>NW_026067909.1:18974902-19317419 GCF_014885135.2 Alexandromys fortis
CAATTGAGTAAATTGGAAGCATGGGGACCTTGGGAGAGGGTTGAAGGGGAGGGAAGCAGAGAAAAATGTATAGCTCAATAAAAATCAACAAAAAAGAAAAAGAAAAAAAGAAATGACTTGGGCCGGGCGATGGTGGCGCACGCCTTTAATCCCAGCACTTGGGAGGCAGAGGCAGGCGGATCTCTGTGAGTTCGAGACCAGCCTGGTCTACAAAGCTAGTTCCAGGACAGGCTCCAAAGCCACAGAGAAACCCTGTCTCGAAAAACCAAAAAAAAAAAAAAATGACTTGGCTAAGTCATAAGGGTAAATTGAAGGCCTGAGAAGGGAGTTAATATTACTTGAGTAAGCAGGAAGTGCAATCACATAGCTTTCAAAATGTGCAATAAATGACAGAGCCAACTGGCTACCTGGACAATCACCCAAAGTCTCATTTGCAACATTGGAGCAACCAACTTTGGCTAAGGCCTAGAGTAACTGACAGACCATTTTTTCAGAGGCAGGAAAGTTTTAGTTGACCTCCAAAGTGACCCCCACAGGAGTACCAAATGACCAAGTAAAGGTGCTCACCAGGGCCACTGAATCCCAGCATCAATTAGGGCAATTAGGGTTGTGGGTCAGTTCTATCTCCAATAAACCTTGTGGTTTTGTGTTTGAGTTCCCAAACCATCTTTGAACAGTTTGAACTGAGAGGATCCATGACCTGACCAGACCTGACAATTAACTTGTCTAGTTCTAGTAAAGAGAGCTCAAGTATTTTTTGAAACGAGGTCTCCTCAAATCTAAGAAGTCTGGGAACTCAGGAGTCTAGAATTTCATTTTCTAGAATGCCAGCTAACTTCGTAGACAAGAAGAAAGAGGTCCAGAATGTGTGTATTTAGACAGAATGAGCCAGCACCAGACATAGTGGCGCACGCTGCTTTTAATTCTAGCACTCAGGAGGCAAAAGCAGGGGGATCTTTGTGAGTTCTACATACTGAGTTCCAGGCCGGCCGGGGCTACACAGGACCACCTCAAAAGGAAGGCGGGTGATCAGTATGAAGACGATTCAGAATTTCAACGGCAAGGAAGCTTTAACCTGCAAAAGCCTCTACTTCAGAATCACACAGAAAAGAAAGAAAGCCAAGGCTGCAGAAGCAGTGGGGCCTGGTCTCTACAGCTGAACAAAGCATCTAAATGACTCTACAAAAGGCTCCTTACAAAAAGCCATCTTAAAAGTATTTTTTCTTTCTTTTTTTTTATGAATATGGTCAAGAGCTTTAGCCCATCAGGACAGGAAACACTGTTCCATAGGCTACTAAAAAAAAAAAAAAGCAATTTGGGTTCAGGGATCTTGCATCTAACCCATGGCTGAAATCTGAGAGTTAAATATATAATAGGCTTGGGGCAGCGGCACATGCCTTTAATTCCAGCTCTCAGGACGCAGAGATAGGCAGATCTCTGGGAGTATGAGGCCATCCTGGTCTACACAGTCAGTAACAGGCCAGCCAGGACTGTGTGGTGAGACCAGTCTCAAAGAAAAAGTAGAACCCACTCTGCTCATCTGCTTGCATGGTGTGCTTTATGTATGGAAGGTTTGATATTTTTTTCTATTTCCTTCAAATATTATCAAGTTAAACTATAAAACAGCTCAGTGTCATTGGATTTAAGTCAAACATGCCTTTCTAAATAAAGAATTCTCCTCAGAACATAGGAATTACCCCAAATGCTTTCCAAGTTCATGACTCAGGTAATTACTTGGGATAATGTTGATGGTTCAGTTAAAACAGCTATATCTTCAGAAATATGAAGTAAATACAGATACACAACTCTTCTGGTATACGCTTACCAGTAAGAGGAGTTTGTATCATATTATCTTTTAAAAAAATGTGTATGAGTGTTTTACCTGCACGTATGTATGTGTCCCATGTGTGTACCTGGAGGCTGTGGGAGTCAGAAGAGCATGTCAGATTCCTTGGATCTATAGTTAAAGATGGTTGTGAGCCACTGTGTAGGTGCTAGGAACCAAACCCTGGTCCTCTACCAGAAATACAAGTGCTCTTAACTGATGAACCACGTCTCCATTCTTGGTAGGCTTACAGTTAAATGAACTCAAATAAAAAATTTTCAGCAAGCCGAGCGATGGTGGTGCACGCCTTTAATCCCAGCACTAGGGAGGCAGAGGCAGGCGGATCTCTGTGAGTTCGAGACCAGCCTGGTCTACAGAGCTAGTGCCAGGTCAGGCTCCAAAGCCACAGAGAAACCCTGTCTCAAAAAACCAAAAAAAAAAATTTCAGCAAGAAAAATAAGTCAATGGCTAGCATTCTAATGCACTATCTTTGTAAGCAAGGGCGATGGTTGCTCTTCATCTATATCAGCTTGACTGTATCACCATCACCTAGGAGACACACCTCTAGGTATGTCTGTGAAGTTGTTTCCAGAGAGAAGAGCCTGAAGAGGGAGGGCCCCCTCCGAAAGTAAGTGGCCCAATTCTATGACCTGAGATCCTGGACTCCACAAAGCGGGCAGAGGGGAAGGTCATCGGAATGTGAACAGTTCTTTACTCTGTCTCCTGGCTTCCTAAATGTGAGCTAGCTTGCAATGCCACAGCTGCAAGCTGCGGTCTGCTGCTGCTGTCATGGCTTCTGACTATGCCCCCTCCCCCAAAGCACGAGCCCTAATTAAATCTGTCCTCTCATAAGCGGTACCTTCTCAGGCATTTCATCACAGTAGTGAAAAAGCAACTAATATAGCAATCTAACTATTAACTGTTCAAAATATGTGACAAAGGGCCAAAGAGATAGCCCAGCAGGTAAAAGCACTTGCTACAAGCCTGGCGGCCTGAGTTCAGTCCCTGGGACCCACATGGTAGAAGGAGAAAACAGACTCCTACAAGTTGTCTTCTGATGTCTACACATAGTCTGAGGCATGCATATATGTGAGCACAGGCACATACAGGCAAACAAACACCCTAAATAAATAAATACAATTTAAAATTTTTAAGTGTTTCTACAAGACAAAATTCCCACATAAAATTAATTCCCACATAAAATTAATTCCCACATAAAATTAATACTTCTTATGCCAGAATGGTTTAGTACTATTATCAATAATGGAAAACTGAGGTTGAAGGATATCTGTATAGACAATTTAACTCTTACTCTTAGGCACAAGAGCAAAGACTCCTACAAGGATAGGAAAGGTGTTCTGCCCCCTGTAAAGTTCCTCTTTACAGACTAGCAACACACAGAACTGTTAGTGAGCAGCTTTGGTGCTGTGTTGACAAACTGCTGAGGGAAGTGTATGCTTCTAGACACAGGGACAGCTAGAGTCACCAACCTGCACCTTGCTGGTATGAATCATTCCTGCTGCTGTGATCTGAAGCTCACAATTTCTCCTGAAAATTAAGGCCACCAAGACTGGATAATTGCAGTTAATAAACTAGTGAAGCACTGTGGTGCCTGCCTACAGTTCCAGGGCTTGGGAGGTGGAAGCAGAGTGACTGTTACAATGTAGAGACGTTTATCATAGTGAGTTCCAGGTCAGCCAGGGCTACCTACAGAGACCCTGCCCCAGAACAAAACAGCAAAACAATATGTAACTAAAATTACTAGAAACAATGAATGTTAAAACTATATGCAAGTATACAAAGAAGCCAAGGCTGGCCTTTCTTAATTTTTATCTCTTATTTAAAAAACTTAAATTACATTTATGTGTGTGTGGTGTGTGTCTTAGTTAAGGTTTCTATTGTTATGAAGAGACACCATGACCATGGCAATGCTTATAAAGGAGAACATTTAACTGGGGCGGCTTACAATTCAGAGGATCAGTCTGTTACCATCACGGTGCCACAAGATGATGCACAGGCAGATATGGTGCTGGAGAAGGGGCCAAGTGTACTACATCTTGAATTTCAGACAGCAAGAAGTAAACTGACTAAGTGGGTGTGGCTTGAGCATATAAGAGACTACAAAAGCTGCCTTCATAGTGACACACTTTCTCCAGCAAGACCATGGCTACTTCAATAAGGCCACACCTCATAGTGCCACTTCCTTTTGGGTCCATTTTCTTTCAAACCACCATAGTGTGTGTGTGTGTCTGTCTGTCTGTCTGTCTGTCTGTCTGTGCCTGTGTGCACGTGCACATGCATAAGTGTGTCATGAATTACATGTGTGGGTCAGAAGACAAACTTGTGGAGGTCAGTTCCCTCCTTCCATGATGTGAGTCCCAGGGATCCAATTCAGGTCATCTAGTTTTGCAGCAGGCACTTTTACTTCCTGAGCCATGGAGCTAGCTTTTCTTTTTATTATTATTATTACATTTTAGTTGGGGGAGGACAAGATTCACATGTGGAGGTCAGAAAATAAGCGACAAGAGTCGGTCTTCTCCTTCCACCATGTAGCTCCCAGAGTGTCGTTACTGACAGAACCAGCTCACCAACCCTTATTTTTCTTCTTTATTCAAAAGTTGTTGGAAATACTATTTCCCTTATGGAGCATTCCTGGTGACACTGGTCACAGCAAATGAGCAAGACTCACTTTCACCGAGCAGGCTGCCAATGGCTATGGTATCACGAACACCAGGCACCAGGCGAAGCTAACCAAGTCAACTGGATTATCCTGCTGACGGCAATCACTTCAGGTCCCACGGGAAAACACAACTCTTTATGTAATATGGGCAGAGAGCCATCACCCTGATAAGCAAAATTGCTATAAACTACAACATGGGTCATATGATGTCAACGCCACAGCATATTTTTACCAAGTACAAGCCAGCAACTGATGGCAACCAGACCATGCACAATCCAGAACCAGGGTCTTTTTGAAAACAACATCAGAGAAAGGCTGACTTCCATCAGAAGGAACTTCCATGCAGCAAAACTTCAGAGCCTGAAATTTTGGGTCCATATTTCTCTATTCCAAGGGATTTTTTAGGGCAGGGAAGATGGCTCACTTGATAAAGCACTTGAATTTCCCTTTAAAAAGGTGAGGACCTGAGTGTGATCTGAAGAACCCATGTAAAACGGTAGACACATTGGCAAAGTGCTTGGATCTCAGCACTGGGGAGGCGGAGGTAGGAGGTTCCTTGGGTATCAATGGCCAAGCATGTCTAGCCAAACTGGTGAGCTTCAAGCCAGTCCGAGATCTTGTCTCAAAGGAGGTAGATGGCATTCCTGAGGTTGTCTTCTGGCCTCCACACATACTTGCATACCTGTGCGTGAGCATGGGAACACACACACACACACACACAGACACACACAGACACACACACACACACACACACACACACACACGGTGGCGCTCTCCAAACTGCACATGGGGTGGGGGTCTCCAGACTCCTGAAGTATCCCCTTTATACCACTGAATTAAGATGATCAAGGACTTGCCTCCTGAAGCAACAGTCCCAGTCAGCTCTCCCCGAGACACTTTGTCATCAAGAAAGCTTTCTTCTCTCTCCATTTCTTGCTTTCCTAAGTCCCCTTCCTCCACTTCGTCGGTCTGTGAGAGCGCTTGGAGGTCAGAGGACACCTGTGGGAGCTGTTTTTCTCCTTCTACCAGGAGAGTCTCTGGAATGAAACTCAGGTCTTCAGGTTTGGTATCAAGGACCTTTATCACGCTGACCCATCTGGTTTCTAAACAATCCATTCTTTAAGTCAAAAGTGTTGGCCAATAATAGCTGACAAGACTTCTGGTAGCCTCGGTTGCAGAGTGCTCAAACCCATCTAAATCCACATAAGACAAATGCTTGGAACTATAGCCAACCAGGCTATTTCTTTATGTCGATCCCCTCTTCTGTCCACACATACTACCTACCCACCTTCCTAGGAAAGGGTCTCTGAACGTCTTACTGGGTCAGGCTGTTCTTTCGTTGCTCAGAGCGCTGTATTTAATTTGTCAAGTGTTTCCTTGAGGCCGGAGATTGATGCAATGTTTGCCTTAGCATAAACAATGTACAGGTTAATCTCCAGCGCTTCATAAAACAGAGTGCCTGTAAACTCAGAACTCAGAGGGATCCAAAGTTCAAGGTCATTCTCAGCTAGGTAGCGAGTTTGAGGCCAACCTGGGCTACACAAGAACCTGTCTCCAAACTATTTTCTTTTTCATATGCCCTCACCACGCTCTCCTACGCACACTTGGGGCCTCTGCCTCAGCTGCAGGAAGCTGTGGCGCACCCACAGGAACCGTTATCCTTTCAGTTTCTACAATGCTCAGCCAAACCGGAGTCAGACGTGGAAACGCCTGGTGATCACTTTCAGGCATCCGCGAGGGGGCGCGGATCGGCCGCTAAAAGGCGGAGAAATCCCTCTGGGGGAGTCGGTCCTTGCTGGTCCGAGAGAGGCGGAGCTGGCACCCCCACGCCATTCGGCTCAACCAATGGGGGCGCGCGCCGCTGCCCTGCGCCCAGGGTCCTGAAAAGCCTGCGCGCAGACAGCGGGGTCCGGGCGCGCTCTCGGCATCCTGACGCTCCCCTAACTCGCTAGGCCGGCGTGCGCTGTCCCGCGGCCCCGAGCGCGCGCCTCTCCTGCTTTGGCTGCCTTTGCTCGGCCGGCTATGGCTCCCGACCCGGTTCCGACCCCGGTCCCGGCCTCGGCCCAGCTCCACCAACCGCGCTATTTTACTTGGGAGGAGGTGGCTCAGCACTCCGAGAAGGAGCCGTGGCTCGTGATCGATCGGAAGGTGTACAACATCAGCGACTTCACCCGCCGCCACCCGGGAGGCCATCGTGTCCTCTACCACTACGCGGGTCAGGATGCCACGGTGAGCGCGGGCACTGGGCGCGTCTGCACCCCAGGGGAGACAATGGCGGGAAGAGAAACCTTCGGACCTTGGATGCAAGCGCGGGAGAGACCAGACTGGGAATGGAGGCCCGCGACAAGCACACTCAAACAAAGGACTGGCTGAGCGTCCGTGCTTTGGCATCTGGAGTCTCAGGCGTGGGTTGTTTCCTGAGCTGGGCGAGAAGGGAGCGGGCTTGCTGGACACCCCGAACCGCGGTGCTGCCGAGGGGGGAGGGCATGTCCTGTCTTCAGGGTTGGGAGGGTGAACGCAACTTTGTCTGACCTAGGGAGCCCGGGAGGACCCCTCGCAATAGGGATGACACTGAGAACCCTGTGGTTTGGCACCCTCTATTCGTTATGAAGCCCGGAGGGTAGGGTCCCAACCTGCTCCCGTCCAAGAAAGCCTGCGGGGATCAGTCACTGTGCGTAACCGAAGTGTTATAGTGGGGGGTAATCTGCATCTGGTTGGAATCCCAGAACTGTCCTCGGATCCTTAGTGCGAGGTCACGTGGCAGTAGGCTAGGGAGGTCTTCAACTTTTTCCGGCAAGAGGACACTCCCGCCCCCCCCCCCCCCCCGGTGATGAGACACTTTCAGGATAGTGTCCCTTTTCCCTTGGAGCTTACTGCCTGGCAAGTAGGTGTGCACCCCCAGCCTCTATCTGGTGGCCCTGCTTGTTCTCTTTATGGACCATCTTCTTCCTCAGAGCCGAGAGTGGAACTAGGAGGGACTTACTCCTTGGGACTCTAAGGTTAGAGCAGAGTGCTCTGTGGCAGGGATTGCCAACTGTTGGATTCCTACCTTGGGGTCCATCTGTCTTTAAAGTCCTTAACCCAGTCTCCCTTTATTCCTTCGATGCCAGTCTAACGTGCTTCGGGGTGACAGGGTTCCTATTAAGTCGCCCTTGAAGTTAGATGCTGAGAGGTGGAGGTCAGTCTGATAAAACAAAACCCCACACAGCCTTAGAGACCAGGCTAGATAGAGCCTAGATAGAGTAGTGACCACTACAGAGTCCAGGCGGCCAAAGCGCAGTCCTACACCGACTCCTACGGCTGTGGAGTCTATGTGCCCTGTCTAGGCTTCCCATTCAGTATAATTTGGGAGCCCAGGCAAAGACAGGGATTGGTCTCAATGTGTGGTGCCACTGCCCACGGCTCCGCCTCCACTTGCAGCTTCTTTCCCTGAGGCCTAAGGTCCTCCCACCCACCTTGTATAACCCATATTAACCCTGGAGCAGTGAGTGGTCAAAGAGAAAGAAATAGAAACAGCTTCCCAGCTCTGGCATAAGGAGTCTTCCTCATTCTTCATCACTGTTTATTATGTAATAGAGAAGCTAAGAAAGAAAAGGACTTGTTGAAAGTACTATAGGACTAAAAGCCTCATAACCCCGCTTATTCCTGTAGGCTGCTTCTCTCCTGCACCAAGTGTCTGTAGACGTGAAGGCCAGTCTGGGCAGGTCTTTCGCATGGCATCCAGGGGAGGCATCCCATTCTTTGCTGTAGCGCCCTTTCAGTGGGAACCTACATGCTGGGTGATCTGGGGCTAGCAGACAGTACAGTAGCCAGAGGGAGGTGGCCTTTGGTGTGAGGCCCTTAGGAGCCTGGAGGGCTGGGAGGGTCCTCATGGACTTCTCCTCACCCTTGCAGGATCCTTTTATGGCGTTCCACATCAACAAGGACCTTGTAAGAAAGTATATGGACTCTCTTCTGATCGGAGAACTGGCTCCGGAGCAGCCCAGCCCTGAACCAACCAAGAATGTGAGTGAGAGGCCCTGTTTGCTGTTTGGAGACTTGGTTGTGGAGGGAGAGGGGGGCAGGTGCCTGCATAGGACCACAAGTGACAGTTCTTGGGAATCTCAAAGAGCCTTTTAGGGTGATAAGCCCACTGGAGCAGGAACCTATGTTTCTTCGAATGCTGCCATCACCAACAGCAGACCTATTTACTGAGTACCATGTGCCAGTGTAAACTAATATAATAATCTTCACATATGTATACATGAGAAAATAGAGGCTCAGAGAGTTTAAGCTCCAGAGCCACAGACCACATAATGGGGACCCAAATGAAGTCTGCTTAGCAGCTGGACGTGATAGAGTTCATAGTAGCTGCTTCTGTCAGATGATCCTTCCCCATCAGGGTTTGTCAAAGACTGTGAACTTCCCACAGACACCTCCTAGAGAGGTTCTCTGTGAGGGTTGGGGTGCTGCTGGGAAGAATGAATGCCCCACTCTCCCACAGAAAGCGCTGACTGATGAGTTCAGGGAGCTGCGGGCCACGGTGGAACGCATGGGCCTCCTGAAGGCCAACCGACTCTTCTTCCTGCTCAGCCTGCTCCACATCCTACTCCTGGATGTGGCTGCCTGGCTCATTCTTTGGATCTTTGGGACATCCTTGGTGCCCTTCTTCCTCTGTGCAGTGCTGCTCAGTACAGTTCAGGTGAGTGCCTTTGGCATTCCTGGGATTCCTAGGGAAAACATCAGGGCAAGAATCCTGCCTGGGATCTGAAGATACACAGGAGAGTTGGCCCAGGGAGAGAACACACATTCTGTTGTGTGTGACATTTATCTGCTCTTTAGTCACGCACGGGTTCTGGTGTGCTCACAGTCCCTCCAGTTTCTCTTCCCAGGTCCCCTTCTTCCTGGGAAGTTTATTCTCTGAAATCTCAGGTTCTGGTTCTGCCACACTCCGTGTATGCTAAGAACCAACGTTTGGCTCCTTTCCCACCACTGGTATCACCCAGCATGCCTGTCATGGTCCAGCCCCAGGGTTTGGACTAGCAGTCTGTATTCTGGATGCTAGTCTATCCTAAGTCATGGCATTTCAGAGGGAAGAAGGGACTGTGGTCTGCCTCCACTTACATGTGACCCAGTGGACAAGAGGGAATTGGGACCCAGATTCCATGGCTTATACCAGTGTGCTCCCTTGAGGTTGTGCGCCAATCCAGTATGGAGAGGCTGAAGGGGCTGCTGAGGTTTGTGAAGGGGCCCTAGGTGCAGCCTGTTGTGGGCGCTAACCTTTCTCTTTCAGGCCCAGGCAGGTTGGCTACAGCATGACTTTGGGCACCTCTCAGTCTTCAGCACTTCTACATGGAACCACCTGCTACATCATTTCGTGATTGGCCACCTGAAGGTCAGTGACCTGATGGGGCTCCCCCAAACTCCAGTAATTCACGGTGGGAGAAGTGCCTGTGACCCTGGGTTTTCTTTCTCTTTAAAAATTGTTTGTTATATGTGTACGGGTACCCTGCTTGCATGTATGTCTGTATGTCACACATGAGGAGAGCATCAGATCCCTGGGACTAGAGTCACAGACAGTTGTGAGCTGCCATGTGAGGGCTAAGAATTGACCCAGGATCCTCTGCTGGGTTCTCACTCACATCTGCGGTTCTCTGTAGGGGGCTCCCGCCAGCTGGTGGAACCACATGCATTTTCAGCACCACGCCAAGCCCAACTGCTTCGGCAAAGACCCAGATATCAAGATGCATCCCCTCTTCTTCGCCTTGGGGAAGGTCCTTTCTGTGGAGGTGAGCTGGGTATCCGCGCAGAGGGGCACGGAGAGTGGCCTGCTCTGCAGACATAGGGAAAGTGCTTGCTCGGTGTTGTCAGCGAAGGGAGGAGCAGGGACTGGGCTCTAGGGCTCTTGCTTTCTGGAAGCTGTGGAGGATAAGAGGATAAGAGGCTGTAAACCGTTTCTGCCCAGGACAGAATCAGTCAGCAAACAGTTACTACATGAAGGTACCCCATTCTGCAAAGGATTCAGTGGGTGACAGGACATTCTTTGCAAGGCCCTGCTCATCTTTGGACATAACTAGGCACCTCATCAGGGTGCTGCTTGACACCCCTTCTCTAGAAAAGCCACCCCCTTTCACTTGGTGTTTCTGTCGCTTATATTGGATACCCTGCTGTAGGCAACCTTATGTGAATCCACGAGAGCCCAAAATATAAGGATATCAAAGATTGATTAGGAAACACGAATAATAACAAGGTAGAGAGCCACCACTCCCCCTACACCTGCGCTCACCACCTCTCATCCTCCTTCCTGTACACCTCCCTGTTGCCTCCTGCCCCGCCCTCACCGAGAGAGAGAGAGAGAGAGAGAGAGAGAGAGAGAGAGAGAGAGAGAGAGATATGAAAATGGATGAGTGTGGGCTTGATTTGGTCTCTTGGGACAGCTTAACTAGATAGTAATGCCCTGGTTTAGTGACTTCTGCCTCCTAGCACTCCTGTAGAACAAGGAGGTACATGGGGACACTTGCCCTGTAGCCCTCAGAACTCTTGAGAGTCTAAGCACAGTGGGGCAGATCATAGTGGCACTTGGTCACTGACTGAGGGAGCAGCCGTGGACAGGGTTCCTTTCTACAGCAATTTCCCATTTGCCCCACCAACCAAGAGGGGTGCTTTTCTTCTATGGGATCTCCTTGGTTAATAATACCGCGTGGTTTGCGTACCTGTCTCCAGACTATATCCTAATTCCTGTATCAAATATCTTACATCCTATATCAAGTTCTCCAGCATCTTCTTTATCTTGTAATTTGTCCTCTTTCTGTTGCTATAATAAAATACCTGGGGTTGGGGACTTTGTAAAGAAAAGATACCTGTCTAGCTCACTGTTTTGGGAGACTGAAAGTTCAAGATGGAGCAGCCCTATCAATTTGACCCCTGGGAAGGAAGAGCCTTGTGACAGATGGGGGACTTTGGCTGGGAGTGGCTGTGAAAGCAGTTGGGTGAAGATAAGAAGCAGATTTTCTCGCTGTCTTTAAAACAGTTCACTCTCGACGGGAAACGGGAAACTCACTAGGGTCCCCTGGGACTCACATGAGTCCCTTGTGGGGGGGGTGCGGAGGATGGGGTGATTTCATTGACTCCCAGCAGGCTGCACCTCCTGGCATCACTGCATTGGTGACCATGCATGCAGCATAGTCCCCTGGGGAGCACATCACACCACTCCTGGCCCATCTCTGCCTCATTTGCCTCTGTAACTACATCCGCAGTTCACTTCCCACCCCTGGACAAAACCACCAAACACCAAGCAGACCATCTACAAGTGAGTTCAGAGCCTGCCTGCCTGGGCTACAGAGCAGATTACACACACCTTCGACTTTACCAGGGCTTTCTGAGGACCTGGGTAACCTAGCCTAAGGGTTCTGGCTGTGCCCTGTGCTTTGGACACTTGTCTTTGGATTTTTGCACTCCTGATACTTCTCTTTGTTCAGGTACCAGGCCCCAAAGGAAACCAGGCCTGCTCTCCTGTCTGTAATCTGTAAATTATCTTGAACTCTGCTTACAAAGGTATCACTAGTTTGATATCCACAGATTATAAGATGTGTGTAGACGAGAACTTGATACTTACTGTTCCCTCTGCTGTTGGCACGTCAAACGGTGGCTGGGAGACTGCTGTCCCCACACCTCCAGGGCTTGCTGAATGATGCCATGACTGAGGGAAGATTGCTTCATCTAGCCAGAGCGCCTTGAGAAGAGCACAGTTTTCATGACTTGTTTGTGGATATGTGAAAGCCAGACTGTGCTCTGGGTTGAGGTCACCAAAACTAATTGGGGCAAGAAATGCCAGAACCATGGAGTGAGACAGCAGGGCATATGTGAACCTATGTGAGGGGCTCTGGACTGACTGAGTGGCCTGGTGGCTCCCAGCCAGTCTGTTTAGGCTTAAAAAAAATAACCTACCCAGTGAGCAAAGCTTTGCCAGAACCTTCAGACTGCCAGATTGTTCCAGGTAACCTTTCTACATATAGATGTTAATAAACTTTTAAGAGGGGGGAGGATGAAGTTCAGGTTGAAGTTAAGAGTCCAAGAGAGGGTCAAGAGATAGCTCAGTGGTTAAGAGTACTGGCTGCTTTTCTAGAGGACCTGAGTTTGAGTCCCGGGACTCAATCTGGAGCTCACCACCATCTGTAATTCCACTTCCAGGTGGTCTGCTGCCCACTTCTGGCCGCCACAGACATTGCATGCAAGTGGTGCACAGGCAGGCAAAACACCCATACACTAAAATAAATTTTTTTAAATATTTATTTATTTATTATGTATACAATATTCTGTCTGTGTGTCTGCCTCCAGGCCAGCAGAGGGCATCAGATCTCATTTCAGATGGTTGTGAGCCACCATGTGGTTGCTGGGAATTGAAATCAGGACCTTTGGAAGAACAGGCAATGCTCTTAACCGCTGAGCCATCTCTCCAGCCCACTAAAATAAAATTTAAGAAAAAGACAAGGAGTCCAAAAGATCATGGTGAAAAGACCCATACAGGGACAAAAGTAGTTTTCCATAGAAACACTGAAGTCCAAAGAGTACTAGAAGCAGGAGGGGATTGAACCTGGAAACCATGCGGCAGAGACTTTAGATAGCCACCAGGAACCCTGTAGCCTAGCATCCTGTACACTCCTGTGTGTTCTTTGTCACGGTACATTCATAGGTCACTATCCAAGGCCACTTGCTTTAGGCGCTGGGCCTGCCAGAGCCTCTCAATGGCAGCAGCTAGCTGAAGGTTCCGAAGCATGTCTTAGCGTCTAAGCAGGGAAAGCTGGGGTCTCAATGTGGGGAGGGGCTCAGTGTGGGGAGGGCTCCATATGGGGCGGGCTCAGTGTGGGGAGGGCTCTGTGTGGGGAGGGACATGGATGTCTAGCTGCTGACTTGTGTTTGTTCCTTCACAGCTTGGGAAACAAAAGAAGAAGTACATGCCATACAACCATCAGCACAAGTACTTCTTCCTGAGTGAGTGTCAGCCACAGGGAGGGGGGCCCAGGGCAGGAGCAGGCTCCCCAGGGTGGGCCTAGGAGAAAGTTCAGCCTGCTGATATTCCCCCCCTGCGAGGAGATGCCCTTGCCCACTGAGTAAAGTCAATGGGCTAATGCTTGGTTGGTCATTTGTGTTGGGGGACAAACTTAGTCCTCCAGTCTCACCCTGGCTTCCAGGGAGAAACTGAGTAGTCAGCAAGGGACTCCTGATTTGGTTTTAGGCCTTGTCTTAAACTTCATCACACAAAGGTGGGGCCACTTAGGATGACTCTCCGGGCGGTGGCAACTAAGAAGGAATACTGGAACCGAGCAGAAGTTTTGCTCATTTATTCCCTGCTTTGAAAGCCTGCTGCAAAATGCCCCAAATTGGGTTTAAAACTCCTTTAAGACTTCAAGTTTTAGGAACCAGGGGGTACTTTTATAGGTTTTGTTGTTTTGTTTTGGCTTTGTTTGAGAGGGTCTTATGTAGCTCAGGCTGGCTTCAAACTTGCTATACAGGCATAAGACACCACACCTGCAAGGGCTCCAGGTTTTTAAAGCAAGAGAGGGGAAGAATTTAAGGAATTTATTTGAACTGCTTATTGCCGGCTGTCTCTTCTAGAGAAAGCTGGATGTGTTACAGGGTTGAATAAAGACTTCCATAAAAATAATTTTAGTCTGGGCAATGGTGGTGCACACCTTTAATTCCAGCAATAGGAAGGCAGAAGCAGGTAGATCTCTGAGTTCGAGGACAGCTGTGGCTATACAGAGAAACCCTGTCTTTAAAATAATAATAATAATTATTATTATTTTAGGCCTGGGGCTTACTGTGCAAACATGAGGACCCGAATTTGGATCTCTAGAACACAACATAAAATCCAGGGGTGGTGGCACCTGCCTGTAATCCCAGCACTGGGTATGGGTCAATCAGAATAGCTTCATATTTAGTGAGAGACCCTGTCTCAAAAAAATGAAGATAGAAGATCAGTGAGATCACTTAGCTGATAAACTTGATACCTGAAATTCACAGTGGAAGGAGGATCAATGTACACAGTCACCACCTCTGCCCCAGTGTGTGTGTGTCCTCCGACCTCAACATGTGTGCCCTGGCCCACACTCACACACACACAATTGGACACATAGCAGGAAGGGAGGAGGGAGGGGGGAAAGGAAGTTTAGAGTCTGGCATATCAAGCTGAAGAAGCTATGGATGGAGATTGCCATGCCGTGGGTGGAGGAGCATCAGGTATGCCTCAGACTGTGAAGGGTCAGCGGAGTTCCTCCCCTGCCCTTTGACCTGCTTGGTGGAACAGCAGGAACGTGACAGGACGGCAGGGGCAGGGCTGTGGTCCAGGCACTGTGGACCGCAGTAGAGTACATGCCATGCTGAGGCTTAAGCTTCCCCGTGCCCTCCTCCACGAGGAAGGGATATTGCTCCCAGCCATCGGCCTCCCTGGCATCCTCTTGCAGAGGTGGCGTTCTCTAGGCTTGTGCCCACCCTCAACGCCCATGGCTTGCAGTTAATTGAGGAGCATTAAGGCGGTGAGGAGGGATGACAGGAGGTTCTATGCCGGGGTTGGGGGGAGGTGGTTCATCTTGCCATGGCAGTCCTCTCACCCCAGTTGCTCACACCTCCTCCCTGTCTCCTTTTCCTCCCCAGTTGGCCCCCCAGCCTTGGTGCCTCTCTACTTCCAGTGGTATATTTTCTATTTTGTTTTTATGCGGAAGAAATGGATGGTGAGTGTCCCCGGCCCGCAAACCCCACACGCCAGGTTTTCCAGTACCCTGTCCGGGAAAAGGTGTGCCCTGTGGGGCACAGAGACTGTCTCCAAGCCCAACCAGGAGCAGAGTAGAATCAGGTGAAGATTCTCCTCTCTAGATGAGATTAAGTGGCTTGGGCTCATGTGTGGCCTGCCTCCCCATGTCAGGCTTCACGAGGCCAGTCTCCTGGGGTTCCCTAGCCGCACAGCACTCCACGAACTGTGTGGAAAACAAAGGGGGGTGGTCCCTGCTCTCGGGGAATGTAGGATGGAGCTGAAAGTAGTAGACCCGAGGGAAAACATGCAGGCAGAAGGGGCTCTGGGATCCCCAAAGGGGTCTGGCTGGCTCGCAGACGTAGGATGTGGGAAAGACAGGCTCTGAGCAGACAAGCTGGGACCCGAGGTGTGAGCTTGGATGCTGAACACAGTGCAGAGGGCCCAGTGTCATGGGAAGAGTATGGGGCTTGGTTCACTGCAGAAAAGGACCTGGAGCTTCCACTCCATCAGCACAGTGGCAGACAGTGGGGTCTTGAGACATCTATCTGGCAACATTTAGACAGCGTGGGGAGGTGCTGTACCCAGAGAGACTGGGGGCCCCTGTGAAGGGACAGATAGGGGACTGGATGACCACCAGGAACAGAAGAAGCAGTGCCATTAGAAGTTTCAGGACAAGTGTCCAAGAGAAGGATCACTGAGTGCCATCACACACACCAGGAGAGGTGGTGACTGCAGCAGATAAATGGGGAGGGGGAGAAGGGAGCAGCAGCTACTGGGACAGTGCCACCCTCCTGTTTGCCCTGCAGGACTTGGCTTGGATGCTCAGCTTCTATGTCCGCTTCCTCGTCACTTACCTGCCCCTGGTGGGGCTGAAAGGCTTCCTGGGGCTTTTCGTCCTTGTCAGGTAGTGTCTGATGGAATGTAGCAGTTGGCAGGGAGAGTGCAGGAGCTGATGGGTCTGGGGGCCATGCTGGGGTCTTGGGAGTGGGGCCTTGGGAGAGTCACGGGCTGGTGTTGCTACTGGGGAATAAGAACTCAGTGCTCTGCTTATACTATTTGTGGCTGTGTGTCATACTCAACAGGTTCCTGGAGAGCCTCTGGTTTGTGTGGGTGACACAGATGAACCATATCCCCATGCATATCGATCATGACCAGAATGTGGACTGGGTCTCCACCCAGGTAAGGGACAGTCACTTGGAGGACCTGGACATGCCTCTGAAAAGGGTGGGTGGTGAACAGGGATAGCCAAAACTAGTCTCCTCAGACAGCACTGCCTTGTTGGCTGGAGCTATCTCCCACTGAAGGAGGTGACCAGAGGTAGGGACAGTTTCAGACAGCCTCCCTAGGGAAGACGGCACAGTGACATGGAAACCACCATCCCTTGACTCTCTCCCAGGTGCAGGCAACCTGTAATGTTGAGCAGTCAGCCTTCAACGACTGGTTCTGTGGCCACCTCAATTTCCAGATCGAGCACCAGTGAGTGGGGAGACCTGGGAAGCAGAGGGTGGGGGAGGGGCAGAGGAGCAGAAGCCACTAACTACCCTGCTGTCCCTGAAGCCTCTTCCCCACGATGCCGAGACACAACTACTACAAAGTGGCACCTCTGGTGCAATCCCTGTGCACCAAGCACGGCATCGAGTACAAGTCCAAGACCCTGCTCTCAGCCTTCGCTGACATTATTTAGTGAGTATGAACCTGGGGAATGAATTGGCAGCAGGGAACAGAGGGTGGTGTGGCATGCAGTGGGGGCGGGGGGTTCCTGGTCATCTGCAGTGGCATCACCATGGCAGCGGCAGGGTGGTTATTGGTCTGTGACTAGGCTAGCTTCTTCGGGGTGGGGGGGCACGTGAGGGGAAGAGGACATGTCTGCAGGTGGATGACTCAGCCCCCACCTCCCTCCAGCTCACTGAAGGAGTCGGGGCAGCTCTGGTTGGAGGCGTATCTTCACCAATAGCAGCAGCAGTCCTCCATCCAGGAGAGAAGAGGACAGCTGGAGTCAAAGCAGTCGGAGCTGGAGGAACAATGCCATTATGAATCGAATGTTCAAGGGGTTAGGGAATGTAGATGTTTGTGTTCATACCTGCCTCCTTTGCCTCCTGAGTACCAAACTTGAGGGGAGAACTGCTGAGGTAGGGATATAAAGATGTTCCGTTGTTTCTTGTACTTTGGCAGAGGTAAATGGTGGCCCAATGGAACCCAGCACGAAGCAGGAACCTCACCCTAGAATCCCCTCTTATCTCACTAGGCTGTCTCTGACTCTCTACTCTCTCCATTAGTCTCTTGGCCTTTGAACAAGATTTAGAAAGGGGGCATTCATGCACAGCATCCTGAAACCTGGCACAGTTCCCTGCCCAGTTTAGCTTGCTGCTGAGAGCTGTGTGTGACCATGTCTGCCTCTGACTGCTGGGAGAAGCTGTTGGCAGGGCAAAGGCCAGGGCTGTGGTTTGAGAGGTATTTGGCCCTGGAGGATCCTGGCATGAGTAATTCTGGTTTCCTGTTCCATCCAGGTTTCAGAGAGAACATGAGATCCTAGCTCTTGACAAAAAGGATGGCCTTTAAAAATCTGTTGATTCACCTCTTTTAACCAGTTCCCAAGGAATACACAAGCAAGGAAGGGGCTTCCCTCCTCCTAGACAAATTAGGCTCCCATACCTGCAGTTTCCTTTTATGTCACAGCCTGTAATTCTGAGTTAAAGAAAACAGCCATCAGCACAAGTGGCCGAGGTTTTCATCACGAAAGTGTCAGCGCTGTAAGCAGACATGTCCCTCCATGTTCCCCGTGTCACGTTCCAGCATTGTGTAGCACGATCCCATGTCACAAACCGTGAAGTTAGTACCAGTGAGGTCTATGCATGCCACCGCTGCTCCAGCAAGGCAGCTCCTCTGCCTGTTCAAGTGTCTTATTCTTCTGGAGGCCAGCCAAGAATTTAGGTAACTTCTGACAAAGCCTGTCAGTCTAACAGTGAAATAGGGTTTTGTAATCTGGTTTTATAAAAGGTAAGAAAATTAAACTCACTCTCCCAGAGAACATAGGAGTGTGCCCAGGGAAGTTGAACTCCTGTGCATCCACATGCGTGCTCCCGTTCCCCAAACCCACGGACGGGCATTATTTCATTGCCTGTTCAACAGTATTAACTGTCTGTCTGGAATTAGAGAACCTCAAGCAGAAGACAAAGCAAAAAGCACGTTTGTGGAGAAATGGCAGATGGTCAAAATGAGGGTGTTTGTGTTAAAGATGTTGGGGTGTGGTATGGTGACCAGCAGGAGTCCTTAAGTTTTCTGTGGGGGTGTAGTAGGGTTCCATGTTTTCTATGACAATGCCCAGGGAGGGGAGGTTGTAGAAAGAAGCTCAGATCTTTCCCAGGGGCTGGCCCTGCTGGAAAACCTGTCTGAAGCAGGCTCCCTCCCTCCAGAATGGGTGCTGTCCCTTCCCATCCCTGCTCCCAGCCACCTGGGGCAAGGATGTGACACTACCAGCCTGTCAGGCCCACTGGCTTTGAGCCTTTAGCTGCCAGGCTGAGCTCAGTTGTACCAGACCGGCCTTCCTCAGCCTTCACTGTGGCCTTTGCATAGGCAGGCACAAGGGACGTGGAGTGATAGGACTCCATGTTGCAGTGGTCAAGTGAGGTGCCTCAACTCCACTGCTGAGATAAGAAAGTAGGGCTGAGGGAATGTCACTTTTGCGTATGTAGATAGTGGCAAAACATTTCACCGTAACTCCGTTAACTCCAGCATCCATGTTTATCTTTATTACCTTTATCTTTCTACTTCCTGGCCGAAGGCATTTCCTTTACTTGGGCCTAATGCCAGCATATGTGTGTGCCAATGTCATTACTAAATCCTGATTAAACTAAAAAATAAAAATTAATTTGGACCAAAGGATGTTGTTATTCATTTAAAATTCACACTGCTTGTCCGCACGTGCACAACAGGTTCCCTGGTGCAGAGCAGGAGAGCTGGCTCAGCTGGTGAAGCACTTTCTGTCCAGTCACGAGGACAGATTCCCCAGAACCCATGTAAAAGCCAGATGCGGAGGTCTACAACCCAGCATAGGGGAAGCCGTATCCTTGGAGTTTGCTAGCTAAAAGTAAGATGGAGTGACTAAGGCGGACACTTGATACCGACCTCTGGCCTTTGACATTCAAACATACAGGTACATAAACACATATCAAGACAGACACTATTCCCTGGTGCTGCTGCTGGAACACATACCACTGCCAGTTCCCTTGTATAACCTGAGCAGAGGACCATGATTAACCATGCAAGGATGGGCTGACAGAGCCAGGTTCCCCCGTGATACCCACTCGCTGCGGTACTCCTGTCAGACCCCATGGATGTCACCATTCGATGTCCTCACCCTCTCGTCCTTCAACTTTCCACTGACGCCTGTTTCTGATTTTGAAGTGGTTATGCCTGTAAGTCCTGTTTGCCTATCTCTTCACCAACGCTGCCTCAGACTGGAGCAATGCCTCTGAAACGCTCCACTGTGCTTAAACAGCGAAAACATCAGAGCATTCACAAGTCTAAGCACAGAGCACCACACTCTGAGGAAAGGCTAAGCAGTTCAAATCTAAAGAAGCAAGCCAGAACTCTAAATGTTTGCGGGCCACAGGGTACAAGCTCCTAAAAGCCATTGTGCTGTGTAGTGAATGCAGTCTTGGCAGTTCCTTAGCTCACGGCCACTGCAGGTCTAGAATCAAATTAGTGCAGCTTTACTCTGGCAAAGCCAGTTCTCTATGCCTTCAGGATACAATTTTATAGTGTTTACCTTCACCGAAGACTTCAGCTAGAAAATATTAATTCAAGGCTTGCCTGGTCTACTTGAGTTCCAGGCCAGCCAGGGCTACACAGCGAGACCCTGTGTGTGTATGTGCTGTAGTGGGGGTGGGGGGTGGGGCACTAGGGAGGACACTGAAACCATTGTGCAATGGCACAGAAGGTGAAAAAGCCCTGACAACTTGGTTCAATCTTCCTTAAGATGCAGTGAGGGAGATCCCAGAAATCTGTCTTGACCTCCACATGTGCCCCCACACACCTGTCCCCACCATATAACAATATTAAATGACTTGAAAACCAATAGTATCTATCTTCTACTCAATCTGTCGGGACAATTTCAGCTTAAAGCTGTGTGCTATTACAGAATTGTTAAGATCAGAACTAAAGGCTAGCTCCCCACTAAGTTTTACCAGCTGCAATGGCTGACCATGGTTGTCAATCTAAAATAAACTAAAAACCCAAGCAGCTGGGCTAGGATTTTAGATAAGAAGACCTACCCTAAATGTGGGCCACACCTTCTAGTGGCAGCCCACACAAAGGGCATGGAAGGAAGCATTTCTTAAAATATATATATATATATTTTATATTTATTATATATACAATAGTCTGTCTGTGTGTATATCTGCAGGCCAGAATAGGGCACCAGACCTCATTACAGATGGTTGTGAGCCACCATGTGGTTGCCGGGAATTGAACTCCGGACCTTTGGAAGAGCAGGCAATGCTCTTAACTGCTGAGCCATCTCTCAAGCCCAAGAACCTATTTCTTTAGTAGTCTTCATGAAGACTGAGGACCAGCTGAAACATCCCTGTGGACAGGACTATTGAGTTCTTGGCCTTTTTGTCAGACATCCATTGTTAGACTACCTAGACCATAGCCTTGTAAGACCCTCTACTGAACCCCTTTCAATACATATAACTCATTCTATCCGTTCCGTTATTTCTCTAGAGAACACTAAGGCACCTGCACTCTAAAGCTTTCAAACATTCATCCTAAGAACCTGAAATGTAATAGGAACAAGGTTTCTAAACGGCAGCTGCTCATGCCTGGACATTATGAGAAAGCTGATCTAAATTGCAAAGACTGCTCAAAGAGACTCCTTTACTTCAGAGAGTAGATGGAGCATGTGAAATCCATTCAAGCTATGCAAGCTCCCAAGTACAAAAGGCTGGTGCCACCATAGCTGCTGAGGCCACATTACATGGGGTATGGCACCACCTTGTGGTCACTCTCAAACAAACCACTTATTACCAGGGCAATCCCAAGTCCGTTTTCAAACATCCTCAAAGGACACCACATTCTGGTCACTTTTATAATTTTATTGATTTTTTTTCTCTTCACATCTTTTAAACTAGAAATAGCACATGAACAACAGCTGCTTCTCCCCCAAAGCTTCAATTCAATTGATTGCCTCAGAAAGGCCATCAGAACAGTGTCTGTTGGGGCTACAGGTCAGGTATGCTTGCTTGCCTTGCCCTGGGTTCAATGTCCAGCACTGGAGAGAATGGGACTAAACAAAACTACAAACCAAACGCTAAAACACTGCCTTTTTACCCCCTGAGATACTACTGTAGACCCACCAGCCCCAAGTTCAAGTTTCTGCCCACAAGACAGCCAGTCAGTCATCAAAACCACTGTCAGTCAAGACCCCTCTCCATCTGCCCCTTCCATCAGCTAAGCCTGGGCTGAGGCTGTCTTTCAGGGTAGTCTACAGTCACCTCCCATCCACCAGCTGGCCAGCCGGGATATTCTCTCCTCCACACACTCCCACCCCAAACCACCTTTCTCTCCTCCTTCCTTTAAAATGTGCCGCTTTGCTTCAGTTTCACCAAACAATGGCTGCAGTGTCCACTAACCTGCTGCCTGAGAAGTGGTTTGAGTCTGACGTTGAGTCTGATGTCATTCCTGAGCTGAGCTAAAAATGAGGAAAAGTGAAGCTGTGGCCTTCCTGCCACAAGATCAAGAAAGGTTCTGGAGGGTAGTTCTGGGAAGAAGTAGACTCCATTCCAAAAGAAGGGTGTTCTAGCTGAGGGTACAAAGCAGACATCCTGGGGTCGGGGGACAGTGGAGGGGGAGAACACATTTATTTTCCCCTTTTAAACTTCCCAGCTCCCCCAGTCTTTGCTTTCTTCTTAGCGGGTCCCTTGGACTCGGGCTCCTTGCGCTTGGCGGAGGAGAGAGAGCCAGTCACCTTGAAGAAATCATCGAGACGGCCCTGGGTGCTGCCCTGGCGGCTCTTACTCAGCCGCTTGACCCCACTGCGAATTCGCTCCTCAGAAAACTGCTTTTCACCACACATGAATTTGACCAACTCTTCTTCATTCGGCTCGCTCCACTTCAGCTCCACAGACTCTGGGTCCAGCACCTCAGGCTCCAGGAAGAGCTGCTGCGCTTCTTTGTGGAGCCAGTTCTCTGGAATGGGGTACTTGTTGGGGTCCAGCCGCCGCACGATCTCCTCGATGCTCTTATGCTTCTGGATGAGGTCCACAGCCCGCTTGGGCCCGATGCCCCGGATGCTCTCACAGTAGTCACTTCCCAGCAGGATGCAGAGATCCACAAACTGCTCCTGGTTCAGACCCAGCTCCTGCAGGACTCGGCTCAGGTGGAACTCCTGGATGGGCAGCTTCTTGGCCTCACTGGCAGTCAGATGTCGCATTAGTACAGGGCTGCCAAAAGTGAGGCAGTCCATGTCCTCGGTGGCTGCAGCATAGACTTTGCCAGCCTTCACCAGGGCAGCGCAGCTAGCCTCTGCCTCACTGGGTGCATCAAGGTATGGGATGCCCATGAGACTCAGCAGGTGTTTGCACTCATCATTGTGTTGCTTGGTAACCTTCACCAGCCGCTTTGTGAGCTTTTCCACCTCCTCCTCTACCCCAGCCTCCTGAGCCTGCTGCAGCTGCTTCTCGGCCTCGGCGCGCCTCTCACTGCGTTTGGCCAGCTCACCTGACTTCAGCTGTGGTGGTTTGCCATCAAAGACATACACAGGCTTGATGCCATTCTCCATCATGCGGATGGTACGGTAGAACATGCCCATCAGGTGGCTGGTGGTCTCCCCCTCCTCATTCTGCAGCACATCCCCGCCCTGACGAACAGCAATCAGGAACTGGTAAATGCTCATAGAGGCATCAATGGCCACCTTGCGACCAAAGTAGCTCTTGATGTCATTCTCCCGGATGGCACTGGGAGCCACATCAGCAATCAGTTTGGCAAGGCCTTGAATTCCCATGGTAACACAGGAACAATGGCTAAAACAAAGAAAGACAAATAAGAAGGGGATCTTGGAGGACAAAAGGAACAAAGACTATACCTGGCAGCAGTCACCAAATTCACGTTTAATCAAATTTAACATGAAACACCACAACAGGACTTCATTCAAGCCAGCAGAGCAGAAGATGCAAGGGTGAACAGGATGCATCATTCAAGATCTACAGCGCACCCAATTAACAAGCAGGCCTCCTAAGCATCAGGGGCTGATCTGGGTGCTTCGGGAACTGAGACCATGGATGTTCTTGGATAACTTAAGGCCTCCAAATAACAACAGCACAATCTGTCATGCAAAGAATGACTTCAACTTTCATCAGCATCAAGGATCATAACGGCAGAAGTGAGCCCTCAAGAGCAGGTAAATACCAGCTATGCAAACTGGCTACGTCTGATTTATTATTTCCCTACAGATGTCTAACTGATGCAACACTTCTGAATGAGGACCAAGCGGCCATCTCACATGCTCTAGCCCTCCCTTCAGCATCTCCCTCAGCACCTAAGAGTTTGTTTTTAGCAAGATGCTGGAGGAGTTTGAAGCCCTCCTGTTTGTACTTTCTTCCAACACTAAGTCTGAACCATGAACCTCATGACTCCTCCAACATGTCCTGAATTAAGAGCTGGCAAGCTGTAGTCAGAGCCCAATACTATACAATTCTGTAGTTCAAAATTTCCATCAGATTGCTCCTAGGGCAGTGTTTTCAAAACTATCCTCACAATTTTTCCCCTTCCAATTGAAATAGAATTTTCCTTCATCTAATATTTTTCTTTAAATGGACTTTAAATAAAAGAAAAGGGGGGCCAGTTATGAGTGATAACACATGCCTTTGAGGGGGGGGGTGTCAGGGCTTCTATATGTAGCCTCAGATGTCCTCAAATGAGCTCTGTAGACCAGGCTGGCTTTGAACTCAGAGATCTGTCTGCTTCTGTCTCCTGAGTGCTGGGATTAAAGATGTGTATCACTATGCCTGGCTTTTAAAGATTTTTCTTGTTTTGAGACACGGTTTCTCTGTGTAACAGCTCTCTGGCTGTCCTGAAATATGCTCTATAGACCAGATTGACCTCAAACTCAGATACGACTATCTCTGCCTCCTGAGGCACTAGTGACTTACACCTTTAATCCCAGCATTTGGAAGGCAGAGAATTTGAGTTCAAGCCAGCCTAGTCAATATAACAAGTCCCAGGCTAGCCAGGGTTACAGTAAGACCACGTCTCAAAAAACAAACAAAACTTAAGTTGGGAAAGAGAATCCAACTTAAGCAAAAATATTTGCTATGTGTCGGGTGGTGGTGCACACCTTTAATTCCAGCACTTGGGAGGCAAAGGCAGGATCTCGAGGCCAGCCTAGTCTACAAAGTGAGAGCCAGGACAGCTGGGAATACACACAGAGAAACCCTATCTTGGGAGGGAGGGGAAATCTGCATGTATCAGTAGTCATATTTTAATGTGTTAAATGTATAATAAAAGAATTTTCTAAGAGGTAATTTACTAACACCATCATGCTTGTACAATGATAGTACTGCCATACAATAGGAAAATCCTATCAATTCTTCTAATTGTTCCCAACCTTACTTCATGGTGTCTTCCTGAAACCTAAGTGACACTTATACTCCCCCTCCTGGATGCAAACATCTCAGCAGGCATAGCACCTGTAGAGTATGGAAGCCTAATTGAAAGCCCAGCCTCTCTCTTTTGTTCAGCTGTGTCTTCCTCCTGCCAACCTTTCTCACTTCTTCCTGGCTTGTATTATTGCGGTTCCCCTGTGAATACAAGCAGCAAAAGTTCAGCCTTAGGGCTGAGGAATGTAGCTCACTGGAACAGCAGCTTTGCCTAGCAAGGATGAAAATCCAGACTGAATCCCCAGAAATCAAATAAAAAGCCCAGCTTTGGGTCGAGTAGTGGCGATGCACGCCTTTAATCCCAGCATTTGGGAGTGAGGCGGATCTCTGTGAGTTCCAGGCTAGCCTGTTCTACAAAAGAAAGTTCCAGTACAGGCTCCAAAGCTACACAAAGAAACTTGTCTCAAAAAACAAAACAAAGCCCAACTTCGAATCCGGCCACCACCCGTGAAACCACTTGGTGTGTTGAGCTTGTGTAACAATGGGAACTAGGGTCTGGAGAGATATCTCAGTGGTTAAGAGCACTGGCTGCTCTTCCAGAGGACCCGGGTTCAATTCCCAGCACCCACATGGCAGCTCACAACTGTCCCTAACTCCACTTCCAGGGGATCTGACACCTTCACACCAATGCACATAAAATACATAAAATAAAGTTAAATTTAAAACAAAATCAAAACAATGCTACACTGCGCCACATCTTCAGCTCTGTGAAACACAATTAAATCACTTATTCTGTGGTCTGAGTTGTAAAATAAGAACCATTTCTGCCTTGCAGAACCAATCAACTGACACACTGGATGGAAGCACACATCACCAGATGCTGTGCTGATGTTCCCCCATTCAATTCTCTGCTTCACGCCTCACTTACTGCTTTGCTAGAATGAGTACCAGACGGTCCCCATCGTGTCAGAGGGGAACCTGTTCTGTCCAGATAGCAAAGCCTTAAATGAAATGACTCTTTCAGACTTCCCTTCTCCAGAAATGTCCTTACCACACCTCCCACGGCCAGAAATAAAAGAAAGCAGTATCTCAGGGGCTGGAAAGACGGCTCAATGGTTAAGAACACTGGCTGCTCTACCAGAGACGGGTTCAATTCCCAGCACCCATGCGGCAGCTCATACCTGTCTTTAACTCCAGTTCCAGGACTTCTGACGCCCTCACACATGCAGGCAAAACATCAATGAACATAAAATAACAAAAAAGAAACCAGCCTGGTCTATAAACAACAACAAGAAAAAGCAGGGTTTCTTGATGTCATTTCCTTAGTGGTACAAAACCTCCCCGGAGCTCCATACTCGTCACAAGGGCCCTCAGAGAAACAGGCTGTGGTCTCTCCGGTGGACTGAAGTTCTGCTTCAGAGTTCCCCTCCGAACTGCAAGCTAACAAACTCGTCGCCTCTCTCGAATCCCATTTCTCCCCCAAACCTAGTAATAACCTTGGTAGCCGTCTTCCTCTCGCAGTACCCCGCAGACGCAGGCACGAAAGGGGACTACTGAACAAGTCGTTTCTAGTGTTTTTGGTACAGAGCCTTGGTCCTCATAGGGAAAGGTTATCACCATCTTCGTAGCGCTGCAGAGAGAGAGACTCGGGGCAGCGCGACTGGTCCAAGGCCGGGGCCGCCTACTGCTGCACCCGCGGTCCTCGCAGCTCTCAGAGCCGCTTCCGTGATGCCTCACCCTACCTTGACCGCACGAGGCCTCTGCAGCTAGCGGTGGTCCGGCGACCCCACCGTACTCAGGACAGTCACGACCCCTTCTTCTGATGTTGAGGCGAAGTCGTTTCGCCTTCCAAAGCCCGCGCTCCAATCACGTGACCCGCCCGCCGCGAACAACCTTCTGGGAAATGTAGTACTGGCTCCGTCACTTCCGACAGCAGCTTTCATAGTGGGCCTTATTTCCGGGAAAAATGGATTAAAACAGAGACCCTGCACTACCCTCTCCCATAGTCCGACCGCAGGCCCTCGATCCAAGTCCTCATAGTCCCAGTCACCTCTACACCCGAAACCGCGGGACTACAAGTCCCACAATGCCACGCGCGAGGGACCACATCCTTTTCCTTTTGCTTAACGCGCTTGCTTCTGCCGACGTGTTCTTCCGGTGGTGGACCGGTGGTTTATCGTGTGCGGGGCAAAATGGTGAGATGGTGGGAGCTGCTGACAGGGCTGTGGGCCAGGATCCCTGGGTGCCCGGTCCACATCGCGTTCTTTCGCGGAGTCCTTAGCATTCCGTGACTCGAGGGTGGGTCGCTGCTGGAGCCGTGTTTGAGTTGGGGACGGGGACAGCAAGCCCCTTGCCATGGATTTCTCAGACAGAGGGTTCCATCACAATGGGCTTATGATATTGTTGATTATAAGGCTGAGGGGCGTAGGGTGCACTTTGAATACCTTCGCGCTTTTATTTCTCTTTCTTCTGATCAGTTATCTCTATCTGGAAAGTTTCCCTTGCCGAACTCATCTCGCAAGGCCCTTGGATGTATGTCATTACCTGGTGAAACACTTGAAATCCTCATAGGCACTTGTCTGTCTTCTGGGAGCTCTCACAGTCTCTGTACACCTCCTGCCACGTTTCATGGACTTCTCTTTTATCTGCCACGCCTCCTAGTGACCACCGTCTGACGTGCATTTAGTTCTGGGATAATATCTATTCATCTTTGTATTCCTGTTGTCAAACACTGGGCCTGCAATTGGAGGCTCCATAAATGGCAGCAATTGTCTTTGACTTTTTTTAGGGGGGCACGGGGGACATAATTGTTTACTGAATTGAATTCCTGTGTCTCTTAGAACAATGGGTTCAGTTTACTCCTCTGGAGTTGTTATGTTCTGGACTTTAGAAGCATTGGCTGGCAAGTGACAATGGAAGTTAACATCTGTACAGAACTTTACGTTTATATCCCTTTCACGGGCATTATCTCATGAGCTTCTCTGCAGTCTTAGGAAGGAAACAAATACCTATTGAGCAGTTACTCTATGCGGGGCAGTAAACCAGATGTGTCAACATTTATCATAAGTCTTTCTCCAATTACGCATCAGACCTATGAAACAAATACTGGTGTAACTACTTAACTCAAACCCCAGTGATTCAGTAAAGCTGTTATCACCAGTTATCTTCTGCCAGGAGATCCCTGTGGTTCCCTCCTAATGTGGTGAAAAAAGTGCTCCTGAATTAGAGCTTGATATCTGTGTGGTGGTCTAGGTTTTGGCTTCCTGCACAGATTAGTGCTTTAGAGTCTGGATACAAGTCCAAAAGCAATGGAAATTGTGGGCAAGCTTTTTCTTTCTTTTTTTGTTTGTTTTTTTCTTTTAAGTTTACGTATGTATTTCTTTTAAGTTATGTATATGTATTATGTATACAGTGTTCTGTCTGCATGTATGCCAGCACACCAGAAGAGGGCACCAGATCTCATTACAGGTGGTTGTAAGCAACCCTGTGGTTGCTGGGAATTGAACTCAGGCCCTCTGAAAAAGCAGCCAGTGCTCTTAACCTCTGAGCCATCTCTCCAACCCAACATGTGTTTTCTTTATGTGTTTTTTCTCAGACAGATCCATGATTGTCTTAGTGATCACTGTCTAGAAAGTCGTAAGAGTCTCTATCCCTTTGTATACCTGAGCCCCTAGCTCAGTTGCATTTCTTCTTCTCTTCTTCTTCTTCTTCTTCTTCTTCTTCTTCTTCTTCTTCTTCTTCTTCTTCTTCTTCTTCTTCTTCTTCTTCTTCTTTCTTATTTTCATTTTATGTGCATCAGCATTTTACCTGCATGTATGTCTCTGTGAGGATGTTGGCTCTTGGAGTTGTGGACAGTGGTGAGCTGTCATGTGGTAACTGGGAATTGAACCATGATTCTCTGGAAGAGTAGCCAGTGCTCTTAACCACTGAGCCATCTCTCCAGCCCCTCAGCTGCTCTTCTTATCTCGCTGAAAGAAAAGCTGTAGCCTCTGCTTTTTTGTTATTTTGTTTGTTTGTTTGTTTTCTCAGTCCTGGGGCTCATACCCAAGACTTGATACACACTATGCAAATGCTCTACCACAAAGTCTGCCACGTCCCTACTTGTGATTGTAAAGCTGGAGAGATGGCTCAGTGGGTAAGAGGGTTTGGTATACAAGTCTAACAACCTGAGTGTGGATCCTAGAATCCATATTAGTTTTAAAGCCAGGTGTGGTAATTCCAGGACTCATATAGCAAGGTGGAAAATGGAAGCAGGAAACCTGCTCAGAAGCCTGAGGGCCAACTGACCTGGAGTGCATGTCACAGTGACCCAGAAAACAGAAATGAGAGAGGCCTCGCCTCAAACACAGCAGAAGGTGACTCTCGGAAAGTTGTCCTTTGACCTCCACAAATTTGAAAAGAAAGTGAGTAGGGAGGCTGATCTGCAAAATGGTTCAGCAGGTTAATACACCTGCTGTCAAGCCTGGTGACTTGAGGTCAGTCCCTGGGATCCTCATAGCAGAAGGAGAAAACCAAGTTTTGCACATTGTCCTCTGACCTCCCCATATGCTCGATGATAACCTGCACCACACACATGCAGAGTAGATAAATGTAATATAAAAATGTTAAATGCACACACATATATACATATATATGTGTATAGACACAAGCATACACACATACAAAATTATTGTAATTTCCATTCCCATAGTGAGTCACTTGAAGGAGTTCTGCATTTCCGAGGCTGAGGTGTGCCTCTAACAGTCTTCCGCAGTGCATGGCTGCTCCAGGGTCTGCCCAGATTGAAACTAAGATTGATCTCCTTTCTTCCTTAGGAGCTCGAGGCCATGAGTAGGTACACCAGCCCTGTCAACCCAGCCGTCTTCCCACACCTGACTGTGGTACTTCTGGCCATCGGCATGTTCTTCACCGCCTGGTTCTTCGTTTATGAGGTCACCTCCACCAAGTACACTCGTGACATTTACAAAGAGCTCCTCATCTCCTTGGTGGCGTCACTCTTCATGGGCTTTGGAGTCCTCTTCCTCCTGCTCTGGGTCGGCATCTACGTATGAGTCCCCAAGGGTAAGAGCTGTAGTAAATCACCAAGTCCCTGCTTTTGTAAATTAATTTTTTTCCCTTGCTACAAGTGTCCCAACTTTGGTTTACAAGAAAGGCGGATGTGTGAAAAAAAAAAAAAAAAAAGGAGGAGGAGGCTTCTGCTGACGTGTTCTTACGGTGGTGGACCGGTGGTTTATCGTGTGCGGGGCAAAATGGAGCTCGAGGCCATGAGTAGGTACACCAGCCCTGTCAACCCAGCCGTCTTCCCACACCTGACTGTGGTACTTCTGGCCATCGGCATGTTCTTCACCGCCTGGTTCTTCGTTTATGAGGTCACCTCCACCAAGTACACTCGTGACATTTACAAAGAGCTCCTCATCTCCTTGGTGGCGTCACTCTTCATGGGCTTTGGAGTCCTCTTCCTCCTGCTCTGGGTCGGCATCTACGTATGAGTCCCCAAGGGTAAGAGCTGTAGTAACAAGATGGTACATGCCTGAAGAAGCCTCCTCCAGCCATATCAGTGGGTCCTCTCTTTCCTGATTCATGGAGACAGAAACACTGGGCTACATCACACTCTCCCTAGTCCTCAGTGTGATCTGGTGTGTCAGTTCTGAGTTCTCCATATTACTCAAGGCCTCACTCAAGCTTGGGCTGCACTTGGTAGGCATGCGGGTGAGGGCTACCTGTGTTTTTACATCTGTGTTCTTTCAAGTTATACTGATGACTTAGAAAGGATGTGGGAAGTAAGAGATGAGCACCAAACAGGTGACTGAAAGATAGTTCTGGTGACCCTTGCATAGCCCTTGCTCAAGGAACACAGGGCTACCGCTGGGGGGGAGGGGGGGGGAGGTCATTGGTCTCATTCTTAATTCTGCTTTCCTCTTCCAGGTACCCACCAGGCAGCTTCACCAAGTCCCTGCTTTTGTAAATTAATTTTTTACCATTGCTACAAGTGTCCCAACTGCTGTTTACAATAAAGGCAGATGTGTGACTAGCCAGCCTCATGTCCATTCCATGGGGGTGGGGGAGTGGGGTGTGGAGGTACGGGAATCTCCTGGAGTATCCGTGACTGTTTTCCCACACTTTTCTGCCTTTCACCAGTACCTGTTGCTGAGGTTTGCATTGTCTCCCCCGGGGCAAGGCAGTGTCATCTTGTCATTGCTGTGAGGCTCACCTGTGAGCAGGAAGGACCCAGACCTGTTTCTGTGGATTTGGACGGACTTCTCCAGGGCCCAGCAGCCATCAGTTTTGCCCTGGGCCAGTCTTCTCTGAACTCAGCCCCACTTTGGGCTGTGGTCGTCTAGGCTCAACCTGTCTTCTTCCCTTAGGTGGATTTTTTCAAGGTGGGGAGGGGCAGGTTCATGAAGAAGGTTTGCTGGAGGTGTATGTAGCCAACCTCAAATCCAAGAATGGGAGGCATAACGATACGAAGTGACTTTCTGGTCCTCTGGTGTGGGAACCAGGATATTCTAGGCCCCTCAGAAACTGGATTCTAGCCAGCCTGGCCTCAGATGGCTTCCCTTCCACCAGAAGAATCCCAAGAAGACACCAGGAGGCAAGTTCAGATACAAAGCAGTATTTATACATTTATTTATATATGTATATTTACTTGAGAAGAAAAGGATAGTTTGGGGACAGGAAGCAAGTAGGCCCAGTAGCTTCCCTCTGCCTTCCTCAGAGTCAGAGTGAGTACATGATAAATAGGAGTCAGAGCTTAAGGAGAAGATGGGGAGTTAACAGGAAGGGAGACGCTCTATGAACACACAGGCCACTAAGGGGTACATCATGGGCAGGGGTCTGTGCTGGGGGCCCTATGTACAGCTTAAAGCAAGAGAGAGATTAGCCCAGTGGCTATAGGAACACACCAGAAGGGAGAGGGAGGGCATGCCAGGCTGTCAGCTTCCAACCTGTGGCCCTTTCACCTTCCCCTAAGCCCTTTCATACTTGGGGCTTAAGGCGACTTTGGTCCGAAGTTGACCCCCTCAAGCAGCTTGGAGCCCAAGTTTGGCCCCAACTCACATTGAGGACCCCTCCCCAGGCATGCAAACAGGCAGCTGCCAGTGGGCGTAGCTTGGCTGTGTCCAGATGGACTCCAGGGGGTAGTGGAGGGTCACTTTCCAGTTAAGGACTGAGGGGCCACAGTCCAAGAACACTTGCCCCTCATGAGGGAGCTCCAGCATGCTACTAAAGCAGTGGGGCTGGGCAGTCTTAAGGCACTGCAGGAAGGACTACCCTGCGGGAGGGCAGAACAGAGTGGTTTAAGGCATAGGCCATGATTCCTATGGCAGAATAAAGGAATGGAGCCAAGTTGGGTGGAAAGCTTGGGGGCAAGGTATCCCTGCTGTTTCCCTATCCTGAGGATAAGTGCTTTGCGATCCATAGCAGGACTTCTCAGACTCCACTTTGCTATCGATAGGCCGCCTGTTTAGAGCTGAGAATGGGAGATTGGAAAAGGCAAGGTCTGGTGTCCTCAAGGTCTGAGCAGTTCCCTCTCCCACTGCTGACAACTAATGATTGCAGCGCTCCTTCCAGGATGCTGTGGGTGCTGCTAAGAAATGCTGCCGTGTCACTCGAGTAAAATCTCAGCCCAAACCCACCACTCGTCTCCTGGGGGTGGAAGAGGCAGAGATGGGGCCCACCAATCATAGATGTATGCCTGGAGGAACTTTGATCTGGGGGGACCAGGGTCCTTCCATGCTGAAGCCCACTCAGCTTTCCAGCTCCTTCCTATCCATGTTGTCCTGGTTTAAGTGCATTTAGTAGTGACATCATTAATAACATTATCTGCATCCACTTCCCAGTGGAAACTGGCCTACTGCTTGCAGGGATTCCTGCTCCTCTGCTCAGAGAATAATCTTGTCACCAACTCCATCATGAGCTTGGGAAGCTCCCAGGAACACAGATCTTGGGAGCTCACAGGGCACCTTCCCTTCCAGGATACTCCAGATTCAGGGGTCCAAGGCTTACCTGGCCTATCGGCCCCACTGGTTCAGGTCTGTGAGGGTGACTCCATCAGACAGACACCAGTAGACTTAAGGCACAAAGTCAGCTTCTCCAGCCATCCAGGGCTGGCCCCAACTGCCTCAGGAATTCTTAGGAGCTAAGCTCTCCCAGGGAGAACTCTCCTGAACCAACCACATTAAAGCTTAGAAATCCAGGTGTAGTGTAACAGTCAAGCCCCAAAAAGTACTACCGAGCTGTCCCTCCTGGGAACAGCATAGTGAGAGTTCTCAACTCTCTATGAACTCATGGGGTCCAGCTAGGTGTTACAGGTCTGGGTCCAACCCCCATGGGTCTTCTCTCCACCACAGCTCAGAAGGGAAGGCAAGGAGAGTTGGAGTGGACAAGTCAGGGCCATAGCTTCCCCTTGTCTACAGGGCCCCGCACTGAGCCCTCCAGCAACCATATCTAGACAGCCATGAATTGGTCCTATGCTGCCAAGAAGAGGTGGCCAGAAGGAAGGCCCAGGATGCTGGTCACTCTAGCCCCCTCTATACTGTGTGAGGGTAACCAGCTTGCCCAGCAGCTCCAGTGTGAAGATTTCCAGTCTCCTCAGTCAAAGGGAGGCAGTAAAGAGCAGAGAGCTGGCCTGCAGCAGGCTCCAGTGTAACACCTTTGCATCCAGTGTTGAGGGCCCAGGGACCCAGTCCCAGCTATGGCGCTGCCCCAGGAGGCAGCTCAGTCACACCGGCGGTAGAAGTGGAAGTAATAGTCTGTGGCTGGCTGGCTGACGGCCTCTGAGCTGCAGTTGGCCTGACCCTGTGTGGAAGGGAAGTGATGGGTGAGGTGGTTGCCAAGCCCTACCATACTTTGCAAAGCCCTTATTCTTCTCCCAAGCCCCATACTGCATAGACACACCCTCTGCCTCTGTGGGCAGGTGGGCCTATGTGCTCACCAGCGGTGCCACACGGAAGTGGTATGTGAATTCACGGAAGGACAGGATGGTTACTGGCCACCGATGAGAGGTGCCCTAGAGAGAGAAGGGAGAGAAAGGGCAGGACAGCCTTGTCCTAACCAGCTTTCCTCCCACCACGGCCATCACAGCCCAGGAGGAGCCCATTCCTCTTAGAGAGCAGGGGCAGCCAACCTCCCAGCCTGCCTTCCCTGGCCCTGGCCTCCCTTGTAGCTCCCATCTTGTAGCTCCTGGTGCTCTATGCTTGTGCGAGCCTCTCATTAACCCTGCCCACACCTGCAGCTCACAGACAGGAAACAGTCCCTTGCCTCCTTTGAGATGCACACATGACAGAGCTGGGTTCAGCCCCAGGCTTTGTGATTAACTCACAATATGGCGCAGGGAGGGGATGGGCAGCAGCCACGAACAGATTACCTGTCTTACCTAAGGCTTTGACTTGGCCTCTGTTGGGTAAATTTAGGCCAGAGCCCCACTGCTAAAAGTGACTCACTGGCTGTCCCTCTACCCTTAAGTGTCCTTCTCTGTAAGGCCCGGGATCTCCTCCCTTGGGATCCTCATCTATTCCCTCCTCAGCTCACGGTATAAATACATTAAAATGCATGTCCTTTCTCCCTCCCTGGAGAGCGGGTTCATAGAAGCACAGGGGAGGAGATGAGAGGGGCCTTAATAAATACTTGTTGAATAAACACAAGTAAGCAAAACTCGCCATGAGCTGGGCTGCAGCAGGACCTCAAGGCAGCCTTCCCCCTTGAGCCCAGAGCTCGTCTAACCTCAGTCAGTCATTGCCCTGCCCTGAGCATGGGGCTGTGGACTGCATACTTGCCTTCCCGGGGAGTGAGGTGGGGAGCTCAGCTCTGCCTGCAGTGGGCACTATATGCTCATGCTCATCCCAGATCAGTCCCTAGAAACACTCTCCTCCCCCGGCCACTGTCCTAGGAGACGGAGATCCCCAACAGAGAACGGAGGAATGAGGACTGACAAGCACGCCCCTCCTGCAGACACAGGATCCCAGCTGCCGTTGTTCCCGGAGACATTTGGTGATCACTATCCAGGGAAGAGGAAGGTCTGCGACCTGGCCAGCCCCCAGCTTCCCACCTTCCCCTACCTGGGTGTCCTGGTGGGGGTGGAGTCTCTGCAAAAAGCCCCCCTCCTCACAGGGCTCCTCCTTTGATGTCAGACTGCACAATACCACAGACACAGGGACGGAGGAACTAGGGAATATAAGTGGGTTAGTGGAATGGGGTTCCCATCTGAGTAGCCCAGGCCCACCCAAGACAAGCCGTATCTTCACAGAGCCTGAGAACCACGCAGAGTAGTCCACAGCTTGGGATGGAGGAAACCTCTCCCACCATCCCATGTAGTCCCAGAGAGGCAGGGTCTTACAGCCACGTAACCCCGGCAGCAGTGCCCCTCTGCAGCCCTTCCCCAAGCAGCCGGGCACACACACACCCGCCCCCGCCCCCGCCCCTGCCCCCGCCCCCGCCATGAGGAATGTAGTGAACACTCAGCTTTGACTTTTCTGAGGCTCTAGTGGTTCCCTCCCTCCCCAACACCAGCACTCACTTCATCTGTAGGGTCAGGCTGAGGTGTAGCGGGGTGCTGCTGCTGACAGGGATATGGTAGGTGAAGTTTCCAAGCCTAAAGGGACAAAGACGGTACCTCAGCCAGGCCACTTTGCCAGTCTCCCTCTCCTTCCGTACTGAAGCCCTCAAAACCTAGAAAGGGGCTGCCAGAACTTGTGGGAAAAGTTCCTTCCTGAAGGGCCGAGATCTGAGCATCCAAACTGATTGGACTCATGGCCCCCGAGGGGCTCCCTTTGGGGTGACAGGAGGGAGCCCAGCCTACCTGCAGCCATCCTCTGGCACACAGTACTGGGAAGTGATAGGCATGGAATTCTCCAGCAGCTGGATGGAGGTCAGGGATGGCACTGGGTCTGTAAGAAGAGAGGCCATTGGGCCACGGTGAGGAGGGGATGAGGAAGAATGCAAGCAGGAACACACTGGGACTTTCACTCACACCCCAGTGTGAGCCGGAATTCTGTCCAGACCCTCACAGGAGGCTTATACCACACCCTTTTCCCAGCTGCCCTAGAACCAGCTAGTTCCCATGAGCCTTCACAGAGCTAAGATACCCAGAAGCCTGTAGCGGTCTTTCTCCCCGACCAGCCATGTACAGGAACCCATTCCTCAGGCCTCTGCTCCATACTCTTCCCAGCCCTGGGCTCAGCGGTGGTCACCCTGGCAGCCAGAAACCAGCCATGGAAGGGCAGAAGAGTAGTCCACACAATGGGGGGGGAGCAGGTAGCATGTCACCCTCATTGAGCAAACCCATTAATGTGCAGTGGGGAGCTGAGGCTGTGCGTTCATTTGACTATTGCCTTGTCCTTTACCCCAGACGTGGGACGCTATGGTCACTGGCCTCTGAACCTTTGCTTGACCTGGTACATCTTCAGTTCTTTAAGGTATAAACCCAAGGTCTCCAGCAGCACCCACAATACCATGATGTCACCTGATACAGACAAAATGGCTTTCCTCTTAGGCAAACCCCAGATGTCTTTCAAAGATGGCTCAATGTCACCTCCTCTAGGGAAGCCTTCTCTGGTCGCTGCCCTCCTGGGTCCTCAGGCAGAGTCATGTGTGTCTCGAGCACCCACGAAGCTGAGGTGAGCTTCCCACCCTTGGGGTTGCCCCCACCACTTTGAACATCTGTCTCTGCACAGACCACAGTGTCTAGGTTTCTGTTTGCTAAGCCACAAAGCCCATATCTCAGTGTAGAGACCCCGGTTAAGGCTAGCAGGAGCCCAGAAAACACATACAAGTCAGCCTGAAAGAACACTTGGGTGCAAAAAGGAGTTCTGTCTGGGTTAAAACCAAAGATTTGAGGTTGAGGTCCTAGTACCTCACCCTCTTCACCCTGGCACAGAGACAAAATAAACATCTGGAATTCGGCACAGTGGAGACAGATTTTAGCCGGACTACTGATGGGCGATATATGTCCCTTCACCTAAGTCTCCAGTTCCTCTCTGAACCATGGCAACAGTGCCTTCCTCCTAAGGTCTCTCATTAGCTGGAACTTCATCAAATAGGCTAGGCTAGCTGTCCAGTGAGGTCCAGGGATCTGCCTGTCTCTGCCTTCATCTTGTCATCACTGGGATTACAGGTATGTGCCATCACACCTGTACACTCTAGGGATCAAACCCTGGTCTTTATGCTGTCAAAGCAAGGGCTTTGCCTACTAGTTCTCTCCCCATTCAAGTTGTGAGGATTAAAAATGATACGACCTACATGAGCTTCTGGCCCCATCACTAATGTCTGCTGACTGACAGTTCTGTGCCCAGGCAGCCTTGTGGCTCGGCCGGCTATGAAGTGTTGAAAGCAGCAAGTACCTAGCTGGTCCTGGGTCTGAGCGAGTTGGGCAGGGCTTGTGCTGAGTTGAGGGGCCCCTCTGCGGGTGCGACTGTGGAGACTGAGGCTGGGACTGTTCTTGGTCTTGCTCTGACCCCCAGGAAAGGGGACCACAGGACTGGCTAGAGGTTCCAGGCTCTTGGGGTGCTTGGAGTAGCTGATGCCATTAGCTGAAATGCCCCAGGATTTGGCTCTGATGTTGGTGGCTGGCAGAGGGGCCATCTGGCTGGGGCCTATAGACAGAAGCAAGGATAAGCTGAGAAAAGGGGAACCAGCTGCCTCCTGTCCTGAGCTTCTGTGAACCCTCTTGTGTTTTCTGGTTCCCATGGGGGTTACCGCCCAACCTTCAATCCAGGAATCCCTCCCACCTTCCCTCTGGATGCAAATAATACCAAACAGCCCTGCCAACCTTGGTCGGGCCCCTAAAACATCCATACCTGAGTGGCTGGGCCTGGGGCTGGGCCTGGGGCTTGGAGCAGGGGTAGCAGTGGGGTCAACACTAGGATCTGTAGCAGGATTGGAGGTGGGAATGGAGCAGCAGACAATGGGGCAGGGCTGGCTGGAGCACAGGTCCAAAGTACGGAGAGCTGGACCTGAGGCTGAACTGGTAACTGAGGAAACCAGAAGCTGTATGAGCTGGAGGAGGACACTGAAGCCCCCCACACAGTCACCTGCCCCACCCCATCCCCCAGACACACACCCAGCAGCAAAGAGGGCTGTGTGCCCGGCATTCCAGTGGTCACAGAGGACTGTCGGAGCTGTGTGGTCCCGAGGCTTTGGCTGGACCTGCTAAGGAAGAGTGGGGTGATCTCAGGGGCACTGGGAGAGCCTTGAGGTGGGGTTGAGGGGCTGGGAGTCCCAGAGAAGCAGGGATGGGCAGGAGGTGGTGGAGAGGGAATATATGAAGCAGAAGCAGGAAGAAGGGTAGCAGGAGCCAGAGGAGGGAGGGGTGCTCGGTCAGACACATACCATGGGCACATGGCCTCACTCCCCCCAGGATGCTGGGGCCGGAGCAGGGCCAGGAGACAGGAAGTAGACACGGCAAGAGAGCTAAGAAACAACAGAGAGACCAGGAGGGAGATGGACACGGGAGGAGAGAGAAAAGACACAGTCAGAGGTAGCCCCAGGAGCTGGGGCATGACAGTGACAGACAGAGCCCAAGGTCCTGCTCTGGCCTTCCCTCCCAGCACTCCCTCTCCCTACAAGTGTCTTCCAGAAGACACAAGGTGGCCTTCCTGAAGGAATACTGACTAGGCCCGACGGGGACTGTAGAAAGTACCCACTGTACAGGAGACCTCCCCTTCCCACCCCAACAGGCTCTGGCAGGCTAAGCCTAAGGTTGAACCCCATTAGAGGGAGATGCCTCTGACCCAGGTCACTCTCCATTAGCAGAAGCCCGATCCCTAGGGACATACCCATCAGCATCCACCAGGTCCTCTTCGGAGCGCAGGCTCAGCACATACAGTGTGGACATAGACACCACGCTGGGAGCCACAGAAAAGGGTCACTGTCTGAACGCAAGCCACCACCCAACACTGTCTCTCTATGGCACACTCTGTGGTCTTCCCAGGTGATGTCTGCACACAGGCCTTCCTAGACCCTGGAGGAGGAGACAGGCTAGGCAGCCCACCTTCCCTGACCTCAGTTGCTTTACTCCCAGTCCATGGTCCTCCTCAACTCCAGGGCCTGGACCCGGGCACATCCGACCCACTAGGTAGGTAGCTCTGCTCTCTAAGCCAGCCTCCCCAGTCCCTAAGGGACAAGTCACCTGAAGGCCATGACCACCACCAAAGCAATGATAGTTCCCTGCAGGAAGCGCTGGCTGATGCAGGCCTGGTCTGGGACCACTGGTGATGACTGGGGACCAAGAGGAAAGAACACAGCAGAAGATGGGGGACTTAGGAACTTACTTCCTTGCCCAGTCTCCCCAACCCCGTTCTTCATGGCCAGAGGGAGAGGAAGCAGAAAAGGGTTGGAAGGGCTACAAGGTCAAGAGCAGAGGGGTTAGAAGTGGAATTGATGAGGCTGGAGTGGTGTAAGCTGGAAAGGAGAGGCCATGGAGATGGGAAAGTCCTGGCCCTTTGAGCCTCCCAACCCTGCACAGCCTCACCTTACTGGCCACCTTAGGGGGCCTCTTCTTGTGGGGGACACTGCCTGCCCGGCTAAACTGGCTCCCTGCATGGCTGCAGTAAGAGGACAATGGTCAGGATGTTTTCCAGAACAAGGTCTCTCCTGCTTGCCCCAGCCCCACCCAGCACCCCCACCTGAAAGCGCTGGAGCTGCCGGTTGACTTGAGGCTGTCAAGGCGCCGCAGTTTGGCCAGCTTGTGGCTCCAGCGCTCCAGCTCATCAATGCGAGTCTCCAGGTTGTCTGTCAGCTTGCATAACTCCTTCACAGCCCCCACATTCTCCATGAAGATTCGCTCCTGCCCCGGGGCAACAACAGCATTGGGGGCACCATTGGCCCAAGAAGTCCCCAAGCTGCAGGCTGGATAGGGGCAGGAACAGAATCCCCACTCTCCACAGCCCACAGAGGCCCTAGAAATATCCCTGCCTGGAGGAGGCCTCTGCCGCATCCAAGCCCTGGTTCACGCAGCATGTCTGCTGCCCCTGTCTAGGCTAGGCTACACAACCTTGCCTCTCTCAAATCAGAGCTCCAACCCTTGGACCTACTCCCTCAGGTAGATAAAACGTGCCGTGTGTCTTTCTCTAAGAACATGTACACAAGGTTCATGTCACTAAGTGCAAGAGTTACTTTCATAATAAACCACACATCTGATCCTCGAGACAAGAGGTGATGCATTGTGTGACCCTCTTTTTAATTGATGGGGGTCGGGGGAGTGAAACCTCAGTGGGATTCACCTTGCCCTCTGTCAGACGGCCTCCCATGGTTAACTTGCCCCTCCATCTTGAACACTGGCCCCTTCCTGAGTTGTGGGCAGGGACTCTGAAGGTACTAGGAGGAAAACTCTTCCTTCCTCCCTCTCCCAGTCAGTGCCCGCTACTGGTCAGCCCCTCTGTCCCAGTTCTCCCTCCAGTCCCCATAACTGACCTTGTTCACCACCAGGAAGTTCTCTATGGTTTTCCCATTGGCAAAGACTACATCTCCTGTGTCCTTCACAGCCTCAGGCAAAATCTCCTTCACTTCCTGTGCGATGACACCTGGGGACAAGCCAAGGGTGTGTGGCTGGGGGTCCCGCCCGTAGCTGCTCATAGCTTTCTGGAGAAGTATCTGAGATTGAGTTTTGAGGAGCCCTGGAGCAGGGGCTCCGTCAGTCAACTGTTCACAGCCTAGAAGTTCCCAGGCTCAAGATGTGGGATTTGTGGATTAGGTAGGATCCTAGTGGCATTTTAGGGGAAGGAGGTGGGGTTCTCAGAGGATGCAGAATCTCTGAGTGCTGTGTGACAAAGATCTCAGGCCAGGTGGTGACTCCTAGGATGATGAGTCCAAGGGCAGGGATCCAAAGACCTGGGAGGCATGATATTCCAGTAGCAGAGGGGTCAAGATTTCAGAGTGTGCAATACCAAAGGTCAGTGCAGGGGTTCCTGAGAACAGGTTCCGAGAGACAAGGACAGACTGACCAGAGCTTGGGGACACAGGTACGTCTCTACCTGTCTCTGGTGTAGTGGCCTCGATGCCCGCACTGGCAGCGAACTCGGGCTTGTATCTGTAGTGCACAAGCCGCATGCGCGAGATCCTCTTCAGCTGCTCAGTGGTGTCCACCTGCCAGGGGACAGAGCTGACCCTGAACCCTCCTCCCCTCCTGCTGCCATCCAGAGTAGGCCTCAGGTCAGCTGCCCCACCCCTACCCTGGCATCCTGGTCCTTCCCACCCCTACCCTGGCATCCTGGTCCTCCCCACCTCTACCCTGGCATCCTGGTCCTCCCCACTGGTCCTTCTCATCACCCACAGCACCGTCCCTCACCTTTGAACTTGTCCCTACCTCCTGCACATGCTCCTTGGCCCGCAAGTCGGAAGGGTGCATAAGAGATCCCATGACCTTGACATTGCCATGCACAACCAGAGCCTCATCGGGCCGGTCTGTGTTGATGCCGACGCGGCCATGGTGGAAGACGGTGTCTGGCAGCTGTGCCCGTTGCCACAGAACGTCACTGTCACTCTCAAACTGGCCTGGATTAGAGGCCTATGGCAAGTTGGGTCTGTATCAGTCTTGGAGTTAGGGGAACTTCAGGGCCCTGAGAAAAGGGGAACCCCCAGGAACACCCTTCCTAGTCAAGTCTCTTTGCCGCCCCCCCATGTCCAATCAACCACCCAGTTCATTGTGACAACATTGTCACTTGTGGGACCCACGAGACTACTAGGTGTGATCCACCTTCACGCTTTACAGTGAAGAAAGCCCCGAGGCCTAGATAGGGCGACAAAGCCCAAGATCACACAGCCGGTGCCCAACAAGAGCTGCGCGTCAACCCAACCCCATCCCATAGTATTTTCCTGATGCTATTTCTTCCAGCCCTGGGGGAGATGACTCTCACCCGCACAATGATGCGCTCTGAGATCTGGGCTGCCAGTGTGTAGTTCTGGTTCTGTGCATGTGCCTGGAGGGCCACCACCAGCATGAAATACCTGGGATACACCGGGGACTCAGTAACACTCAGCAATGCCCCTAACCATCCTCCCTGGGCCAGATGCCTGGATACACAGCCCCACTCCGTCATCCTCCCCCATCACCCCGCACTCCGGGAGGTAGCGTTATCACAGTATCCCACAGTATCCCACAGTGGTGAAACATGAGCCTCCACTAGGGGGCAAAATTTCTCTCTGGGCCCACCACTAGGAGCCCCAGAACTGTTTCTGAACTCAAAAGCCAGTCTTGTGAGCCGGAGTCATAAATCTGCCAAATATTTTTAACCTCAAGTTCCTCCTCTGGGAAACAGGCCATTGTGGACCTGCGCCTGGCATGCTCCACGGAGGCCCCTTTTTGACCCTGCTCCTCGGGAGGGGCTCCGGTGGCCAGGTTGGCTTGCTCACCTCTGGTCAGGGTTGGGCTTGCCCTTCTTTCTCATGTTGTTGGCAGTGGTCTCACTGAAATGGAGCCGCCCCACGGTCACCTTTGTGACCTGCTCAGGGGGAAGATTGACCCTGCAGAGGATGGGCAGAGAGCTCAGGGGACAGAAAGAGTCTGCGAGGAGCCGTGCTGCAGCGCAGCCGCGCAACCACAGGCAAACGCGCAACCGCAGGCAAAGCGTCTGCCTGTCTCTCTAGCCAGTTCTAAGATGGGCCCTTCCAGGCTCCACCCACACAGGGCTGGATACTCACGTGACAGGGTTGAAGGGCCTCTTGCTTCTGTCTGACTGAGACTGCTCAATGTTGATAGACTGGTTCAGGGCCTCCAGCTGGAGAGCAATGGGACCAGGGCACCTCAGGACAAGGTTCGCCACCTGGTCTTTTCCTCCTTCACCTCCTCACTCTGGCCGGTGGCAGAATCCTGCCTTCACCTCACTTTCTCATAAACTTGGGGGCCTCCACATCCACACCCCACACTCCCAAGCCATTTCAATGATTGACATAGCTTTCACATCGGCTCACAGTTCATTACTTCCCCTACTTCTGGATGGTGATGAATGGTTACCTCCAGGATGGCGACCCATCACCGTGTGCCATCTGACTCCCGAACGTCTCCATGCATGCCCACGTGTTTTCCAGTTAGCCTTATGACCCATACCTGCACCTTCTTCTCCCCTGCAGCCGGCCCCCGCCCCCCACACACAGAGCACACCCCAGCCACTCTCACATAGCCACAGACTCTCGTCTCTTCAGAAACAGTGGCTGAGCCGTGCCAACCAGCCAGGCCCACCTTGTGACAGAATCTGACACACCTTGTCCTGTCCCCAGGGAGCTCAGGGCTCCAATGGCTAGGCTATGGAATCCCCCAGTCACAAAGGGCCTCAGGGCAGGTTTCCCTGAGGGGCATCAGAATGAAATCTGCCAAGAGCAATGGGAAAGAGAGCTGGGATGGGATTCTAGGAGGGCAAATGTGGGGCACAGCACACACAGGGGTGGATTTCTAAAGCCCTGTGGGCGCAGCTTTGAAGACAGTGGGAAGACACTGAAGTCTTGGGAAAGAAGGATATATGGCAATCACATGTCATTGGGGATTGAGGGCAGAGTAGACGCTGATTGGGTATTCAGATATGGGATGGGGGTGACTCAGGTCAAGGGGAGCAAAGGGAGGAGGCAAGGGCTACCCCAGAACCGTGTATGACAAGCTGAGGGTAAGAGCGTCCCTAGGATATATAGCTTGAGGATCCAGGATCCTGAGGTGGAGCACGGGACAGGGACAAGTGACATTTGGTTTGGTTCTGAGAGTTGAGAGATAAAGAGTTGGGGTGTGGAGTGGGGAAGGAAGCAAGGCATAAGGGAGATGGTGAAGTCCGTGCAGCCCCACATCTAGGTGGCGGGCACTAGGAGGTGGAGGGGTGGGGCAGCGGTGGGATATAGCTGTGGGGTGTTTCCTTGTCGCTTGCATCTTGGAGCTTCCTGGCCCTCCTGTTCTCCCTTCCTAGGCGAACCCCAAACCTGCCTTCACTCCGTGCAGCTTCAGATAGAAGCAGTCCAGCGGCTTGAGGCCTTCAGGCGTCTTCACATACTTGGGCTCGCCCAGCATGCCGATGTACACGGTCACCTGGAAGTGGTTCTTCTTCTGGCACACAAAGGCATCATCACCCACCGAAAAGTTAAAGCCCTTGTCAGCGTCCACACGATAGGTGAGCATAGGCCTAGAGGTGAGAGGGGGAAGGGACAGAGACTCATCAGTAGTTCCCCAAGCTAAACATGGAGTATTGCTTCCTCCTACAGGCCCATAATCCAATGCCATTACTTAGTCTGTATCCTCCAAGATCCTTCAAACCACCAAGAGGTCAGTCCCATTCTAGCCTGGAGACTAAGCCCCCAAGAGAAGCCGCGCAGGTTTGTGTTACATGCCTGGGGCCACCCACTGTCCCATGCTGGGATGAAGGAAGCAAGGCAAGGCCCACCGGAAGTGAGGGGACTCTAGAGGAAGGCCTTAGCCACCCTTCAGCACACTTAACCATTTCCCACACATTGCCTGAAGCCCCCTCCCTTGTGGGAGATGGGATGAGAGGGGCTGCATCTGCAGAGTCTCACTGTGCCTGACAGCTGGTTGCCATGGAAACGGTGGAACCAGGAGCCAGCTCTGCCTTGGGCCCACCCTGCCCCACCCTGGCCCACCCTGGCCCACCCCCTCTCTCAAGGCCCCCAGTGCCCTCATTCTGACTCCCACAACTGCCCCAGAAAGAGGGAGTACTTCTGGTCCTGAACTCCCCCTCAGAAACAACTGAAGCTTGCCATCTGTCGCCGGAACAGTGTCTGGAGTCTTTAGGGCACCTCCAGGGGCAGTAACGAGAACACTTGTTGACTTAGGACTTGACTCACCCTTCCCGGAATTACCACGCATTAGAGGTACCCTGCTGGACACCTACAGGAAGCTGGACAAGGAGAATGCCTCCCCACTCATGAGCGAGTTCCAAGGGAAGGCCTGGTCTCATCTTTTCTTCCCTTACAGGGTTCACCCATCTGTCTGGCCGAAGCGACTACCTTAGAAAGTACCTGGGGCCACACTGGGGACCTCTGCGGCTAGCTCTCTGGCCTTGGGGCCTAGACGTGGAAGTAGCAAAGTGCCCAAGGGGTATGGAAGTGTGAATAGAGGGATTTCTCTCCAGGCCATAGGGACCGGACTCCATGAATGCCACCTAGCTCACTTCAGCAGCCATCACAACTGGGCATCCCACCCTGCCCAGCCCTGGGAGGTAAGGACAGAAACTGCCCAGCTCAGGGCACCCACTCCAGGAAGCCGGTCTCAGCCACCATTCTGACGAGAGGGCCCCAGTCATCTGGCTCCTGTTTGGCTAAGTCCGAAGTATACCAAGGGGGCGTCACCCTCTGATGTACCCACTGGCCTTTTAGGGGAGGAAGGAGGGTGGTCCCCACTGGGCTCTTGGCCTGGGGCCTGGTAAGCTAGATCCTCATAGTGTTGAGGAAGGAACAGGACCTCCCTGGGCAGCTGCACCCCTAGTCCCCCCCTTACCCCTCCTCCCTCCACCGGAAGGGGTGCTGTAAGGGCCAGGTTTATGCTAAGTTTAAGGCTACCTTCCTGGAATGTAGGAAGAAAACCTAGAGGAGGGGCCAGAAGACGTGTGCCCGCCCACTTCTTCCTGACTTGGCTCCCAAGGCCCCTCCCTGGTCGACACCACTACCTTGGGAGAGACCAGGGCTGGGCCTAATTCTTCCCTGAGCTTGTTGGCTCTTCTGTCCATCACATGTGATTCTTTTATACCCAGAGCACTCCCAGGTCCTTAGGACCTCAGGGGGGTGCTAAGCCACCAAGACAAGGTGGCTAGGTGGCACAGGTCACTCACAGCTCCTTGTAGTTGGCGTCATACAGGGTGGCCCACTTGTTCTGCTGATGCGGCTGCCACTTGATGGATTGGTAGTTGGGGTCCAGGTAGGAGCCACTGAGGCTATCACTGTCCTGCAGGAGGCCTGGAGGGAGGGATAGCAGGTTAGACCTAAGCCCAGGGCTCCCACTCCCCAACATCAATGGCCTGCCTGTCAGTCACCTACCTGGGGAGGGTGCACCTGGTGGGTGCCAAGGTGGAGTCTGGACTCGGGCAATGCTGAGGGGCAAGGAGCTGGTGCCAGGTGAGAGGGGGCCCTGGGGAGGCCATGGAGGGGATGGAGCTCTGGCGGGGTGTGGGGGCAGGGCTGTCACAGTCCCAGGTTCCTGCTTGATCATTCCGTTCAGCATCTGGCCATTGAGGGTGTTAGGGGGTGATTCAGAGTGCTTCCTCTTCTTGGAGGGGTGTGGAGGGAGCCTGGGGAGCAGAGGTGACTGGCATGGGGGCTGGCTCTCTCTCCCTGAGCCTTCTCCTGTGCAGTGCCCACCCCTCTGCTCTGGGCACCATTTCAGCAGGCAATACCCAGCCAGGAAGACACGTCCTACAGGAAGCCCTCAGGCGCCTTCCCAGCCTGTCACTCAGTGTTCCCATTCTCTGCCTTTGCTACAGTCTCACCCCTACCCCCGTGGAATCCAGGAGGGCAGGGGTCTGAGCATCTGCATCACACAGAGCATCCTACACACATGGCCACTCTCAGAAACCCGAGGGTTTCAGTAAGTGGGCAGAAAGGCACTAGGGTCTGGATTAAGAATTCCGTTTCAGTTTCAAGTCTTGGCTCTGCCTTTTCCTAGTCCATGGCCTGAGGGAGACTATGTTCTTTTCTTAGAGCCTCAGTTTACCCATCTGTGAATGGTGTAGCTGTCACCAATCAGCTATGGCTGTAGGCCCTCCAAGCATCAGTCCTGTAGGGCGTCTGTGTTTCCCCAGAGCCACCCTGCCTAGCCTACTCTTGATGCCCTGACTCCCACCCCACCTTCCTGCCGTGGAGGCTCTACCCAAGCCTTACTCAGCTCCGTGCTGCTGCAGCAGCTGGTGTAGCACCTGAGTCTGCTGGGGGTGGTGGAGTTCAGGGGGCACCAGACTTGGCCCCATGGCAGCATAGGGGGGTACAGGGGGCTCAGCCTTCATGTAGAGGTCCCGTTGAATGACAGGGTAGTGAGGTGGGGGTGGCGGGGGTGGTGGTGGGCCTGGCAAGTGGGCTGGAGGTGGGGGCGGGTGCTCCAGTCGGGAAGGAACTCCCACGTGGCACAGAGTCTCTGGGGTTATGGTGCGCAGTAGATGGGGGTCTGGGGAAGAGATGGGGGACAGGAGTCAGAAATCCACCTCACCCATTCTCCCTAGGCACGGTCTCTTCTCTTGCTTCCGTGCCCTCCTGAGCCATGCCAGAGGCTGGGTGGGGAGACTGGAAAGCCAGCTAGAGAGCTTGAGCAGGGAAGTCAGACTGGGCAAGGGTGGCTCCCATCCTAACCATCTCTCTCCCCCAGGCTGTCCAGGCCAAGCCCCTCAGGAGATCCCAGGCTCTAACTTCTTTGAAGCCTGAAGAAAAAGTCTCCCGGAGACCCCAGCCCAGTTCCCCACCCAGCCTCCTCCCTCCAGCAGCCCCACTCCCAGTTCCAGGGGCCAGTCCCCCAGCCTGAGGGGGCTGCAGCTCCCTTTGTTCCTCAGGAAGCATTCCAGGGATGTTTTGGTAGGATAAACAGAACTCTTGACCCCTCTTCAGTCTGTCCATGATCATTCTACTCTTGGCCACATGGGGGCCACTGTGCCCTCAGCACCCTGGAAAGGTGGGCCCAGCAGCAGCCTTCCTCAGCTGTCCACTTACCGCCAAAGGGCGCGTCCATGATGGCGCAGGGGGCCAGACGGTGGCATCGCCAGCAGGGACACTTGCTCTGAGGCAGGACCAGGCTTCCCACCCGCCCATGGGGGAACAATAGCCAGCGCCGAGGAGTATTTGACCAGCGATAATCTGACCCATTGGGCAGCCGCTGGCCCCCTCCCTCCCTCCTCCCTCTCTCCCTGATAAGGCTGCACCAACCATTTGCCCAAACCCAGAGGGGGAGGTTGGCACTGCCCGCTGGACTCACCATTCACCTGCTGAGGGGAGTAGGCCTCAGAGCCTGAGTCTGGGGGCGAGTCTGGCAGAGTGCTGCAGGGGGGCCGGAGGAGGGAGACTGTTGGGCCAGCAGCTGAACCCCCAAACCCAACCCTCAAGCCAGGCAGCTCCTCTGTGGGCAGGGTTGCAAAGGCACCCCCCTCCACCTTCGCCAGAGACTGAGGCCATTGAGATCTCCTCACAGATGCCTCAGGGTATCTCTGTCTTTCCTAGAGCTCTGGAAGGATCCAGGGCTATATTGCGGGTGAAGGACTTCTGTATTCTGCCCTGGATCTCCAGACCTAATAAAGGTTATTTGTGGGTCAGTGGCCAGGTGTCTGATGGTGGCACAGGGATTGAAGGACCCCCGCTCCTCAGAGTGAGGGGCCAGGTCTCCACTTCCCTTCGGTACCCACTGAAGCCTCCAGCTTCCTGGAAATCCTAGGACCCCTGGGCTGGATCTGAGGTGGTTCAGTGGGTTACCCAGGAGTTGCCAGAGGCAGGTGTGAACTGGGGTGTGAACTGGGCAGGGAGCCAGATTTTCTGGGCCTAAGCTTTTTTTTTTTCTCCCTGCAAGTTTTATTTTATCAGTGGTTCAGGCAAAAGAACAAACTCAAGCCCAGAGGTCAACATGTCCTGTACAAACCATGTACTCGCCCAGAGAGAGAGAGAGACTGTGGCTGCCCAGGGATCTGACATTTTTTTAGTCAACTCTCATTCCCACATCTGGACAGACTCCCTTCCACGATGCCCAGGGACTACCAGATAGGCTTCAGAGTCTTTGTGAACACATTCCTGCTCTGGCTGTAGAGTTTTACCACATCCCTGTGGTAAAAGCCATGCCCACTTCTTCCCTGCCCCCCAGCTTGTAAAGGCCTCATTACATCTCTGAAATCAGCTCAAGAATAAAGATCCTGAATCTGATGCAGATATGTACCCCAAGTTACTGAGGAGGCTCAAGGCGGAGGATCACAAAGTCAAGACCTGACAGGGCTACAGAATGAGTTTAAGGCCAATTTGGACAACTTAGTGAGACCCTGTCTCAAAAAGTGAAAAAATGGGGTCCAGGATGTAGCTCACTGGTTAAGCACTTGCCTAGCATGCTTGAAGAGCTCCTGAGTTCAAAACCAAGAACCTCAAATAAAAAATGTGAACCCCAAAACAAGATTTCCTGTGGGAAACATGGAAAAGCAGACAGGGCAGGGCCCCACACCCCTCACTATGGCCTCAGTCTGTGTGCTGATCTAGCTCTGTCCCACTCCAAGTCCATCAGCCCTCTAACCTCCTGACAGTGATCTTCCCCCTGTCCTCCCATACCTCCTGATGGTGATCTTCCTCCTGTCCCCCGACAGTGATCTTCCCCCTGGTCCCCTGTCCCTCCTGACAGTGATCTTCCCCCTGCCCCCTGTCCCTCCTGACAGTGATCTTCCCCCTGTCCCCCTGTCCCTCCTGACAGTGATCTTCGGCTCCTCCACTATCTTTCACACCCAGTCTCCCATCCATCGAATGTTCTAGCTCCCATGACTTGCATTCTTTTTTGTTTTGTTTTGTTTTGTTTTCTTTCTTTGAGACAGGGTTTCTCTGTAGCTTTGGAGCCTGTCCTGGCACTAGCTCTTGTAGACCAGGCTGGCCTCGAACTCACAGAGATCCGCCTGCCTCTGCCTCCCGAGTGCTGGGATTAAAGGCGTGCGCCACCACCGCCCGGCCTGACCTGCATTCTTTTGCAGTCTCACTTATGATTTCCTCTTTCGCGGTGTATTATTTTATTTTTATAGTGCTGGAGAGGGAAGCCAGGGTCTTGCACATACGAGAAAGTACCCCAACACTGAGCAGCACCCTCCGTACCTCACTCACCCCCTATTATGGGGCACACATCTGTCTTGTTTAGTGCTTAGAAAAAGCCTACACCAGGATGCCCACATGCCTCTCAAGAAACTCTTCAGGGGGGCTGGAGAGATGGCTCAGTAGTTAAGAGCATTGCCTGCTCTTCCAAAGGTCCTGAGTTCAATTCCCGGCAACCACATGGTGGCTCACAACCATCTGTAAAGAGGTCTGGTGCCCTCTTCTGGCTGTAGACATACACACAGACAGAATATTTGTATACATAATAAATAAATAAATAAATTGAAAAAATTGGTGGTGGAGTGGTTCCACTTAAAAAAAAAAAGAAACTCTTCAGGGGCCACCTACAGCTGGTTCAGGGGAAGGCCAAGAAGCTCACTTGTGCCTGCTAAAGCTTAGCTCTTTCCCCTCCACCCTCAGGCAGCTTAGGCTTAGAGTCACCCTCAAGCAACCAAGCTTTGTCCCTGGCACTGTGTGCCTGGTCGCCACTGCAGTCCCCCTAAGCCAGTCCTCAGGAGTCCCTGTTGACAATGTGTCAGATGTATCTATCCAATGTTTCCACTCTGCTTTCCTCCCCTTAGTGTTCACCATGAATGTGGGGCTCAGGTTAAAGGTGAGGAAACCTAACCGCTGGCAGAGGTCATGGGTCACCAAACCCAGAAGCTGACAAATGGAAGAACAGGGCTGGTGCCAGTCTGCCGGGCACCGAATCATCTATGCCCCCTGTAGCCTTCTACTTAAAGACAAGACCTCTGCCCTGCTTCACTGAGGTCTCGTGGAGAGCCTGGTGGACATTTCCCTTTGAGCATGCTCAGGAGCAGTGGTTCTCAGCCTTTGGGTTGTGACCCCTGAGGGGGTCAAATGACCCTTTGACAGGGGTCACACATCAGATTTTCGGCGTATCAGATATTTACATTATAATTCATAGCAGTAACAAAATCACAGTTATGAAGTAGCAATGAGAAGAATTATACAGTTGAGGGTCACCACAACACGAGGAACTGTATTAAAGGGTCACAGCATTAGGAAGGCTGAGAACCACAGGGTCTGGAGGCTGGCTGGGCTATGACTGCAGGTGGTCAAACCAGGCACAAGGTCAGTCCTGAGTCAGGACATCAGTATGGTAGGTTGGAGAGAGATGGGGGAGGCTGGCAGAGCGAAGGCCCCCTCAGGATGTAACTGCCCTTGGCTCCACAAGGTAAGAGGCCAACCTGAGGCACTGGCAACTCTCAGGACACAGAAAATGTCAGCTAAAGGCTTAATGGGTGGGGCCTGGCACTGTGCTTGGGTTCCTGGATGTTGGTTGGGGTCCTGGGACTTTCTGCTTCTGTCCCAACTTTGCTTTGAGATGTTTCTTAGCACTACCCTCCTCACTGTTCTTAGAACCCTCGTGCCTTTTCATGGCCTCAGAAAAAAAGCACTTAAGTCTCCTATCACCCCTTTTGGAACCTACCCATAGGGAGTCTGTCATTTAACCCTACCCACTGTGAGTCCACAGGCCAACATCTGCTGGACAGTGGCCAACTGTGCCCCTGTACTCTGTCCCCACCCACTCCCTGGCCCCACTCACCCTGGGGCATAGGGAGCCTTGGGCTCTGCCTTGATGGGAGGCCCAGAGCCCCCCAGGAAGGGCTTGGGGGCGGTGCCCATGCCGTTGTTGTTGTTGCAGTTGAGTGGGGTGCCGTAGGTCGGGGGTGGGAGGGGACCATGGCGCCCAGGGGATGGTCCACTCCCAGGGGGGCTCAGATGGTGGAGCCCGCTGGAGCCGGGAATGGCTGGTGGCCCGTGGGGGAAGGAGGCTGTGCTGGCTGGTGCAGAGATGTCAGGGAAGCAGCTGTGGGGAATGGAGGAGGCTCAGCCCCCAGGTCCCCAGGCCTGAGGGGAAGTTCCATCCCCTCCCGCAGGGAACTGCCCAGAAGTCTCAGCTAAGGTGACTCACAGATCAGAGGCGTCCTCCTTGCCAATGTACTCCTCCAGGATACTGGTGTCTATATTGGAGGGCTCCAGGGCACCGCTGATGTCATGGCCTGCAAAGCAGGAGCAGCTGGGTTTGAGATAGCTCCCCGAAGACCCCCGGCCTAGGTCCTACCAGCCCTCTTCAGGCTAGGCTCTCTGAAACGTATGACCTATCTCCCTGTCTCCCCTCTGCGCATGGTCTTTCACTGTCCACCCAAGGCCCCTCTAAAAATAATGCCTGCCCACACCCTCAAGGATACCCCATTTGCCAGGAGGTCAAAAGCCTAATGTACGGGATTGGGGACAGAGAAGCGCTCCTGTCTTTCCACATCCTTTTTCTGGCTATGTGACAGGATCATCTCTGTCCCTCTCATCTGTCCCTCTATCTTACAGAGTGCTCTGAGGAACAAGCAAGGCCCTACCATGCCAGTGGCTCAGACCCAGAAGGACTTTCCTGCCCTGTCCTTCCAGGAGACCCAGATTTGAGCACCTGGAGGCATGAGGTCTGGCAGGGCAAAACACACATCCAGGAACTCAAGGAACCACTGAGCCCCAGGCTCCAGCTTCAGGGAAAGCTGAAAACCAAGATCAGTAGTGCCAGCGTGGCCCATCTCTGGTGGCGAGGCCCACTGCCCATTGAGTTGGGAGCTCAGACCCAACTCCCCAGAGGAGACAGAGGATGAGAGGGGCAGTCTGTCCTGGCCTCACCCAGGGAGGGACAGTGGCCAGAGCTCTGCTCCGCTACCCTTCACCTGCTTGCCTGCCTGCTATCCTCCCCTGGCCTCAGGCCCATGAAGGGGAAGGACAAAGAAATGCAGTCCAGGGCTCCTGAGCATGGCAAGGAAAGAGAGGGGGTGGCGATGGCCTTTCCTCTCCCAGGGTCACCTTGTGGGGCGAGGAGGGGGGCAGCCAAAGGGAGGAGTGATAAGGGGGCTGACGTGAGAGATGCGTCAATCCCGATAATAGAGGACACCCCACCCACACTGAAGATTTGGCTGGCTGGCTCCACTGAGGCAGGAACGACCCTCTGGAGCAGTGGTTCTCCACCTGTGGGTCACAACCCCTGAGGGTGTTGAATAACTTTCCACAGAGGCCACATATCAGATATCCTGCAGATCAGATATTTACATTACGATCCATAACAGTAACAAGACTACAGTTATGAAGTAGCAACGAAATAATTTTATGGGTGGGGCCACCACAACATGAGAAACCGCATTAAAGGGTCGCAGCGTTAGGTAGGTTAAGAATCATTGATCTAGAGCCTCAAGTTCTGGGTTGGCACCTTGAGTCCCTTCCTCAGGAGAGTCCTGGGAACAGGGCTCAGGCTGATCAGGACAAACCGCGTCTAATTCAGCCTGCTATGTGCCCTCAAGGAGGCCGTACCCTCTTGGGGCCTTAGTATCCTTCCTAGGAAGATGGGGAATGAATATCGCGGTTTCTTGGAGCGACTGTGCTGGCTGTAAAGTTGTAAACACACAGATCCTGAAGTGCACTGCACAGGGCGGGAGCCCTGCAAATGGGGGGCAGCTGTCTTCACCTCCCAAACCCCAGAACCCTGGGGTCTCTGAGCCCCCATCCCAGGCCCCTCCCTGTCCCCTGCTGGCATTTGAAGAATGCAGAGCCCCGCTTAGGTGATTAATGAATTAATGAGCATGAGCCGCTAAGCCTTCCTAGGAGTCACACGCTGCCTGTGACAGACCAGGGCCTCTGACTGACCCCCACCCAGGCTCACCCCAGCCGGGAACAGAGGGCACCCACCCACCATTCATCGCTGACCTATGGGGCTGTATGTACATGGCCTGTCTATCTGCCCATGTTCCAACTTCACCTCCCTCATTTCTGGCAGCCACAGCTCCCAATAGTTGAGTGCCTACTGTATGCCCCATTGCCGAGTTTATATGAGGCGGTCTGCCAGCTTTACGGGCAACGTGTCGCTAAATCCTACCAACCCCTCATAACAAGGAGGAAAGCGACATTGCTGGTGACGGCAGCTCATGGTGGAGACTACCAGTCCTGAATTCATACTATGTGATGACAATAATGGAAGCTCATGCTCTCTGGTCAGGCACTATTTAAAGTATTTAAAACATTGCAGTTTACCCCGCGGTCACTTCCACGAATCTGGTGTCACTACGTCTCATAAAGATCCCTCCTCACCCCCAAAGCCACACAGCAAGATGAGTCCATCTGACCCCAGGGAGAAAGGTGTCTGCATCTTCTCCCAGCCTGGTCCCTGCCCCACAGCATTGCGGAAGGGTTTGTGAAGCAGGGAGAACCTAAGGCCCCACCCCCACTCTGCCCCAGCTGCTGAAGCTGCAGGTTTTTGAGACTGAACTTGGCACCTTGGGTGAGTGATGGGCTGATTCGGTCATGGGCTGCTGTTTATAACCATTCTAGCCCCTCCTCTTGGGCCCCTCCTCCCCTGGCCAGGAGCACTCCTAATCGCCCCCTAATCCTCCTGTCCACCTCCCCCGGGAGATGGGGGCCTCAGGCCCAGGCATCCTGGGAGACCCTAACAAGAACCAGATGTGGCTAGGGGAGGAGGGACCCTCTCGTGCCAGGGTCCGGGAGGACCGAGGTGGGAGGAGGAGGCTGATGGCAGAGTGAGGTGGGTCTCGGGCTCTGGAGGGGGAGAAGCTGAGGCTTCCTGAGGCATGCGGGACCCCCCCCCACTTCCTGCTCCCTACAAGCCTGTCTTCTCCCCATACTGCCCAGATACTGTGCAAGGGTCCCAGCCTAGCCCACAGATCTCTGTTGTTAAGGAGGCCTGTGGAGCCTGGGGCTCTTGAGGCTGGAACAGGGCCCCCTAGGGGCCCAGGAGAGGACATAGTCCTCAAGGTACACTCAAGGAGTACTGCCCTAGTGCCAAGAGAACCATGAAACACTGGATCCCGGTGAGGAATGCCTGCAGGGCTGGAGACTCAAGACAGCATGCCGCCCTTCCTCATCCCTTCCCCAGTTCTCAAGACCACCTGGAAAGTGAGCCCTGCCCTGCCACAGGCCATTCAGAAAGTGGTACCCCAATGTCAGCTGTCAGTATATGTCCTTTCCCTCCTCAAACCCTCCAACAAATGTGCCCAGCAAATTATAAACCCAGAGCCCCTCGGCTGTCCAAAGCCTGGCACTGTCTGCCTTCTGCTCGTACCTCAGCTTCCTCCTCTCTGCCATTCTCTGAAGCCCAGTTCCTGCTTCCTTCCTGTCAGGGACCTCCCACAGGGCCTTTGCATATGCGGTTGCCTCTACCAGAGAAAGCCAATTCCCATTCTTTTGCAGGTTTTTATTATCCAAAATCCCAACCCACGTGGCCTCCATGACTCTTCCTTTTGCCCCTCTTCTCCTTTCAAGTCAGGTTGTCTACCTGCTCACTCAGCTGCCTCACACCTCCCTGGAAAAGGTGAGTGAGTGCCCCACAATCTGACTTCCACATTCCAAGGAATATCTCTCCCATGAGGCCGCTGTCCTCTGTTGTACAGAGGAAGAGACCAGGGCAGGAACTGGACTACGGCTCCTGTGTGTCTCTGCCATGTAAGAATCCCTGTATACAGCAGGCAAGATTAATAGCCACAGAATGATGGTGAACCAGAGACTAGAGGTGGCCTGGCTGGGCCTGGCGACCTTGGGCAAGCCCTGTAAGACTGAGAGGCAAGGGTTAGACAGGGCCTCTCCGTGTCCCACATTATCCCGCAGAGCTGTACCCCAGGAGCTCCACACTAATTAGGCCCTTTATTACCTGCTTGAAACAAGAGCCAGACCCAGATGCCATTCTTCCCCAGGCAGGCCAGGGTCCCGGCTGTGGGAAAACAGCCTGTCCCCCTTTCTCCTCCTCCTTCTAAGATGACTCATCTGGGCACAAGGGATGAGAACACCCAAGCCAGGTGCAGGAGGCGAGCAGGCAGGGACCCAGGTGGTCCCTCCACCCTGGACCCTCCCTGTCCCCCTTCTCAAGCCTCCCCCCCACCAGCTGTGGCTGCTGGCTGAGTCTTGGCCATTGTCCTGGGGGGTGGGGAGGGTGGGGACGCAGCACAGTGGGAGTCTTGTGCCCTGCCTACCCCCTCCCCTGCCCCGTCAATGGAGCACTTGTCAATTCATGCCTCAAACATGGCGGAAATCCCGTCAGCCACGTGGCCATGGGCAGGGTGGGCTGATCTGAACTCAGGGTAGCCAGGGCATCAGGGATCGAATCCCTGTGTGTCAACCTCAGGTGTTGGAATCTAAGGGCATCCTGATTCCAGCAGTGACTTGGGTCAGATGCTTCCTTCCTTGACGTCCTTGTGGTCCTCTGAGAGGCCTCGCTACCAACATGGGCCTCAGCTTAATTGCAGAGTGACTTCCTGACCACCCTTCTCCACCAAGTGCGCATGCGTGGTCAGGCACCCCAGGAAGCTATCCCTCAGTCAGCCTGGCTGCTCTTTTCCTCACTTTCAAGTGTCCCTACTCCGCTCCTGCCCTCCTGCCTCTGCCCATGTAGTGCAGCTTTCCTGTACCTTTGGGTTTCTGAGGGCCCATGTCTGCCCCCGAATCCAGGTATGTGACCAGTACTACACTACTTCTCCAGCACCCCAGTAGGGATGCCTTCTGTGTCTTCCCCCCAGCCTACCCAGGCAGTCCCTCTGCAGGCACCCAGCCACAGAGGACCCCCAGGGCCATGGCCCGTCTCCCAGTGTGGACTGAGCTACAAGCTCCAACCAGTCCACATGGAAGCAAGGCCCAGTGAGTTGTCAGCAATCGCCGGACCTGGACTTTCTGTCTCCGTTAATACCCAGAACTGCTTTCTGGCCCCGTTCAAGCTCCCAGTTGAGATGAGAACTCTTCTCGATCAAATGCCTGCAGCTTGGGTACTTGGCTGTGCACGCAGCTCATTGTACGGATGCACCCGATTTTCACTCCCTTGGAACCCAGTGGTCACACCTGACAGCAGTGCTGTTCTAGACCCAGCAAATCCTTAAGCCTAAGTCACAGCTGCCCGTGTGCCCCCCACCATAGCCTGCTTGCAGTGACGTTTGATCCTCAGCACCAAATAACTGGCTGTGGTGGAGCATGACTGTAAACCTAACACTCAGAAGTAGAGGCAAGAGAATCATAAGTTCAAGGTCATGCCCAGATACATACCAAGTTCAAGACCAGCCTGAGCTACAAGAGACCATATATGGGGGGGAGGGGTGGCTGAATTAATTTGTCAATTGACTTTGAACCTTAGAACGTCAAATGCATATGGCAGGGGGTATAAGTCTCTCTCTCTCTTTTTTTTTTTTTTTTTTTTTTTTTGGTTTTTCGNTGTCAGAGCCAGTGGAACAGGGACTTTACTGCATTCCTTAAGAATGTCAGGAACTACACCCATAAAAATCTCACCAATGACTACCTAAACATGAGCTGAACAAGGAGAACAATGATAAACTTCTTATAATGAATGGGGTAAAGACTATGAGGACAACCCTTCACAAAGACCCACAGGCAACCAATAAATGCTGAGAGCAAGATGGTGTCAAAAGAAAAGACAATTTTTTTTTTGTTTTGTTTTGTTTTTCGAGACAGGGTTTCTCTGTGGCTTTGGAGCCTGTCCTGGAACTAGCTCTGCAGACCAGGCTGGTCTCGAACTCACAGAGATCTGCCTGCCTCTGCCTCCCGAGTGCTGGGATTAAAGGCGTGCGCCACCACCGCCCGGCTGGTATAAGTCTCTTTTATCTCTAAAGCCTAGCACTGTGCTTGACACACAGTGGGGACCTGAAGAAACCTTCCTGAACAAATGAAGGGGCCCCATGTAGAACATGCAGGTGTACGCTGCAGATCTCTTGGAGTGCACCCCTAGGGGTCATGCTGCTGTGTTAACACAGATCAACAGGAGGACTTGATGGAGAGCCAAGCTCTCCATGCTGCAGGATCCTCCCACGGGATGTGTGGCAGGTCCACCCTGGTTCCTGTGAAAAAGAGTCAAAGGCAGTGGGTGGGGCTCTCTTTGCCCCTAGAGTTAGAGCCTTGTGCTGCCAAAGTGAAGTGCAAGTTTCTGGGAACAGCCAGTATGGGTTTCCTAAGAACTGGCTACAGATTGGCTGGCTTCAGGAGCATCTTGGTGCCGAGTTCAGATTGTGTTATCCTGGGCATAAGGTGATGGCTGGGTGGGGACTAGGGGAAGATGTAGCTGTAGCCCAAGGGTAGCTGAGATTCTGGATCCCCTGGAAGAGCAGAGCCTCTGAAGGCAAGCTGGGAGGGTGAGGGTGGGGACTCTTCTCTTTCTGGTATGAAACTGGGAGGGACCACAGGCAACTGTGGCTTAGACTTAAGGATCTGGTGGGACGGTTCGTGCTCTGGGCGTGCCAGGTAAGCGTTCCACCAGCCAAGCTGCATCCCCAGTGCTTTCTTTGTAGCTGCAAGGGTGCAAGGCAGTAGTAACAAAGTCTGTGAGGTACAAGCTTGTTGGCCCAAGTTTACATGTCAGCATCCTTCCAAGGTGTGTTTCAAGCACAATGAGCACACAAATAAGCCTGGTCTACAGCAGGCTCCGCTGCCACGCCTCCCAAGACACGGTTTCATATTCCTGGGCCAGGGTCCCCCAACACAAGCTTCTCCCGTTTTCTTTCCTCCTAGTCTATCCCCACGGTCCAAAGTCAGACCCTTCCACCAGCTGCAGCTGCAGTCAGATGGGGCTGAGCAAATCGTGCCACTGGCCCAAGTCCCCCAGAAAGGCAACACCTTGCCTCTAAACCAGCCTCACTCAGTGGGTGGTTTAGAGGCCACAAACCCTGCCTAGAGGTAAAGGGAAGGCAGGATAGCAGGGATAAGGGCAGGGCCAGCATCCTATAAGCCAGTAGGGGCTCTGGAGCCAACGGGCGGCGTCCCACCCAGGCGCTTTCCTCTTCTGCTCCCCCTCACCCCACACTTTTCTCACTCCCCCTCTGACCTCAGCACTCTTTGGGTCTCCCTGCTCACACTCTGAAGCCTTGACCATGTGAGTGAAGGCTGTATAGTCCAGGAAGGCTGGATGTACATCATTTATCACGGCAACTAGCAGGTCAAGGCCCTCAGTGTGCAATGAGATCCGCTTCCCATCTACCCTAGGAGAGCTCCAACTGTGGTCCAGAATCCCATTCCTGTTTTTGTGGCTACCCTGCATGAGCAGGGGACATCACCTTCAGCTCCGTCACTCTTGGGAAAGCGGCCTTACAAACCATCTCCCCCCCTCTCCTCCCTCCCCGCCCCCGTGTCAAGGACAGCAGCAGAGTTCTCTAGCCCAGATGCCCCACAGGCAACGATCAAGTTCCTTTCTGTATCACAGAACAGGCTCCACATCTCTGAGGTTAATTAAGGAAGAGACAGACTTCACTGGTGTGGCAGGACCAAGACCCGACACCAGACAAGGCAAAGGCAGGCCGATCACAGCACCGTTGCCTGCACACAGAATACACCCAATAGATGATGACTGCCCTCATCTTGGAGTAAGGGTCTCAGAGAGGGTGATGGCCTCTCCCAAAGCACATAGCACCATCTGTAAAACCTGAGCCCAAGTCTGAGGCATCGATTACTACACTGGTGGATCAACAATCCTGAGGGTGGGTATATGGCATCTACCCCAGGCCATGCAAAGGGGCTGTGTGAGCCCATGGGATGTAGTTAAGTAGGGCTGGTATAAAGCCCGGCCACTGTCCCTAGGCCCTTCCTATGCACTATCTTACGCAACCCCACAGAAGCTCTGGGAGGCGACCATTAACTGCTGCCTTTTGACAGCTGAGACAATAGAGCCCAGCCAGCTGTAGAGACAAACCCAAGAGGAGAGCCATGAGGACTACAGGGCTAGCTGCAGTCCCCAGTGCCCACTAGTGAGCACACAAAATCCGTGCATCAACTCTCCCAGCCATCCACACCCAGTGGTAACGGCTGAAGTCCTGGAGTTGGGAGAGGAGCCATCCCAAGTGAGAGAAACTGAGGCTCAGGGGAATGCCTGAGGCCTAGGCTGTGAGGAGGAGGAAGGGAAAGGCAGGCTGCCTACTTAGGGCGGGGTCACCCCAGTTAATAATTCAGTTAATGATTTCTGCTTTGTCCTTATCAGGGAGGGCAAAGTCCAAGGGCAACAGCCAATCAGCAGCCTAGCTTGGTGGTTACCCAGTAGCCTCTGCTGCCAGGCCCCCCCAGAGCGGTAACCCTTTGCCTGAGCAGGTCTCTCAGGGAGATGCCACTCTACCCAGAGTGGTCTGTCCCCAGATAGCCTTCTTGGCTCTGCCTAAGACCTCAAGGAGTACCTGCTCAGCACCCCTACACTGAGGAAGGGTTCAGGACCAAGGGGTTGGTATCCACCTCTCCCAACCCCCAGATATAACCCCAGCCACTCCCAGAGAGTGGCTTTCCATGACACATCCCCACCCAAGGCTCCTGTTGCATATAGATGGACCGATCGATCACGGCGTCCACTGGCAGCGAGCACTTCCTGCCTGCCCTGTGTTGTGTGGATCTGTGATAGGTGTGGGACAGAGGGATGCGTCAGACCCCCCATCTATTCTCTCTTCCCTCCTACCTGGCTCAGGGCCTGAAGGGTGGGCCCAGACATCAGTTCACTACATACTGGGGCTGGGACATAAGTCCCCCCCCTGAGTGGGGCTGGGAGTGGGTTCCAGGTGGGCCCAGGAGGCCTTGTGTCTCCTCCTCAGGAAGGAGAATCTGAGGGATTAAGGAGATCTTGCATCTGGTGTCTCCCTATCCACCTGCTCCTGGGTGCATCACCAGTGACAGAGAGGTGACACAGGCCATACAGCCACCCCCATCTCACAGCCCAACTAGCAGATGTTGAGTTGTGGCCTCCCTCCTGAGTTGCCAGGTAGCCTCCACCTGACTCCTGCCCTCTGGAGGGGATGCAAGGATGTTGTCCCCAACTGGTTGCCCTTCCCACGAGGCATTGATGACAGAGAAAGCTGGGGACTAAACTCAGCCTAGACTACCCAGCTAACCTTGTGTCACAGAGCCTCAATTCTGACCCCTGGGAAATGGGTTAATTCTGCGCCTCCCTCCTCCCACCAAGCACTCTGTAGTCGACCTTCTTCTTCCCATCAGACACCATGAGTTTGGGTTTGTTGGGTGTCTAAAAATGATCCCATTAGAAGCTTCTACTCTGGTTCGACTAACTTATCCTAGCAGGAAAGCAAGCCAGAGAGGACAGTATCCGTTTAGGCTCACCCTCTGGCTCAGGGAAGGTGAGACTCGGGAGGCTCCAAAGGCCAATACCAGCCTCCAAACTCTCAGTGGTCTGATCAAAACCTGCTAGAGACCCAATTCCCTTCATTATCCAACCCCCCCCCCCCGCCATGCTTTGTGGGACATCAAATACAACAGGAGCCCCTAGTATCACCACTAGCACCGCCTCTACCCAGAATCTCCTGTTCATACTCTAAAGTGTCCCTCCCTCCCAGGACTGGGACAGAGAGTTCATCAGAGCTGAGGGCACCATGGAGACCTCTGCCACTGACCCCTATGTTCCAGGTGAGGAAAAAGATCCCAGAGAGGTGAAAGGCTCTGCCTAGGGTCACACAGCTCTCAGTGGCCCACTATGAATTAGTCCTTTGAAATCTTTATCAAGTCCTCTGAACATGGTCCTCCTCCACCCCTGGACTCTAAGAGGTCAGGGCCCTCACTAACCAGATGAAGAGAAACACACCATCCCTATACCCAGTTACCTGCTGGGAGCCAATGCATCCTGCCCGGAGGGTCCACTCTTTACAAGCCTTGTGCCCTCCACTCTGAACTGCTGGTGCCTATCTCTAGGGGATTAACTGGGCAGTCACGGGGACCCAGCTGTACCAGCCTCGAGGGGGACGCTCTATCCCAGCCTCCCACCAAAGGCCCAAAGCGCCTTAGCCCCCAGTCTTACCACCGGCCCAGAGCAGGGCAGGACATGCCCCTGTGTGCTGAGCTAGTGGGAGCCCTAGGAGGAGGAGGACTCTTCAAGATTGCCCCTTCAAGCAAGAGATGTTCTGTCTCTCAGCCCAGAACCCAAACCATAGAAATCTCTGCCCACTATCCAGAGGAAATGACTGAGGCCATGTGGGAATCTGGATGAGGCCTCCAGGGTCCCCATTTGAGTGTGAGAGCATACACCAGCACCAACAATGACATATCAGCATCTATAAAATGAGGCTTTACATGTCCTAGATGGGCTTCACTCACACTTGTGAGCACACCAAAGCTCTGTGCTTGCTCCCCCAGGCCCTTTCCCTCCATCTCACCACCCAATGGGTCCTCTGCCAAGGCCTTCCCCTCTCAGATAGCCCTAGAGGACTTGAACCAGGTGCCCACCCACCTATTCCCAGGCTCTGGGAGACTTCTGAAGCCTGGCCCTCCTGAGCAGGCCCCACACCCCGCCTGCTCCCCACAGACATTCTTGAGTCTCCTCTTATCTCTCTGGAGGGAGCAGCACAGCCTCCCTGCCAGGCGGCCGCATGGCTAAGCTGTGGCGTCAGCCTCCCACCCCCCTCCCCAGGCCAGGAGGGAAAGTTTGGCTCAGAAGTGTAGAGCCCAGGCCAATTAGGCCCGCCCCTATGCCCAGAGCCAGGTGGGGGTAGGGTGGGGAAGGAAGTTTGGGGATATCTTCAGCAACCAAGGGGTCCCCGCTCATAGGTCATGAGAGCACCGAACAGGCACAAGACACCCCCAGTCAGTACCTGTGCCCCACAAGGACCGCTGACTTCTCCCCTCTTCTAGGGTCCCTGAGCACTCCTAACCTATGCACAGCATAGGGAAGAGAGCTCCCGGGATTGAGGGGTGCTGCCTGGAACCCTCAAATGGCCCAGCTGCGTCAGCTATTGATGACTGAATCTAGTCCAAACCTAACATTTTGGGGACCTCTTAGGACTTGTTCTGCCTGGGTGTTCAGAACCCTGGAGTGAAGGTGGCTGAGACGTGGGGCTGTCCTCTCCTGGGCTGCTCAGCAAGGAGGAGTGGACAAACGTCCATTCTGTGGTTCTCCAAGTCACAGAAAGAGAGACAGGGGAAGGTCTCTAGCCCTGGGGAAATCTCTCGAGGAGTAGGCACTGAGCTTTAAACTTGGGTCTTGATTTCTATCCCGCAACTCAGTTCTAGCCTGGAATGTCCAGGGCAACAGGTTCTGCCCCAGGAAGGTTCTTCCTGTACTTAGGAGCAAGCTGTTAGCTTAGGGGCTAGCAAAAGGGTACGGCAGGAACTAGGTCCCCAGCACAGCGGGCATAGATACAGAAGGGGCTCAAGTGCTTGGTCTCACCCTGCAGCAAGGGTCTGAGAAACCAAGCAGGCTGGGAGACGTCAGCCTGCACCTCCCCTCCCCCTCCCACACCAGTCCCTTCCCTCCTGAACCCAGCTCTCAGGGGGGAGGGGCAGTCCTGGAAGAGGGTCAGGAGCTGCCCAGAAAAAGCCCAGGCGGTATTTAGACAAGGAACAGACTCTAAAATCAATGCAGGAGTGAGGAAAAAAATTAGTGGGGCGTGCATGGATCCCCTGGAGAAGGGTCTTTTCAGGTCAAGGTGAGGGGGACCAGGTCACTCCTGGTGCAGGGAAACATTACTCCTGTGTCAGGTGTGAGGGATCCAGCCCTGAGGAGCCTCGTGGCGCTGGTGGGGTGGGTGCCATTTACAGCACTGTGAAGGTCTCCACGAGCAGAGGTAGCTGGTGGCAGAGATGCCAGCTTCAAGGGAGTTCCATACTAGGTAAGCACACTAAAGGGAGGGAAGCAGTGGCTGCTTAAAAGAGAAATTCAGTCTTAGGGGAGGAAGCAGCATTGCCCAAGACAGGTGACAGTCCCAAAGGGCATCCCAATCTCCAAGGGTGTCTCAGCCTCCAGGAATCACAGTCAGGAGGTCCCAGCTTCCAGGGGGTAGGCTAGGCTCTGGGTTCCCAGTCTTAAGGGCTACGGGAAGTCCACAATAGATGGAGTTGGAGCCTGGCATGGATGGAGTAACAGGGAAGCGGATACAGGATCTCCAGGCTGGAGAAGTGTGCTGAGGATTGGAGTGTCACCATTCAGTGGGACTACAGGACTTCAAGTCTCCAAGGAGGGCTTAGCACGGAAGGTAACCCACCCCTAAAGAAGCTGAGTATTGAAGGCAGACGGGAAGCCCAAGTCCAGCGAACATGGGCAGATACCTCCTGGAGACTACCAATCTCGAAGCCATTTACCTCTCTGTTGCCAGTCTGGAGTAGAGTCCCTACCCAAAGGAGGCCTTCTGGGGGTCCTTGCATGGTGGGGACCCCATGGGAGTCCTGTCCTCTGGGAGATCGGCTGGCATATCCCACTGTATGAGGTTGGTCGCCCAGCCATCCCCACGGTCTCTCACCTTCGAAGAAGCGCTGCAGCGCTTCGGTCTCGTCCACCACCTCCATGGCCCGCCTGCCCGGCGTGTGCGCTCCGGCCGCAGCCCCGCTACAGCGTGGCCCGGGGGCGCGGCATCGCCGGCGCGGCCCGCGCGACAGTCCCGGCTGGGCTCCCGCTACAGTCCCTCCAGGCTCGCCTCACGCTCGCTACCCGCAGCCCTAGCCCGGACTCCGCCTGCCCCGCGCCCCGCCCGCTGCCCGCCGCGCCCTCTGGCGGTAGACCTGAGCCGCAGTCTCGGGTAGCAGGACGCCCCGCCGCTTGCAGGGGGCGCTCGACGGGTACCCTCGCATTGAAGTTAAGGCATCGGCCGCTTTTCAAGCTCTCCTTGAATGGGTAAGGTTCCAGGTTACGAGTCTAAAGTTTTTCAGAAACAGATCTCAGAGATGGCTCCTATTCTTTTTGCTACCCACCTTATCCCAGTGAAAGCAACGTGCATGCACCAAAGGAATGTTTGTAATGTTTAAGGTCAGCACAGAGCACTCTACAAGTGTGTCGCCTCAGATAATTGGGGTGAGTCTTTACCACAGAGAAACTCCCCCCCTCCCCACCGAGACAGGAACTATGTAGTTCTGGCTGTTATGGCGCTCACTACGATTCGCCTTCTTGTACCTCCCGAGTGTAGGGACTAAAGGCCTTCATCACTACACCCAGCTGGAAGGAATTATAATTTTCATAAGGGCCCCGTCTAAAGAAATGCTTCTACAAAGAGCTTTCTAGATTGCTGGAAATACTCTAGGTGTTGTCATGAGCCACAGTGGCAGCTGAACACCTGAAATGTGGTCCTGGTCGGTAAGACTTTTCAGCTGGATTTTCTTTTGGAGCTTAGTTAGTCATGTGGGATCATAGTGGCAGTGGACAGGGGACCACTGCCCTGGTGAAGAGAGACTTGAGAGCTTGGCCTGAAATCGTGTAGGGTGAAGCCAACTCCCCCTGTTTTCACTCTCACCCCCTTCTCATCCTCTCCACAGCATCTCTCCTGCACTATTGCCCCCCCCAAAACCATTGTTCATAAAGTAGAAACCAGATCACACCACACTTTTGATAAAAAAAAAAAAACAAAACAGTGGTTTCCCCTGGTTGAGGGGAGGCAGGAGGATCGCAAGTGCAAAGTCAGTGGGGGCTACTAAGTGAGGCCCTGTCTCAACCCACATAACACACACACACACACACACACACACACACACACACACACACACACACACCAGTAACAGCCCAGAAGGGTGGGAGAACTTGCTATCTAATCAAGATACTAACGCAGTCAGCCTAGAACTCTTGCCTCCTCCTGGCGGTGGCCGCTGCACTAAGGGGGCATGCTAGCCCAGTTCTGCAGGTAGTGACCCCATGAGCTCGTCTAATTCCCTTCTGCCTCCCTCTTTCTCAGTGGCCAGCATGGGGGAAGGGCAGCCAGAGCCTGAGCTCCAGATGTGGCCCAGTCAGCAGGCTAGTGGGGGCCCTCCGAGGAGGGCGTGGGGGAGGGGGTGCCCAGGCCGGCGGGTGCTTCACAATGAGGTTTTGTCCCTCTGGGGGCGGTTCTCAGAGCCGCCTCTCTTAGGTATATAGAGTGGGATTTTGCTGGAGGCCCAGCTGTGGGCACTGACCACAGCTCCCTCTTCCCAGCCGCGGCCCCCACCGAGGGGGGAGGGGGCCACACTGAGCGGCCCATTCTTTTCCAACTCATGTACCCAGAGGTTTGTCTCCTCTGCAGACTCCCCTAAGACAATTGTTATTCTGCACTCTGGCCCCTCCTCCAACCAGGGTCAGGCCTGCTTGTAGACAAAGTGAACACCCCGTCATGCCTTGCAACTCTGAAAGATGAATTTATTTCCTGAGTTGCCTGGGACAACTAGAGAAATAACACCCCTTTGAAACGCCAACTACCCGAAGATCATTCCTGCGTACTCTACCCATAAATTCTATGTTTAAATGTCTGTCTCAGGGTGGGCTGGTGACTTCAGTACTGATCTTGTCAGGTCCTTAAGGGCTGAGGATGGGGTGACCCACTGTGAATGCTCTCAAATCCAGGGTAGACCTGAGGTTAGACCAGGCAGGAAGAAGGCCCCTTTTAATTTCATGGGAGCGGGGCCCTGCCACCCCCCTATTCCACTAGGGCCACGGAGCAAAAGTGCAGCCACACCCCAGGGCCTCCCATGTCTGGGCTGGAGTGAAGGCGGAGGCTTAGACACCGTGATGAAGTTGAAGTCCAAGTGCAGGAGGGCCTACCCCAAAGCAGGGTGATGCTGGGGCTAGTAAGAGCCTAGGGAGACTTTTGTACCAGACTTTGTCATCTGTAGAGATGGCTGCCATCTGCTGTGTGACCCTGAGCAAGCCACAGTACCTCTCTGGCCATTTGCTCTGCTTCTGCCCCATCAGGCTCAGTATCATTTGCAGTATAGTAAGAGGGGAAACCACCATGAGAGGAGGGTCCTAGGCTAGGACAAGCCTCTGGATTTGGTCCTACGTCTGTCTGTACCTCTTGTGTGACCCAGAGCAGGCTGTTTCTGCTGTTGTCTAGCTCCATCAAGTGGGGTCATACTGGACTTGGGAGGCAGTCTGAGTGGGAAGGAGGTGGAGTCGAAGCTTGGCTGGGCCAAGGGTGGCTACACCAAGCTCTGCGGGCCACACTGAGACCAGTTGGAGAAACAGCGCCCTCTGCTGTGTGGAGGTTTCAGGGCTTGAGGCTGGCAAGATGATCAGCACTGCCTCTTTACCCTGCGCTCCTCCTGCTATTCCCCAGCCTCGGTGCTCTGGATCCAGGTTAGGCTGTGTCCCTGTGGCTTCCCAGGTGTTTACACTCCCCCAGAGAAGCCCTCAGCTAAGCTTCTAGTGGCTTCAACACTTCAGTGCTACCTCTCTGGGATTGCCATTCCCGCTACAGCTCACAGCACGGGGTGAAAGGCAAGGGGTGGGCAGGCCTGGTGGAACCAGCCTGGGATTCCAATTGCTGGTTCTCCATCTGGGGCAGTTCACCTACTCCTGAGTCTCAGTGCTCTCTGGGAGGGACAACATGCTTCAAGTGTATTATGTGACAGATACTAACCCTTCCCCCAGTATAGCTTGCTTAGGCAGGACTCAACAAGTGACTGGTCTCAAGCGCTCAGGATTCAAGGGGACTTCCACCTGCTTGATGTAACTCAGCGCTGTCCTGGGCCTGGGCACTGACATGGCAGGAAGCCAGGGGAAAATACAGGGCTCTCCCTAGCGCAGCAAACCGTATCTGTATATTGTTTTTAAGTTTCTATTATGTTTGTGCATTTATTTTGGGGGAGGTGTGCATGCCTGTGGAGATCAGAGGACAGTTTGGTGGCAGGCATTTCTTACCATGATTCCTGGGAAGCAAACTCAGGTGGTCCAGCTTAGGGACAAGTGCCTTGACCTACCTACTGAGCCATCTTGCTGGCTTAGCACGTAATTTTAACAAAACCATGGGAACTGTATCAACCTCAAGCCCCACAGTTCTAACCCGCTGGGCTGTTCTTGCACCTTCCTACATGCCTTCTGTCTTTGGGGGCACAAAAGGCTTGGTCCCAAGAATCCTCAGGTTTTCCCCTCCGGCTTTCTGGCTCCTCTAGGGAATGGTCTCAGAGGTCCTCATTCCCTGGTAGCTGTGATCTTGGCAGCATGTCCCCACACTGCCTCCATTCCCGCCTGATGAAAAGACGATCACAGGAGGCAGAGGTGTGCTTCTACATCCAGTTTATACACAGCTCTATACAATATACAGAAAACTTTATATACAGATATATTTATAGAATAAGCTATATTAATGTCTCTCCTTTTTACAGCAATATTAGTGTAGATCTTTCATACATTAAGTACAAAAAAGTCACGGGAGAATGGCACACGGAGTGCAGAGGGTTGTGAGGGCCTGCCTGCTCGCTACTATTTGCATATGCAAGTCCCCCAGATCCCTGGGAGGACAGGCCAGCGCATGGCTGGGAGAGCTTGTGCTGTGGGTCTGGGGGCAGTGTGGGGGTCAATCTGAACTGGGATGAAGGGGGTGGCTCAGACCCCCCAGATGTGGCATGGAGTGACAGGAACGTGCAGCACGCCCACCCTTCTGGGGTCAGCAGGGAGAGGACAGGGAAGGGGTGGGCTGGCCCTGGGTGTCTAGGGCTGAGTCCAAGCCTGCCCCAGCCCCAAGCCTGTAACACAGTATGGCTGCAGCCTTGGGGGTGGGGGGTATGTCCCTGATGGCTCAGTCCTAGGCACAGGGGCACACCCTAGAGGAGCCCCCCACACCTACCCTGGCAGAGGAAGAGTTAAAAGGCCAGATCCACAACTCTCCTTGCTGCTGGCTGGGTGCTTGTTGGGTTGTTTCTCTGATTTAAAATTCTGTCTAACGTTTGAATTCTAATAACCACTGATTTTTATTTTACTTCTGTGCTAGGCTGAGGCACTGCCTTGGCAGGGGGCAGAGTGGCCAAGAGTCTGGTGAGGTGGGGGGTCACAGAGCAAGGGGAGGCCCAGCTCCCAGCTCTCTGTCTTCATCTGTTAGGGCAGATAGCTATCCAGGCCACCCCAGCTGTGGGGATGAGAGTTGGGGCTGGGGCCCAGATACCAGTGACCATGAGGTGGTCAGGGGAGCCTAGGTAGCCCAGAGAAGCTGTGAGTGGGGCTAGAGTGGTAGGGACTATGTTTCCAAGGAGACGAGGGCTCGAGTGGGCAGTTGCTTGCCTGCACACCCCTGTAACTGGTTTGTCCCAAGGCTTCACTTCACAGGCTATATTCTTGGCAGGTTAGGAGCATCAGGAGGCAGGCAAGGTGGGGAAGGCGGGCAGCCCTCTGCAGCCCCTTTCCTCAGGAGTGGTGCACATTCATGCACATGCACACACACGCCTGACACTAGCATGCACAACCTCCCCACCCCAGCATGGGGAAAAGGCTAGGTTCCTACCTCCTGGACTGCTTCTCCAAACCGTAGGGAAGCCACGAAGGCCTCAGGCTACCCTGGGACAGCCCTAGTAACTGGCCCCTCCCCTCAACAGTGGGCAGGGGTTTCCAGCCAGGATTCAAGATACCCTACTCTTGGCCCTTCTTCTTGCGGGCAGAACATAATGGGAGGTGGAGCCCAGACCCAGAAAGGAGCTAAGTAGCCAGGAGAGCAAGTGGGCAGAGGCATGTTTGGTTTCAGACCCCAGAGCCCAGAGCTGCCTAGGCATGGTGGGGTAACATAAAGGGGTCAGGCAGGATACCCAGGAGATGGGGCTTTGGATGCCTTTGTTCTTCCCAGGGCCCTGACTCTGCAGCCAGGGATGATGTCACAGGAGTGTCCACCACCCTTTGATTGGCCAGAGTCCTGGGGGTGGGGGAGGGAGACGGTGAGCCAGGAAGCCAGGGAGTGGCAGGTAGGCAGGCAGACCCAGTGGCCAGGACCCATGAAGATAAGGGCCACCAGGCAGAGAAGGGGTGGCCCTGACCCCACTCACCTCCAGGCCCCTCTGGTCCTCAGGGGACAATGAACACATGATTAGGGGTGGGGCTTGCAAGCCCAGGAAACAACCTGAGCAAAGCCCAGCAGATTCTGTAAACATATACAGCACTGTGGGCCACCTTGGCGGGGATCACCCCAGGGGGCTGGCCAGCAGGCACCAGATCTGGGGGATAGGGACCAGGGCAGGTGCCAACGTGAACGACGTATGAGAGTGTGTGGAGAGGGGGCTGCTTTCTGCCTCGGCTCTGGGAGAGGAGCTGAAGGGCAGTGACAGGAAGCTAGCTTGCCTAGTCCCATTCCCAGAACAGAGATACCAGGCTGCCCACACAGGGGAGTCAGGCTGAGGGCTGAGGATTGACCATCCAACCTCAAGTCTCCTCCCTGTACCAAACCCACCCCGGTTTTTCCCAGACATCTTGGTTCTGAGGGTCCTAGGCTGAGGTAGGGATGTGGACCCCCTGCTCAGCAGCAACGCTCCAGGGCCTGAGGCCACTTGGCCTCTGGGAGCCTCTCCTCAAAGCTACTGGGCCCCAAGTGGCCATTAGGTACCCATAGAGCCTTGAGTTCTGGTTGGGGAGGAGCTAGCAGCCACTGCCAGGTGCTAGCGTGCTGAGATGCCCAAATCATCTTGCTTGGTAGGGCTGGCCCCGTGGCCCGTGGGGGTGGAAGTCCGGATCTTGTCTGTGGCCAGACACTCCTGGCTGCTGAGGCCCGTGGGTGTCAGGTCCATGAGCTCCCCGGAGGAGCTGAGTGGGAAAGAGGGTGAGAGTGAGATGCCAGAGGAGGGGTCAGCAGATCCTGCAAAGAGCCTTGGGGGCTTGGGTACCAGATTGGGCTCAAATTGGGCCCGAAGCAAGATTTCCTGTTGGCTGGGGGACTTGGGGCCCTCAACATAGTCACTAGTGGGGCTCTCGGGCACCACCATGCAGTAGAGGTCCTGGAAGGAGCTGCTCTTGCTGTCCAGGTTGAAGAGGCTGTCGATGAACTCAGCAAATTCTAGCACCTGAGGGCTGGGTGAGTCCCCCAGGCGCCCATTGTGCAGTGCCAGATCTCCTCGGGGGGCCACCCCACCACCCTCGCCGCCTGCTGCCTCCTCTTCTTCATTGGTTGCACTTGGGGGTCGCTCAGGAGTGACACCCCCACTGCCCAGAGCTGCCTCCAGGGGTTGGGTATCCTGCGAGTGCTTGGACAGGCTGTCGGCTGCCAGAAGCTCTGTGCGCGAGCTGAGGGATGGGTTCTCCTCTGGAATGGCCGGATCGATGTAAAAGAGGTGGCCCTCATCACGCTCCAGTACCGCGTGGAGGCTGGGTGAGCCTCGGATGCTGCGGAAGCCCGAGGAACGGCGTGAGTCAAAGCTGTACAGCGATTCAGTGTCTGAGAGGCTCTCCATGGTGGCCAGCGGTGCCCGCCGGGACTGTAGCTCTGCCGCCAGCCGCTCCTGGGTGGTCAGCAGTAACAGCTCTACAGGGTCTTGGCGGGCTGCTGATGCAGCAGCCACTGGGGACAGCAGCCGCCCCTCAGAGAAGCCCTCCAGGCTCATCTCAGACTGAGACTTGCTTCTGCAGGGGAAGAGCATAAGGGACGAGACTCAGAAGGACTGAGGAGACCCCTACTTCCCAGGCTAGAAGGAAGTGGTGGGGGGACAAGGACAGAATTAATTCAGTCCTTGTTGAATGGTTTGGAGGCAGGGAATCCTGACTTTTGAAAACCAACTCATAGTGTCTGGAGAGATGGCTCAGTGCTGTGAATGCACTGGCTGGGGCTGGAGAGATGGCTCAGAGATTAAGAGGTTGTTCTTCCAGAGGTTCTGAGTTCAATTCCCAGCAACTACATGGTGGCTCATACCGTCTGTAATGAGATCTGGTGCCCTCTTCTGGCCTGCAGGCATTCATGCAGGCGGAACACTGTATACTTAATAAACAAATAAATAAATCTAAAAAAAAAAAAAAAAAGCACTGGCTGTTCTTCCAGAGGACTTGAATTTGATTCCCAAAACCTACATGGTGGCTTACAACCATCTGTAACTCCAGTTCCAGGAGATCCAACACCCTCTTCTGACCTACAAGGGCACCAGACATGGTACACAGGCATACCTGCAGGCAAAATGCCCACACACATAAAAAAAAAATAAATTAAAGTCAGGTGGTGGTGGCGCACACCTTTAATCCCAGAGCTCAGGAAGCAGAGACAGGCAGATCTCTGTGAGTTCAAGGCCAGCCTGGGCTACAGAGCAAGTTCCAGGACAGGTTTCAAAGTTACACAGAGAAACCCTGTTTTGAAAAACCAAAATTAATTAATTAAAAAAAAGCCAATTCATAGGGCTGGAGATATGCCCCAGAGGTTACAAGTGCTTCTGCCCAGTCGTGAGACATGGCTTCGGATCCTACCACCCCTATCAGGCCACTCACAACCCCCAGTAACTCTTGCTCCAGGGAATTCAGCGCCCTCTTCTGGTCTCCATGGGCACCCACACATATGTGTACATATGCTCACATACACACAGATAAATAATAAAAATAAATCTAAAATAAAATGAGATAAACCCAATTCATAAGAAGCTAAGATAGAAAACAAAAGGCTGATGCTAGGTAGACAGGAGTGGGATCCCCAAAAGGCCTAAGACCCCACCAACAGCATTAAGATTTCTGGAGGAGTCTGGGTTCTATGCATCCATACCCATTATGGTACTAACCTACTAGGACATGAAGAGATTGGCTGCTCTGGCTCACTCATGAGGCTACAGTAAATGGGAGACACAGAGGGAAGGACAGAGAGCAGGGAGGAAGGGGAGAGGGATTCTGCCCCCCAACTTTCAGACCAGCACCTCTTCTATCCCTTCCTCACCCTGGGGTTCCCCCACACCTCCTATGCTGGAGAGGGGCAGCAAACTCTGCAGCTACCTTGCTCCGTTGGGAAGGAAGGAGGAACTGGGAAATGGGTGGTTGCCTCCCGTATAGTGGCCAAGGGCAGACTGAGTTCTTCATGGAGATATGTAACCACCACAAGAAACACACAAGGAAGGATGTCTGAGGTGTGTCCCTACCAAAGACCAGGAAGCAGTGACATCTTACTTCTCAGCAGCCAGATTTATAAGAAAGGATGCAAGGCCTGGGAGTCAGGGTCCCAGAAAGGCAGGACAACCTTCCCCTAGAAGGAGTGCCACTCTAGAACTCGCCATGATGTGTGTGCACATCTGTGAGAGCATGTGTATGCCTTGGTGCCTGTATGCAGCTGGATCATACGTACCTGTGTGCTATGGGTGTGGCACAATACAGCCATACTTTTACATGTCTACCTGTCCAAGTGTGCCCATAACCATGTGTGTTCTGCCTGCCTTGGTATGTGTCCTGTGTGGAGTATTTCTTATGAGGAACGCTTGTCATAAGCCCCAATGTATATGCATAGCTATGTAAGTACACGGATCTAATTAGGAATGGGCAAATTGGTGTTTAGGTCTGGTGTATATGGGTCTGTGTGTGCCTTGAAACCTCTCATACTTCCTGGAACCATGCCTCCCTCCCCAGACACTGATGGCAAGGTGAGAGACAGCTACAGAAGAGAGAGCAAGACTGAGTAGTGTTTAACTCCCACACTGAGCATATGGACATGGCTTTGGGGATATGCACAGGCCAACAGGCACACAGAATGCATGGATGTTCATGTACACAGCTATGCAGACTCTGGACCCACACTCCCTGGGGGCGGAGTGGGGATGGGAGACTTACTTGACACTGCTGTTACGATGGTCTGCAGCAGGCAGCTCCAGGGCCAGGCCGGTGGGCAGAGGTGGCCCCGTGGGCAGCGGCTGCTGTTGGAAGATTAGCTCAGGAGTGAGGTCTACCTCAGTGGGGCTCACCATGACCTTAGCAGCAGAAAGCAGTGCTGTCTTTCCCTTGTTGTAATTCTCCAGCACCTGAGGAAAGGATGGGGGGTGGGGCTGATGGTAGAGGGGTGGCCAGCCCAGTGCTGTGGCTTCCCAGAGCAAATAGCCTGATGGTTCAGTGGGGCCCCTTTCTTTGTGGATGGCCTGGGACTAGCCATGGGATGCTTGTCCCTAGAACAGCCAAGCTGGAGTACTCTTCTCTTTCTAGTCCTTCAGTGGCCCATGAAGTTAAATGCTGTCCCACTTAGCTACATAAGTGGTAACGGCCAACTTGCTTTCAGGGCCTCTACTTCCGCCTTTCTCTGGGATGGACCCCTAGGAATCTTCTGAATTCTCTCTTCCCTACCATGGGCCACGTGGTGTGTGGAAAGAGCCACGAGTGTAGAGTGGAAAGGTTGCAGGTCTTTCTGACTGTCAGGGCCCTGCTGGGGACTGTGGCTGGCCTGTCTCAGGACCCTGTCTTACAGGAGGGATATGGGGACCCAGCCGCTAGGACAGCCATGGGCTCTGCCTGCACTCACCTTGTTGAGCCCCTCCATGACCACATAGGGCAGGTGCTCATGCAGCATGGCTGGTGAGATGATCACCTCGTTAAAGGCTTTGTTGTCACCCCAGATGGCGAAGTATGTGGGCTCCTCCTGCTCACAGCAGCTGAGAGGGACACAGGTAGGGAAGAAAGGGGTCTGGGGCTCTGCTTTGGGCACTTGCTTAGGGACTAGGCTGGATTTGGAGGCCCCTGTCTACCCTGGGCTGCAGGTCAGTGCTCCCTTCCAGGCTACTTTGCCCGTAGCCTAAAAAGGCTGACCTGGAGCCTCAGTTGCAGTCCCTACAAGGCCTCCAGTTTGCTTTTGGTCTAGACTCCATCTGCTACCCCTGGGCAGGGCTCAGCTCTCCAGCTTTTTGTCGGGGGTTGGGGGTCAGTCTGTGTTAAGAGAGCTCAGGGCCCAGGGCTCTGAGAGTATGGCAGGAGAGCCTACCTACTGGTACACTGTTCTTGCATATGCCTCGGCCACAGTCTTGCCCACGTGTGTCTGTCACTAATGCAGGGACACTGAGGGATGAGCTGGCTAAGAGCCTGGTGGCTGCCATAGGTCATCCACTCCTAAATACATCAGGCTTAGGAAGAGCTGCCTTGGAAGACACCAGTCAAGGCCTGGCAGGGGTGCAAGGCAGAGGTGGGAGAGGCCTCAGTTTGGCCCAGCTGGACTGCCACCTTTGGGTCAGGTCCCTGATACCTGCTTCTAGATCTGATAAATGCCTAGGCTTGGCCCTGGCCCTGTGAGGGGTAGACACTGCTTCCAAGGGCTTGGCTCCTTCAGAGAGACACAGAATCATAAGTCCCTGTTGGATATGGACGTGGGCTGGGTTTTTAGCTCCCTTTCCATGGCTAGCAGCCGGAGGAACCCCTCTGTAGGGATTCTGGACTACTGTCTCTATCTCTGCTTCAGTTGTGAGTGGTTAAGTGACCAGTGGCCGGTCCAGTCTTCAGCAGCCCCTGCCCTGGACCCGCACCTACAGGAGTGGCCCAGATCCCCATTAGCACCTACCAGCACTGCTCTGCAGGGTGGTTATGGACCACGTGGATGATGCGGCCAGGTGGGTAGAGTGGGGTGCTAGCTGAAAGGGCGATGGTCAAATCACTGGGGTGGGTCCAGAGCCGTGTGCTGGCCAGAGTGGTCACCTCTACTTGATCCTCAGGCAGCTCTGACTTGGGGATACATTTCGTGGCCCCCACAATGATCCGCCACTGTATAGATCCAGGGAGAGGGAGAGAGAGAGAGCTGAGGAACTAGGTGGGTAGGATCAAGAGTGCTTTCAAGGAGGGGCTCAACAGATGAGAGGAGAGGGCTGGTGATGGAGGCAGTAGCCGGAACATTTAATGTTCTGTGCCCACCTTAAGAGGCAGTGGCTGAGGTGTACGGTTGCCAGGTGCCCAATAAGATGCCAAGGACAGATAGCATAGAATTGTTGCATTTCAGGGCTGGCAAGGGCCTGGAAGACTAGCCAAGCCCTCATCTGGTGAGTAGGGAACACACCTGGTAAGGGAGGGATCTGCTTTGGGTCACTGGTTAAGGCACTGTGGGACAGGCCTCAGTCTGAGCCAGCAGGGCCTGCTAGATCAGGTCCTAGATCTGAGGAATGCCTGTGCCTGGCTCTGTGAAGAGCAGACATTGCTTACAAGGACTAGGCTCCTTCAGGGAGACAGACACATGAGCCTATGCTGACCCATGGTCTAGCACCTGACCCAGGATCCCAATTGCGGGAAGGTCATGGGCACCAAGGCTAGGGAGGCTGCAGACAGGCAGCAGAAAGAGGGCGAGCAACTAGGGGTGGGCAGCTATCTCATAGAGCACCCTCTGATTGAGGAGGGCCTCCTACCCCAGGATGCTCCACCCCACCTGCATAGAAAGGGCCTTCAGGATCGTCCATGACCTGGGATGTGCTAGAATCAGCTGGCTCTCTCCCAGCCCCAGCAGAATAGTGAATGAGGCTGGGTTCAAACCCTCCACATGGAGCAACAGCCTTTCCTGAGCCTGGGCAACCTCAACAGGCCTTCCTCTGCCTGCCCAGTGTCCTTCGGGGACCGCCCTTCTCATGTCAGGGAGCTCTGTGCAGGAGCACTTCCAGTTCTGATGCCATGACAGCTTACTATATGAGCAAAGTCCCTTCCACACTGGACCTGTCTCCTCACCAATGGCAGCGATTGGATGGGCGGAGCTTGGACACTAAGGGTCTGATTGCCTCAAGTGTCCACACACAGCTGTGACCTCTTGTGCTTTGTCTCTGGGATCAGTGGGGAGCAACAAGAGGGACAGCCAGGACTTCCCAGTGGTCAGGGAGCTGGTGGGGGCTCACTTTGGGCTTGGTGCTTCGCTGAAGGACGTCCAGAAGCTGTCGGCGGAAACCCTCCAGCTGGGAAAGGCCAATCCTGTGGAAAGAAACGAGCATCAGCCTGGCCCAATCAAGGGCTGGAGAGGGGCAGGAGAGGGGGTGGTGGGGGCCCCTGGCCTCCAGAAGACAAGTCCAGCTGGGTCATGATGTAGAGACAAGCCAGGTCAGAGAGGCCACTCAGGAGAGTGCGGGACCTACACTGTCTTTCACCACAGGGCCACCAAGAGTGGGAAGGGACACTAGAGTCCTTAGGAAGAGGGTAAGGGAGGGGGCCTGAAGGAGATGTGAGTGCTGCAGAGTGGGGTGAGGCCTTGCTAGGGGACCACAGCAAGGGAGAGGGACTTACCTGGGAACAAGGTCTTTGCCCAGAACCACAGCAGTAACAAACTCTTTGGAGTACTCCATAGCATCCTCACTGCAGGAGAAGTCAAGGAAAAGGGCTCAGATCCAGAGCAGCTCCACTCTGCACCTGGGGGCGATGCTTTCCAGGGGGCTTATAATGCCAGGCTGGGCTTTAACCTCTGCCCTTCCTCCCTGTGCTTTATCACAGGCCTTTGGGGGAGGGGAGTCCACTGGGCAGGTTATAAACCCTCATCCTACCACCCGAGACCTGTCCGGTGCCATTCCCAGGCCTCCAGTGTTCAGAAGCCGTGCTGCCCAGTCCAGCCACCAGCTCTCAGTCCTGGCCAGCCCAAGTGAGCCCTTGGATCAGGTGTCCTAGCTGCTCCAGTTAGCTCTAAGGCCTCAAGCTTCTTACCTCAGCAGGCCTCCTGGCGGGGAGTAGGCGAAGCACTTGAGGGTCGGGTACTGAGGGCGCAGGAGGAAGGAGAGGATGGCAGCTGTGCCAGCGCCCAAGGAGTGGCCTACCACAATTAGGCCATAGTGTTTGGTTCCACGGCCCTGGGGACCAAGAGATGCCTGAGAGCCCTGCATCAGTTTCCCAGTGGACACTGGGAGGATGAGGGCTCTTCTCAGAGTCCTGGGATCATGCTGTCCTGCATGGATGCTAGGGCTGAGGTAGAGCCAAGCTGGATCCTCATAGGGAAAAGGCCTAGTGAGATTTTTCACACACTCCTACTCATCCTCTAGAGCCTTGCTCAGAAATTGCCTCCTCGAGGAAGCCCTCCCTGATTTATCAGCAACAGCTCCCTCCCTCCTAGGCATTGCACTTGTTCTTTGACCACTCTGGGGATCAGTTATAATTGTTTCATTACCTCATCCCTCCTCCCTGACCAATAGCCTAGAGTCTGTGAGACCTGGGAATGGGTGCTGGCAGCATCCTCAGGAGCTACCCAGGCTGCCACCCAGATGAGGTGCAGCCTTCTCCCTGCTCTGTGGCTGTTTTTGTCACCGGGTTCTGTAAAATTTGTTGCAACAAGTGTTCCTGACTCTGAGGCTAGCAGAGCACACATCTGGGAACCGCGGTACAGTGTGCTAAGCAAGGACACTTTGAGAAGAGGGAGCCTGGGAGGTGGGGTGGAGCCGGGTGGAGCTGGACATGTGGGAGGGACAGACAGGAGCTAGTGTTGGGTGAGGGGTGGCATCATTCACCCTTCCTCTCCAGGACAGGATGGCATGGAAAACCCCTCACCAGGTCTCGCCCAAAGGCCTGGGACAGGACCATCTCCTGCTCCAGCTTCTTCTTGATGTACTCAGCTGAGAGCACCATGCCCTGGAAGAGAGGAACAGAGCAGGGCTGATCGGCAGCCTCAGGGACCAGCAGGACCTCATGCAGTACTCCCTTCCAGCCGCCCTCAGAAAACAGGCTCTGGAGCCTGTGGGTCCTTCTGTGGTCCCATTTTGAATTGCATTTTCCAAGTGAGAAAATGGAGGTTCAGAGAGAGTCTGGCAGAAACAGGTGTGACATCTCCCCACTGCCTGCCCTGGAGCTTCAATGGACAGCCCCTGAACACCCGGGCCTCAGGCTGGGCAGGCCGACGAGACCACAGCCTCCTGTCTGCTCTCTGGGAGGAAAGAGCCTGCCAAACACAGGTGCCTGAGTGCTGTCTGGGGTTGGGAGCAAAGGTGAGGGCACCTCAGGATGTGGAGGCTGATACCTTGTGACCCAACCAAGTGCCTCGATGTCCCTCCACAGGGAGTCGCTCAGCATCTCCAGTCAGGTCAGTCAGGGCATCCTTGGGGAAAGAAGAAAGTCACTTAAGGGTGGCTGAGGAGGACAGGCAAGGGCCACAGTACTCGTGCCTATGCGGGAGTCATGGTAGCCTACCTTGGGGGACAGGGTTCCCCGGATACTGATCACCACTTTCTTCTTGTCATGGTCCACAGCTACGTAGAAGGGAGTTTCATAGACCTAGGAGTACCGTCTCATGAGCCTAAGTGACCCCAGAATGAGGCCAGACTTAGGGCGTGTCAATGAAACTCCCCACTGGCCACAGGGTCCTGAATCCCTGCCAAATCCAGGGCTCCTGGAGGTCGCTGAGGCTTCTTTGGTCCCTGGCCCCTCCCATTCCACTCTGCCTCAGGCAGCCCTGGGCTCATTCCAAATGGCTCACTGCCTCTCCCCAGTATCTTGGGTGTCTTCCATTTCCTTAAGGCTGAGGCTGGAGGCCCTAAAACTGAATGGGACTGACGTTTCATTCTCCCACCTAGATTGAGGCAGTGTGGGTCTGGGCGACCAAAATGGAGGAGGCCGTCTCTGGACTACATATTGGAGATGATCTGGAAGCTACAGCTGGCTTCACTGGCCAAAGGGATTGCTTTGGTGGCCCGGGTCCCCAGCCTGGCCCCTCACCGCATCGTGACAGGAGGTGTAGACGATGTCCACTGCGGTCATGTTCTCATCCAGGAAGTGACGGCGGATGGCAATCGCATTGCAACCACAGCAGTTGTCTTCCTCGATGGTGACACCAGGGGCGAATCGGGGTCGTGCAGGACAAAGACAGCACCTGGGAGGGGTGGCAGAGAGCTCAGGGCTAGTCAGCACCAATGGGATGGTTTTCCCCCTTCCACCCTCTCTGGAAGTGTCTCCTGGGGCTTCAGCTTCACCCTCTTTATGTCTCCTGACTCACTCCTGCTAAGCCCTGGTGACCTCTTTGTGGTCAAACCCTGGACCAGTTCACCACAGTTTCCAGGCAACACCTGACTCATGATTCCCTCCCTTCCTATTTGGCTGGAGATCTCCGTCTTTCTTCCCAGACTGAGCTTGCCCTCCCCTCTAGCAGCCTGCTTCACGCGCTCGCCATCAGCCCACCCTGGACCCCAGGAGACCCACTGCAGACCTCCAAAGGCACCGTACTGGACTCCTACGTGGCGTCTCCCCTAAACCCTACTGTCAGCCCTCCAGGTCCTCGCCCTACTCCCTGACCATAGCAGCTGCTCTCAGTCCACACCGGTCCACTTTGTCTTCACATACAAAACCAAACCCACCTCCTGTCCTTTCCCATGAGACTAACTTCTTCTCCCTGTCCACTCTTGCCCCTGCACTATCAACCCCGGAACACGGGGACCCTTTGAAGACACATCAAGCCACTACCGCATTTCCTCTTAGGACCCCATAGGAACACGTGCCCACCTTCAGCATGAAGGCCCGAGTCTTTTCTGGGCTCCACGCCATCTGGCCTTGTCTAACTGACTCCCTGACTCCTCATCTATACCACTCTTGCCTTTCCTTCTTCTCCCTCAGCTCCCTCACCGGATTCTGTGCACCTTATCCCCCTATACCCGTTAGTGTCCATCCCAAGGTGACCCTGCAGTGAGGTCGGCCCAGCTACCTCTCAAACAGGGCGAGTCCTGACATGACCCCAGTCCAGCAGTCAGTCCTTCCAAAGTACCCACACGCTGTGAGCTGCTCAAGTGTCCCCCATTCCTGGTATGTCCTGTCCTGTCCTGTCTTGGTAGGAGCTACACAGGGAAGGGCTGCTCTGTGCTAGTCACAGATGTTTCCCCTAGCGCCAAGCCTAGTGCACACAGGAGGCTCCAGGGGTAGATAAGCCAGGGCTGAACTGGTCACTCAGTTAGGGAGGGGGTGGGGAGAAATGCATCTGCCTCTCGGGCCACCAGGGGGAGCCAGCACCCAACAGATTGGGTGCCATGAGCTGGGCCGAGCGTGACAGGACTGCCAGCTGTGTCGAGTTGACATTCAGTGTGAGGTGTTTGTCTTCTCAGAGCAGCCTGTGGAACTGCGACTTCCCAACAGGGAGGAGCCTCACTGAGAAACCCCAGCGTCAAGCCAAGACCCGGAAATGCCTGAGCTTGGGAGTGGGACTGCCCGATACACAGGATACACATCCCAGAGTTGAGCCTGGAGAAGTCACCCTACCACCGGGCCAAGTGGTGGCAGGCTTGGCCCAGGGTCTGAGCTCCTACCTTCAAGCCTTCAGGAAGCTCCCCTCTTTCCTCAGCTGAGCAGGAGGCTTTAATGAGGTAGAGGAGAGTCAGAACTTAGGTTCAAATCCTTCCTGGTGTGTAACTTCCTGATTCTGCAGCCAAAGTCCAGCTAAGCCTCAACTTCCTTCCTGGCAGAGCCCTCACTGACTGCTGCTTCCCAAAGCTACTAGACCCAGCCTGTCCCTTGGTTTATGTCCCTTGTCCTGCTCCACCCACACACAATAGGCCCTGACAAAGTGGTGATGTCTCACCTGCCGGGGCAGACAACCTCGGCAGGGCCTGAGAGCTAGCGGAAGTGATAACAGCAGGCAGACAGTTGACCCTAAGACGGGTGCACAGCCTTCTCTCTCCCAGCATCCCTGTACTTCGGCCTTCCTCTCCACTTTACCCTCAGCTCATTCTCCCAGGAGGGGACCTGACTGTGTTCCACTGAGGCTGAGGAATCGTCCTCTGCCATTTCACACAGTTGCTTATATACTCTCACTGTTCTATGAGCATTAAGAGCCCCACTACCAGGGGCTCGCAATTCTGAACTGTCCTATGGGCTGATAGCGCCTGCTAGAACCAGGGAAACAGGCCCCCGACAAGTGGAGCAGGTCCACCTGCTTGGTGGGAGGCCTTGGGGCCCCTGGCCCGTGTTCATCTCCAGGGATGCAGGGGAAAATGACAGGCATGTACATTTGGCAGAGATGGGAGGAGCATGCAGTGACCTGGACTTCTCTGATCAGCTGCTGGGGGTGGTAAGAGCAAGGTCCCAAGAGCCACCAGCCTTTCTCAAGTAGGTGAGGATGCTGTCATCCCCCAGGACAAGGCATGGAGGACAGGGGTACTGGTCTATCAGGTCAGCTTTTCTGGAACAGGAGCCAGGGGAACTGTCCCGCTTCTGCCTGTCATGGGCTGGGGGTGGAGACACCACAGAAGGACAGGGTCCTTCCAAAGCCCTTCTCTGGCCCACTTAGAAGCACAGGGCCCTGGCTCTGGGTGGGGTTGAGGGCAGAGACAATTCAGGTCAGATTTGGGGGCCGGATCTTTCTCAGCTCAGAGCCTGGTAAAGCTTCTTGGTGCGTTTCTAGAGCCTCCATGGTGTGGGCCTAATTCCCAAGAAAGTTCTTTCTTCTTGAAAGGCAGAGCACAGGAGGGGAGCCAAGAGAAGGGAGATGTGGTCAGAGGGAATGGCTGCGGGGTGGGGGTAGAGGAAGGCCCAAAGAAGAAAGAAAAACCAGCAGTGTAGACACAGCAGTATGACATCTTAAAAATGGATATTATCACACCCCACCTACAGATGCAGAAAGTAAGGGTCACAGATGTGCACTGCCTTGCCCAGGGCTGCAACCGAAAGCCTGCATTCGAATCCAGAACCATGTAATTCTAGTCCGGGAAGGAAGCAGGAGAAAGGCCCAGTGACCTTATGGGAGAGAAGCTGCTTAGGGCCAGAGGAGGTGGGGGTGGGTAGCAGTCTCGAAGCCCTAGGGGAAGTAGGTACCAGCACACCATTGTATCCCCTCCCTCCACCCAATCTAGTGTGTCTGGGGACTGACAGTGTACTCACGAGCAGGACCGAGCCAGCTGGCAGAGGCCGCAGGTCGGCTTGCGCATCAGGTACATGGGCCAGCCATAGGCAGCCAGGGCGAAGAGCATGTAGTAGCAGACTTCTTTGTAGCGTAGCATCTCGTGCTGAAAGACAGGATTCAGAGGGCGGTAACCTCTGCCCCTCTTGCCTGCTACCTCAGCCACCACTAGTCCCTGAAGTAGGAGCCTGCCTACCTGCTCCAGTGGGGGACAGCTGTTGGTGGGGGAGGGGCAGCCCCTTCACATACTGATTGCACTTGCCCAATTATCTCCCTGTACCCAGGCCAGAATACTCATGAGACCTATGGTATCACAAGAGTCTTAGAATTCATGATTTGGAGACAGAAAATCACTCGGAGCACTGGCTTGTTTACCCAAGAAGGAAGGGAGTGTGGGATGTGAGTGGCAGTTGCCCCGCCTCAGCAATCAGGCCCTGGGGAACTTAACCCTGCAAAGCCCTGGGGCCTGCAGCTGTGTCTTGCCATGGGCAACAAGACAAGCCATGCTGGGCATGGAAACATGTCACCAAATGCCCCTGGCTCTCCAGTCTGACTCATGGAGTCCCAGGGTCCTGAGGTTGGGGGAAGCTGTCTCCCTGAGATTGGGATCTCGCTAGAGAAAGGCGCCACCGTGAAACCCAGGAGTCTGCTGCCCAACAACTGCTCTTGGTGCTGTGGTCGCTATCAGTGCTCCAAGCTGTCCAGAGGCAGGGTGGCAGTGTCCCAGGAAAGCCTGTCAGTCAGTCCCCAGCCCCTGGGCACCAGGACTGTGGCACTTAGAGGGAATTAGTCACCTTGTAAAACTTAAGGAGGGTGATTAGTCATCTTGTGCCGTGAACCAGGTAGGCCTCAATCAGCACCCCTCTGCCTGCTCTTCAGGAACTCAGGAAGGAGCCAGTAGCTGCAGAGGCAATTACCCTGGGTGATAGGACAGGGAGGGCGGGGCACTGGCAGCCTCTGCCAGGCGGCAGGTGCAGACTCTGCACCTCCCCCCAGGGGGTGGTAAGAGCTAGCCAGGCAAGGCCCTAGTGATTGGCAGGCATCTGAGTAGGGAAACCACCTGTGTATGTATGTGGCTGGTGAAATGAAATAATGTCAGATTTGGGGAGGCAAGATGCCTGGGGCTTTTCTAAAGGAAAGGGCCCAAGGGCTGAAGCTTCTCCAGACCTGTCTTGATTGGCCCCTGAGTTTCTAGCACCTTGCTGGACTGGATTTAGGATGGGCCACTTCCTCCGACTCCAGCTCTGGGTGTGAGGTGTGCCTAGGGCATTTCACGTCTGTCCTAAGGCTTTGAGGACGACTGACTTGCTCCAGGTCACAGAGAGCAGCCATGGAACAGGGATGCACCTACATCAGTTTGCTTTCCCTGGGCCAGGGTGACTGCTCCTGCTACCAGCTGTGCTTCCACCCTCAACCATGCTGGCCTGGGTTCGGCCTTCAGACGGTGGGACCCACTTTCCCTGTAACACATGGGCTTTCTACTTAAGGTGCTTGAGGAAAGTTTCTACTGCTAAAAAGGCTTGAAAGTGACGATGACACCCTGCCTATCATGAGGGCGGCAGCAGCAATAATGTCACAGCTTATACTGTGAAGCACTCTCTAGAAGACAGGGTCTAACGTTTTGGAGCTCGGTTAGCAGATTCATGGTCCTACTTATAGGCACGGCACAATGTGGGGGCTCTTGAGGGCCTGATCTGAGAAGAAATTCCCTGGACAGTTGTGCAAGAGTGGTGGGGTTGGCTCATACTATGGAGTTGTGGGGAGGTGGTAGGAAGAAGCACGGGGAGAGGAAGAGATTTCCAACTCACCGAGTTCTTGAGGTCGAGGTACTTGGTGTTTCGGGTCACTGGCATCCCAGACAGAAAAGCCAAGATGTCATTGTTTGCCTGGAAAACAGGCATGGTAAGATGGACAGTGGTCCAGACACGAAGATGAGGAGGGAGTTCAGTTTCAGCCTGCTTCAGAGGTCTGAGGGAGTGTGAGGTTTGCAGTTTTCCAAAATCATACCTCCCTGTATTTCTAGTTTCCCCATCCTCCCCAGACCTTCAACTCCCAGGGGATGGTCCGGAGCCACTCCAAAGGGAAAGGATTTTGTGTTAGATGTATAGAGACCAGCACTGGTGTGCTGGTAAGGACAGGAAGGCAGGGCAAACTTCAGACAGAAGGCTGAAGCACTTGAGCTGACATTGGTCATCTAACCCCAGTGACTAGCATGTCCTTGGAGGCTGGCCTCAGAAGCAGCCGCATGTGATCCAGAGAACATGCCACCCTATCGGGAGTCAGTAGAAAGGCTGTCTCAAGGTTTTGGCTAGGACAGTGGAGGGCGCGTGGGGGAGAGGAGGCCATGGGATCAGCAGCAGGGCCCACAGGTAGCTAGAGGCACTCACCTCATCCAGCACCGCATTGCGTTTGGCTCGCTGCCGCTGTCTAAGCAGCACCAGGCCAGCAATGATGTCGGAGGGCACGATGTCGAGGTCACGGAAAAATTCAGCAAAGAGGTAGGCAATTTCTGAGTAGGCATCCTGTCAAGCAAGGCCCAGGAAGGCGGGAGGAGAGAGGAAAGGGCATGAGTGAATCCCCGGGGCAGGGTCACCAGGAACCTCCATTATACTGGTCAACTTGGCCCTCACGCAACGGCTCTGTGCCGCTGGAACCTGGGGACCCTGTTCTGGGTTCTGGGCCATTACCATCTTAGCTGTTGATCCTTCCTCCTCCATCCAAATCTCTTCTCTCCACTGAGGTCCTACAGTTCATGCTACCCTTTGGTCACAAGTGCCAACCTGAGCCCTTACCTCTTTTCTTTCTCTAGATACCCAGAATCAAGGCCCAGGCAACCCTTCTCCAGCAGAGAAGCCACACAAAGCACTGGCTGCCCCTGTCCCACCTGCTGTGACCCAGGAAGTCCTGCTAAGAGCTGCCTCCCAGGTTTCAAGCTCCCCCTGCTCCCCAGGAGCCTCAGCTCAGTGGGCCCTGGAATGTGCTTGAGAAGAAGTACAATTTCATAGTCGGTGACCTCTCTGGCTTCGAGCTGGCCCTGGGCCTTGGGCAGGAGGCAAAGGACAGAGGCAAGTCCTGCCAGGTGTAGGTCCTGGGTCTCCCCTGCCTTTTGCTGCCTGGAACCTGTCAGGAGAGAGTGGAGTGGAAACAAACTCACGGCAACTGAATCTGCCTCACTGGGTCTTACCCTTGAGTGCCTGGCAAGCCAATGGCTGCAAGCTCAAACCTCTAAGGGGCCACACAGAGCCTGATACTGTTCAGTCCCAGCTGCCCAGCCTAAGGTGCCAGATTTGGACATACAGGCATTTATGTAAATGCTATTTTTTTTTTCAAAGACTGATTAAGTCTAGTTCTTTAGCAACAACATAAAAGCTGATGAAAATCACTCTGATGGGCTCTGCCCCTGGGCTGTCTGTATCTAACAGGACCATGCTCTGGGGACATGCGACCTTTACACCAGCTTCTCACAATGGCCCTGAAGTGATGTGTGCAGGAGAGGACTATGCCCTTCACAGCCCAGGCAAGCCTAGTTTCCACTGCCAGGGCTCCACTCTGCCTTCGGCATGGCACACCTGCAGCCAGGATCTAGGATCTCACAGGCATCCCTAGATGCCCCATGAGGGACTCACCTCCTGCCAGGGAACGCTGGGGCTTTCTTCTACTAGGTTACTCTAAGGTCCCTGGGGGGGGGGCGTTGTTAGGAGGGGCCATGCCAGGCTTCCTGGGGACATCTGAGGTGGGCACTTCGCTGCCCAACCCAGGAAGGAGTGGTCTCTTCTAGCTCTGCTACCAACCAGCTGTGGGATACTGAACAAACCATTCCATCTCTCTGGGTCTCAGCTCTCTAATCTACAAAATGAGGGGTGGGGCTGGATGACCTCTAACCTCCTGGCCTTACACTAAGGGGGTCCTCCTCCCTTTTGCTGGGCTTGCTCCTCAGAGCTTCAGAGATGAAGGCTGACTGTGTGCCACCCCACCCCAGGCTAAGCATTCAACAGACCCCCAGACCCACCCACTGCTGGCCACGTGCTACTCTTCTCGTAAATTAAACTGTGCTGCAAGGGGCTCCCAAGGGGGCACCAAGTCAGTCTTCATGCCTTTCTGTTTCCAACAAAACAGGGAATGGCTGCTTTACAGTGTGGAGCAGTCTATCAGTGACAGAACCACTGTCCAATGAGCAAGCTGCCACTCTGCTCACAACTAAAGCCCCGCCTCCTACCAGCCACTCACCTAACAATACCAGAGGAGTGAAAGGCACCTGCATGGCAGGGAAAGGCAAGCAACCCCAGGGACTTGGGTACTTACTGACTGGGAATCCTTTGTCCGGGTGCAACAGAGGAACACTTTAAGACGGCGGGACCAGCTGGTGGCCTGACCCTCCTCTAACCGGTGCCTGTGAAGGTAGACAGTTAACATGTTGAAGTCAGGGGACTGGACCAGAGGAGCTGGGCCAGATGTTACGGAAATAGGACGCTCTGTTCCCAGGACACACCAAAGAGCTCCCCAGAGGGCCTGGGTGGGGGTAGGCAGCAGGCTAGCTATAGCTGGGTGGCCAGTGACCTAGATATCAGCCAGCCAGGGTATTCCCTGGAGACTCTTGCTGGTCACCCTGGTGAGTTGTTGTGGGCTGGCGTAGTCTCTGACTTTTAGTAGACTGACCCACAGGCGTGACCTGGGGACTTGAGAGCTGGGAATCCAAAGTAGGGGCTACCCTGCAGCCAGGTAACTAAAGGCTCAACTGAAGGGCAGTAGGGGTGCCAGGCAGTGTGGCCTTGCTGTCCTCTGCCTTTCCCAGCAGAGGACTTCAGAAACTCATGTACTGAGTACTTAGAGGAGAGCTGGGGCTTGGACGAGGCCCTGGCATTTCCCAGTTCCGCACAGCTGCTGTCTGGGTAGGGCGCACGCACTGCCTGCATGGTCGCCCCATCCATTTTCTTCTCCCTCTTCAGCTCAGGTGGGGAGCTGGGGCGCTCAGAAGTCAGTGAGCAGAGGCAGAACAACAGGCTACTTCCCTATAAAAATAACATCGTGCTGGGCACCCAGGAAATCGGTGACATAAACCATGTTGATCTCCAAACCCTCCAAACTAGGCCAGAAAAGGCTGGCTGGGTTTGAGTAATGTGCTGCCCCTTTAAAAGCCTGTCACAGGATGGTGGGGGTGGGAAAGGGAGGCAAGGTGGCACTCAGATGCATTCAGGGCACTTTACAGTCACCAGGAATGAAGGACTGTCTCTCAATGAGCTTCTTGGCTCAGCTCTGCAGCCAAGAACTGCTCCCCATCCCTTTAACCCTGACTACATAGGCAGCTGACCAAAAGGAAGGCAGCAGGAGGGGCTAGGAGTGATGTAAGAGACCAGCTGTCTGGGGGACCTGCAGTCCCTAGGAAATGAAGCTGCCTTGCATCCCAAACCCATACCTCACCACCTTTGACAAAGACAGCATGAAGCTGGCCACACTAGGTTCTCAGGGCATCACATACGTTTTGCTTTCTGATCCAACCGGGCTTTCAAATATAGGATGTGAAATTTCTTCTCCAGCCTCTGGCTGGGTAGAAGTGCTCACCCCACTGGAATACCTCTCATGAACACCAGGGGGCAGATGATCGCAGGAATGCGTGAGAAGCAGACAGGTTTGGCCAAGTGCAGTCTACAGACCACGCTTGGGAAGACCACATACCAAGTCTGGACAGAAAGTTCACAGACCCCAACAGGCCTGTTGGGAGACTCATTATGTGAAAGGGGGGAGACATTCCTTCTACAAAAACCCAAGGTCAAGCCTCCTGGGAAACAGCGGGACTAACACACTCCCCCAGGCCCCACCAGATTTCACTGGAAAGAGAAAGGACCAAAAACTTAGACACAACCCTGGTTTTCAGAAACCGAAATAACTTAACCATGCGGCAGACGGGGTGTGCATGTCCCTGCCCTTGGGAGTTGATAGCCTGAAAAATGTCCCTGTTAGAAATGCTGTTAGTTTTAGAGCCAGTGGAGGACACTCAGGCAGGCGGTCAGTTTGACAGAGCCCCACAGCCAGACTGAGCTCTCCAGCCTTGCAGGAGACCTGGAGAAACCACAGCAGGTCACAGGCCTGTGAGCTATGGCTCTGACAGGGCCTGGAAACCACAGGGAGCTTCCTAATTAAAATGACAGCAAGCACCAGGCCTTGCAGTACAGGCTTCTACTGCCTGGAGCCCCAAAGCCAATCACCCAGAGTCAGAAAGGGAAGGGAGTTTTCTCCAGGGCCCAGGAGCCCAGAAACAGGTCGGCTGCAGCATGTGCTCAGGGCAAGCAAGTGGGACAGGGGGCGGTGGCCAGCTACACTGGGAGGGAAAAATGGGTTCTCAAGCCCTGGCTCCAAGGCCTGACATTTCAGGCTGGGAGGTGGCCAGACCAGGCATGGGTGTGGTGCTGGAGGCAGTGACAAGCTGACGGGCTGATGTGGAAGGTCTGAGGCATGAGTGGGAGTGGGGGGCAGGCCTGCTGGGCAGGGGTCTTGGCAGCCTGCTCCCTTGTGGCTTGGGGCAATGACTCAGATCCTCATCTATCGCAGGGGTCTTACAGCTGCTCTGGGATCGCAAAAGAACTAGCTGGATTAACCATGAAGGGCTAAGCTTATTGGAGAAGCCTGCTTACGGGGGCTACTGTACTGTACTGTGACTCATCCCGGGAGCCCCTTGTGTTCAATTAAGAGTCACTAATGGCCATGATGAACACCCTCTCTCAGTCTCTGCCATGCCACTTCTTTAAAATGCCTGGTGAAATCTCCTCCAGGAAGCCTTCCTTGTTTAACTTCTCACAACCTCTGAGACCTAGCGGGAACATCATAATTAAGCAAGGGCTCTGGATTAGGCTGAGAGCTAGTTCGCAGTCTCACCGCATAACCAAGCAATCGCATAACCTTTGTCCCTTGGTTTCTCCACTCCCATTAGAGGGAGGACACAGGTTGTAACTGGCTCTGAACAATGTTGTGTCTTCTGCTGTTAGCATAGTTGAGACTATGAGTCCTGTTGCTGCTGTCGACAGCAACTTCCCATTAACTCAGCCCACAGTGTTAACCGCTGGCATATATTATCCCACTTGAATCTCACAGTGACATCCTGAGCCAGTCCTGAGCCGAGAACTGTTATTCTTACTTTTCTTAAAAATAGGATCTCACTGTATAGCTCTGGCTGGCCTCAAACTCACTATGTAGACTAGGATGGCCTTGAACTGATCCCAAATGCCTCTGCCTCATTAGTTCTGAGTGCTAGGACTAAAGGTATTTGCCACCATGCTCACCCTATTCTTGCCTTTTCAACAAAGGAATTGAGGCAGTGAGAGGGCGAGGCTTTCACAAAGAGCCTTGGCTCACATGATGCTGACCTGTGATGTGGGAGGGAACAGGACCCTCCTCTGCCCACCAGTCTACAAAGCAAACTAGGGCACCACCCGCCTACTCAGTCAACTGACCGAAGGTTGTAAGTCCGCAGATTTCGCTGCCTTCTCTTGGTGGCTCTCAGCTTGACGAAAGTGCGGCCCGTGGGGTCAAAGACACAGAGGACAGTGATGCAGACGCTGAGGATGACCACCCAGTTGCAGACAACCATTCCTGTGGGCAGCAGCAATGAGAGGTGTCGGTTCGGCTTCCTGGGACATGAGCTCTGAACAAAGGGACACTGTAGCCTCTGTGTCCCCAGCTGCTTCTAAGACCTAAAAGGACACTCAGGAGTCTTTGATCTCCAAGGCCCATAGGCAGCTCTGTGGGCTTTTGAGAAGGTGTTGAAAAGCCCTAATGCTGCCTGGACAGTTCTGTGTTGGCTGCTGCTCACCCTGGCGAGGGCCCCATGTGAGATAGCAGAACCCAGGGTGAGGACGCATCCATGCTTGGGTGTCTCTCTATAGTGGTGCCTGGGCCCCATCCTCTGCAAGCTGGGTCCTATTACCACCCCTAGGGCTGGCTTCAGCTGATGGGGCAGATGGGGTGCATACCGAGGGTGACATTCTTAGCAGTGAGGTCATTGCAGGAGGTGTAATACTGCGTGAGCCAGACGATGCCCACGATAGCGTAGATGAACTCGATCACCAAAATGGCTGCAAGAAGAGGCAGGTTCTGACTAAGGGCCACTGTCCGCCACTAGGGAAGGACCCGCGAGCCTAAGCCTGGCTCCTGCTGCCAGGCCTCCAGCCATCTTACAGCAGGGGTGCACAGAGCCCTAGCCTGGTCCCTGGCAGTATGCTCCCAAGTTCTCAGGGCCTCCCCGAGACTGTCACTGGACAGGTGAACAAGGGAGAAGTGCTCCCAGCTTCTGAGGCTTTTATGATTTCATGCATGGGTTCCGGAATCAGACTCATTTTAGGCAAGCTACCTAATCTCTCGGAGCCTCCATTTCCTCATCCATATTTGAGAGTGCCAATAACTTCACCACAGAACACTGAAGGCTGGAACTCACAAAAACTATTGCTTCTTGGCAGACTTAGGAACTTGGGTTTGGTGGGGTAAGGGGGAGGAGAGAGGAGTCCCAGGAGACAACCCATGGTGCCCCATGTGCTCAGTGTTCTAAGCCCAGAGCCCCAGTGGGAGTGGGAGGGAACTATGACAGCCTGGCAGGGCCAGCAACATATAGTAACTAAGAGCCTAGACTATGGAGCCAGATAGAAGCATGGGTTCAAATCCCAGCTCTGACGCTTGCATCCTGACTGAGTTGTGAGACCTTGAAAGAGCTCATGAGTCTTCTTGGGCTGCAGTTTCCTCATCTACAAAACAAAACTGACATTTTCATCTCCAGGAGCTGTAGAGACATTTGAGAGAAATGCCCCCTAGGAATACCCCAGAGGCTGCTGGGACATGGTCCAAAAGAGATACAGGCTGGTTCTCAGGGGAGCTGGCGTGTCCTGGCCTCAGGATTTTCCCCATCTATTTCAGAAGAATTACCAGTGCACTTTTCAGGCAATCTCACAGTTTCAAATAGGGGTCAGCTAAGTTTGTCTATGAAGGGCCAAGAGGGCAAACATTTTAGACTCCATGATCATCTAGTCAGAAAAGCTGTTTCTCAGCTCTATTGCTATGCTACCAAAGCAGAAGAAACGACACAAAAATAAGTGGGGTATGTTCCCCAATGAAAAGATTCACAAAACAGCCATGGGGATGGACTGGGCCCTTGGGTCTAGAATGTCAGTCAGTCCAGTAAGGCACCTCATGCTCCCCAAGGTTTGGGTCTTAGTTTGTGTTAGCAATCAAAACCAGAGGAAGTGCAGAAGGGTGTGGGGCTCTAGGACTTCCCCAGCCCCCAGCAAGGGGTCCCTTACCCAGGCGCACGTAGAGCACGTACTGCATGGAGTCCCGGGGTTCCGTGTAGAGGATGCCGCCACGCATGCTCAGCCAGATGATGGCCATCTCGGCGATCATGCAGCTCAGAAGGATGCCCAGGTAGCCGCGGCCGTGGTCTACCAGGTTTAGGGAGCAGGCCTCGTGTGGGTTATAGACCAGGCCGAAGAGCACCACGGACAGGATCACAAACCTGCAGAAGGGCACGGGTGAGCAAGGGAGGGCTACCTCTGTGCCTTGTGCTGCCCACGGCTGGCAGAGCCAGTGTAGCTCAGAAGGAGGAAAGGGAGGCAGGTATCTGCCCAACAATAACATCATCCACCTAGGCTGGATGGTGGTGGCGCATGCCTTTAATCCCAGCACTCAGGAGACTGAGACAGATGGATCCCTGTGAATTCGAGGCCAGCCTGGTCTACAGAGCTAGTTCTAGGACAGACTCCAAAAGCTACAGAGAAATCCTCCCTCAAAAAATTAAAAAAAAAAAAAAAGAAAAGAAAAAAAACATTGTCCACCTAGATTTGGGTGCCTCTGAGGTGCCCTGTTGTCATCATGGGGAGGTGGTGGCAGCTACTATGCCCACTGCCAAAGTCAGGAGGATTGCTGGTCTGGAGGGGTTCTGACTCCTGTGGGCAAACCTAGAGGAGTGCCTGGGAGCAGGGCAGTCAGGTTTGGGCCTGGCATGGAGGAACAGGTAGTCAGAAAGCTTCCCTCCATACTTTTCTCCTCAAACCCAGGACTGTGGCCTCAGCTCTGAGACTCACCAGGTGGTGTGCAGGAGGAAGAGGAAGATGGCTGGCAGGACGAGGTCATCGCTGCCCACAGACCAGCGCCTCCGGAACACCACGATCCCGGGCATGGCTGGCAGCTCTGGGAGGTTCAGCGGGCCTGGTGCTCACCTCCTGAAAGCAAGAAGAGAACCCTGGAGCTGTTTGGGCTCCTACCAGGTGTAGTCAGCAGCACACGCATCTTGGGTATTGGCACCAACCCCCATCCATGCCTCATGGGCCTCCAGGCACCAGAGATAAAGAAGCTGCCCCTGCCCTCTCGAGCCTCATAACAATAAAAGCCTTAGCAATAGGACACCAATCTCAGCAGTGACCCTTGAGGTCACTCCTACCCACCACCAGATTGCCACTGCCTAACATCATTCCCATAGTAACTACTCAGCTCCACTGAAGACCTAGGTCCTGTTTGGCCTGCCTAAAATCCCAGCACTTGGGAGATTAAGGCAGGAGAAGCATGATTTTGAGGTCAGTCTCCATCTCAAAAAAGCGACAAAAAGACCCTAAATTCATTCTCTCTTTCCCCCTACATGGGATCGATGGAAGACTCAGTCCCTGGAGCCCTCACTGTCTTTCCACAGGAAACTCTGACCAGTACTCACAGTTCTGGGCCAAGGCTTCCAAAATCAAGAACAAGCAACCCTTAGCACAGAGCCCCGTAGAGCGGCAGGAATGCTGAAGGCACGAGAGGAGTATATGAGTGGTGGCGGCTGGGACTAACGAACACCAAGGGTGACGATGCCCAGCATACAGTAGATCTTGGTAAGCCTTTGCACAGTGAGGTCTTTGGCTTCTTGTTTGCTGGAGCCCACTGAGCTGCTGAGTGTGGTTTGACTTGGTTTCACTTTGTTTTGCACCCCTCTGACAAAACTTTGAGCCACTGTCACACTGCCACGGTTCTGGGTAGGAGGGGCTGTTGTGGAAGCCAGGGTTTAGACTGTGGACATCTGCCCCTCACTGGGAGGATAGCAGCCGTTCTAACACACTCACTGCTAGCCTGAATGCTCTCACTGCTTGGTGCCTATTTCTCTCAAGTAGCTGGATACAAACCAGTCACCAGTGAGCCCCGGAGTGGTGGCCAGGAGCTGGGGGCCTCCTTTGAAACTGGGAGAAAAAAGTGGAATGCTGGTCTGAGCAGAGACCCAGGCTTGCTCCAGGGTAGTGGCTGCCCTATGCGGAGAGGAACTCCTACCCTAGAGGGCTGGGCACACTGCTAGAGGGCACCTACCCTGCAAAGCCAGCAGAAGCTTACGTGGCACCTGGTCCAGGGCGGGCAGCAGGTCCTCCTTTTCCTAATGACAGCTCCAAGGAAAATGTATGTATGCAGAGATCGGACTCACCAGGGAAGGGACCAGGCAAGCCTTCTGAGAACAGTGACCACAGCCCTGACAGTGAACAAGGGGACATGGGGCCAGGTGGCTGGGCAGCATGTCACGTTGGGCCAGGCTCCACTGCTGGGCTTATCTTCCAGGAGCAGACAGTGCAAGCTCTCAGGAGGGAGCCCAGAAGCAGAGCTGGCTGCTGCCTGAGCAGTAGGCTGGGCTAGCCTGCTGGGGTCGTCGTGCCTACTCCCCCCTCAGGAAGTGACATCATCCCATTCTCAAGGAGGAGTCAAGCCGATTGTGGGAAGCAGGAGAAGGATGGGGAGGGAAGAAGATGCAGCTGCGCTGGGTGGCTCAGGTATGGGGAGGTCCACTGTGGACAGAGAACCAGGACTGGAGCGAAATCTGGGACAAGTAGTCCAGGACAGGGCTTAGAGCTTGGAGGAATGGGATGGGAGTGAGCTGAGGCATCATGGGTGGTAGCAAGGCTGGGACATAAGAGCTGCCAACAGCTGGTGTACCTGTTCCCTGTCTGCAGGTGGCTCACAGAGTGGGAAGCTGAAGGTGGGACACCGCCCCCCCCCCACACTCTCTCAATGAACCCAGTGAGGTGCAGCTGGTACCAAGTCACCACCTTCTGAGGCCCTGCACTGTACCCTCATCAGGCCAGGGGAGAGCCAGTGCCATGCTTGCCTACAGAGGTTGGTCAGGGAGGGCCCTGCCCTGCAGTGTTCTCTCTAGCTCCCAGATTAGAGAAGTGAGCCAAGACTGGCCCCAGATCTTATAGCCATGACTGTAGGACCATCAGTGATAGGAATAATAGGGCAAGAGCAGCTTCTGCTCTGGGGGCGAGGAGGTGGCCATGCTGTGGCTAACAACTGTGGTCAGAACCAGGGCCTTTCTACCACACGGTAGAGTTTTGAGGGGCTGGCCCCACACATGTCCTGTTACTAGCTTGGGGGTCTTTACCCCTCCAAGATCCCCTCCAGCTTCTGCCCCAGGCAGCTAACCTAACAAGGTCCTAGATTCAGTAGGTGGGAGTCCAGGTCCAGGAGCTATAAGCCCAGCATCTACCACCCAACTGTGTAACTTACTAGTTGTGCCTCAATTTCCTCATCTGTGAAATGCCGATTATGCTTCCCTCTTAAAGTTCCAGGCAGGATCCCAAGAGAGAAGGTCTGCAGAACCCTCACAACGCTGGACAAATGCCAGAGCACATCAGTGGGCATGGAGGGGCCGAGGGAGTGCGTGTGAACCCCTGGCAGCCCAGCTGCCCTCCCAGGCCAGGCAGTAGAATCTTCAGCTGGTCACCACCAGGTCACAGGATGGGGGAGGCAGGGGGCATCCCTGTACAGATTCATAAATCCTAAGGCTTCTATTTTTATGGGCCTGAAAGGAGTCCTTTCTCTGGAGACCCCAGCCCATCACAATGGGGGCCTGTTCCCCTGCTGGGCTGTGATTTCATCTGGAGGAAATGTCTTAGGAGGGGGAGGGCCTGGCCACTTCCTGGCCTGGGGCAGCTACAGAGTACCTCCTCAGTCTCCCCCTCTCCACCCCAAGTGGCCTCTAATGACTAAACTGTGGTGGGGTCAGGACTCTGCCTCCCAGGTCCTGAGGACTTCCAAGGCAGGCCACACCCTCTCCAGCAGGAGTTCTGTTGTCCCTGCCTTGGCAGGTGTTAAGGGGGTACTAGGACCCAGGCAGGTGCGAAGATATACTAGGACACAGGTGGGTGTGAAGATGTACCAGGACCCAGGCAGGTGTGAAGGAGTACAGGACCCAGGTGGGTGTGAAGGGGTACAGGACCCAGGCAGGTGTGAAGGAGTACAGGACCCAGGCGGGTGTGAAGGAGTACAAGGACCCAGGCAGGTGTGAAGGAGTACAGGACCCAGGCGGGTGTGAAGGAGTACAGGACCCAGGTGGGTGTGAAGGGATACAGGACCCAGGAAGGTGTGAAGGAGTACAAGGACCCAGGCAGGTGTGAAGGGGTACAAGACCCAGAAAGGTGTGAAGGGGTACAAGGACCCAGGCAGGTGTGAAGAGGTACTAGGACCCAGGTGGGTGTGAAGGGGTTCTAGGACCCAGGTGGGGCAAAGGGGTACCAGGACCCAGGTGGGTGTGAAGGGGTACAGGACCCAGGCAGGTGTGAAGGGGTACAGGACCCAGGTGGGTGTGAAGGGGTACAGGACCCAGGAAGGTGTGAAGGGAAGCCAAGAGAACCCTTTGTGTGCATGGAATGACTTAAAGTTGTAGCCCTAAGGGGCCTCTTCCTCTGCCCTCTCCCTTACCATGACCCAATTTTCCAGGTGATGATTTAGGCCTCTGGGTTAAATATTGAACATTCTGCAAGTTCCTCTTTCTAAAAATACAAACTACTTTCTTAAATGCGCATGTTGTCTTCTCCGTTGATTATTTTATTATTATTATTATTATTATTATTATTATTATTATTATTATTATTATTGGGTCTCTGTATCTCAAGCTGGTCTCAAAACCTGTATTTAGACCCTGTATTTGAATTTCTGATTCTCCTGCCTCTGCCTCCAGGGTGCTGGAATTACAGGTAATGTGCCCCACCCCTGGTTTTATGTGGTATTACAGATCAAACCTGGGAACTTTCTCTACTTCTAGGCCAAAAGGGTTCAGGGGCACACAGTTTGCCCTTGGGGGGCAGGAACCTTCTAGTTAGGGAGACTCTCCAACCCCTCACAGTCCCACATTCCCTTTCTGACGTGTCCCCCATATGCCCCAAGTTTGCTACTTTCTGCAGAGGCCTCAGTGACCACTCCTTTATGGGGGCTGTAGCCCCCTCAAACCCAGCCTGACCCAGACAGGCCCTGCAGTTACTTTTTTAATTTACTGCTGTTATTGCCTGGGCTCAAATGAGAGTCTTGGGGGTTAGGGCTTCAATATCCATACAAGGCCTGGTGGCATCACCCCAAACCACCACCATATTGCCAAGGCTGCCAGGAACAGCTATGTCCTGGTCAGGAAGTAAACAGCAGCCCCTTCTCAGCTTATACCCACTCTGCTTGCCAGCCAGTGCCCCTAGATAGCTCAGTGGCGCCCCCTGCAACCATCTGAACAGTGCTAGGTGGTTCCTGCCTTGGTAAAATGGGCTGCAGTGACAATGGGTAGGTATCAACCCTACAGGGCTGCCATGGGCCTGAGGTGGGCATTGCAGGAGAACCCTCAGGTCTACTGACGACCTAGAACTGCCAGGGACCAAAGGACAGACACACTGAAAGCCTTGTCCTGAAGATCCCATGGCGAGGACCCCGGCAGCCTGTGTTGTCTGTCAGCCTGGCATCGCAGGCACATACACACCAGGGCCACCACTCCAGAATCCCTGAGGAGTCTGCCCTGTCTTTCTCCTTTCCAGGCCTGCAGCCCATCTGGGAAGGGTGGCCGAGGGGCTGGCCTTTGAAAGCACAGGAAGGGATATGGTGGCAGAGGAGGTGACAGAAAGTCGCGTGGGCTGAGGGCCGCGTGCGCCACCAGCCTGTGCCCGGGTGTGTGCAACCCAAGTTAGGGGCCGGAAAGCTGTTGCTTTTCACACATCAGCTGTGCTGGAGCAGAAGGCAGAACTGAGTCTGCCCAGGGCCGGGGCAGAATTTCAACAGCAGAGGGGTCCTCAAATGCCTGGCCCCATGGAGCATAGACAGTATGCCTGTGGCAGCTGGGCCAGGAGAGGAAAGTCAGGGTCTAAGACTAACAGACACTTGTCACATCCTCACCCCCACCCCATGGCCTTGAAGGGCAGAGTTTCACTTCCTCTGCCCCTCACCATTATAGGGCTTCTCACTACATCCCTCCAGGTTAGTCTGCCTGTTTCCATCTCACAGATGGGGAAACTGAGGTGCCACGAAGTTAGTAACATGGCAAGGGTCAAAGTCAGGCTGTGAAGTCAGTGCTGTTGTTCTGCTGGGAAAGCATCAATGGGCTGGTGACCAGAGACCATTTCCTATAAAAGCGCCACCTAGGTGTCAAGCATGGACTTACAGGAATGGGGGGTGAGGTTGAACCAACCCACCTGCTCTGAACACCATACTCCCAACAATTACTCAGTCGCATGTTTATTTTGAATTATGTAGTGTTTGCTGTTGCTAGATATGGTAGCAAGCAGCCACAGAATCCCTTTTTAATACTCCAAACACTACGAACTGCTATTTTCTCCCCATTTTATAGATAAGGAAACCGAGGCTCAGAGAGGTTAACATAACCTGACCAAGGTCACTCAGTTCAGTAAACACTGGAGTCAGGCACAAGGCTCTAGAGCCTCTGCTTGGCCCTGCTGGCCCCTCCCCACCAGCCCTTACCAGACTCCATTTATCACCAGGCTTCACTTCCAGTTCTCACGCTAATTATTTTCCACTCTTCAATGAAAAGAATTTGCCATCTGCCACCAGGCCCTGCCACTGACACCAGCCAACTCCCCAGGAATCAATTGGGGCCTTTTGCTTCCTGCTGGCTGTTCTGGGAGGGCTGCTGGCTGCTAAGGAATGAGGGAGGGAGGGCCAGAAAGAGTGGCAGGACCCTCTCCTTGGCAGCCTGGACCTGACTTCCCACAGTCTGTCCTGGGCAGCAGGGTTTCCCGAAGGTGGAGGATCCCTCTAGGTCTGAGCAAGCCAGGCTTTGTTTCTGAGTTTGTTCTCAGAGATCATTTCTTCTCCTCCCCACAGGCCTCTCAAGCTCGTTCTAGTTCTCTGGGCAGAGGTGGCCTGCAGGGACATAAACAGGCAAGCCACGCTGGCCTCAGGTGGCATTCTTCCCCTGGGAGCTGCTGGGCTGGAGCAGGCAGGTGGATCTCCTGACCACTCCCCCCTCAAGCACACAGACCCGGAGGCTGCTCCAAGAGCAGTCCCACCTTCCCTCTGCCTCCTTGCATCACATCTGCATCAGGGCTGACGTGGTGCTGGATCCTGGCTCTGTAACTTCTATTGGTCTGTATTCAACACTTCTCTGAGCCTCAGTTTCCTTGTGTACAAAATGAGACAATGCAGTCCCCACTTCTTGGAGGGGCTGTGACGGGCAGGTGAGGACACCACAGAGCTGGGTCATTCACCTGCTTTCCCCAGCGTGCACAGCACCTTTACCTCTGCACCAAGCCTGCTGCCCTCTATTCTCAGGGGCAGGCAGACCTGTACCTGTCCCAATCCTGTTTGAGCGATCTCAGGTAAGCTTGATGGCATCTTTGAGAAAACCACCAAGGTACTGACTCCTTGAATTCACAAGTCAGTGAGGTGGGAATGCCATCTTTCTATTACAGACAGCTTGGACTATTGAGCTCTCGTCCAAGGCCACAAGGCTGTAGAACACTCCAAATCCACAACCCTGTAAGAAAGCTATATGCCTGTCTGTCTGTGCAACCAAGTTTCAGGCGTGCTGCAGACCTCTTCCCACCCAAACTCAACATGCCCTGGGGACAGAGATCCCCTCATCTCCCTGCCCAGCCCAGTGTTCCTCCCACCACACTGGTCCTCCCACAAAGTTTCCCTTTCGCTGCGGCCACATGCTTGGCTTCCCAGATGGCCCCCTGCAGGGAGGTTCACCAGATCTCAGCTGTATCCCATTCCCTGCTCCTCAGAACTTCCTCCAGAGGAAACTGTCAGTCTCTGGTGCGGGTGACACTTCAGAGAGGAATCAGCACTTCTACATCCTTAAGGGATCCCTAATGAGGTCGTTAATGAGGTGTTAAGTGGGCACACCAAGCATGACACCTCCCCTCTGGGGACCCCCCACCCCCTGGGCCCAGCCTACCCTGAGCCACGTTCAGCCCCACCTCCTCAGGCAGTAGGCCAGTCCCTGGATCTGGTCTGCTTGGCTGCATGCTGTTCAAAGGTGAGAGAAGGCCTCCAGATGAGCTGTGTGTACCTCAGAAGGCCACCACCTCCTGGGTATTATAGCCATCCAGGGCACAGGCCAGAGGCTCAGGCTCTGGGGTTTCAGCCACTCCCCAGTCATCTTCAAAGCCAGCCGGATCGAATGACAGCAAGCAGAGCTCCTTCCCCAGGGAGCTGCTCTACAGAGCTCTGGTGACTTGAAGAGCCAACACCCACCCCTACCCCCCAACTGTGGAATACGGGACCATCGTCAGCACAAGCTATGGCCCACTCGGTCATCTGATTGTCTCTCCTTCTTCCTGTACCAACTGAGGGAACCCCAGATGAAGGGAGGTGACCATGGCCGGCAGGTCTCTGGAGCCTGGCACTCCAGGTCACTTAGAGCAGGCTTCAGCTGCCCTATGCACCCCAAGCTTTGAACTAAATGCTCCAAAATGTCTGAAAACCATGAGATGGAGGAGCCCTCTGGTCAATTCTGGCATTTAGGGAGAGCCTTGGGGTTGCTACTCCTGCCTGGACTCATAAGACCATAGCACACGACTCTCCCCTTGCCAGAGCTAGCAGGGAAGAAGGGTCTCCGGGAGGAAACTCTTGCCCTCAGGCCACAGCTTCCTTCATCCTCTCTCTCCCTCTTCCCTCCTACCTCTCAGTAGGACAGAGCTGGACTCATCACAAGCTACACAGGCTTCCGAGAAGGGGTAGTGCCTGGGAGGCCCCTACTGTTGGGTGGAGCACAGGCTGGGCCTGGCACTGATCCTAAGGACTCTGTTTCTCAGCCATCCACTGGGCGAAGACTTCAGAGTGCAATGCAGGGGCCAGCCACTTCCTACGATGAGTCAACAACCATTTCCCCAACAGCAAACGGCTGACACTGATGACAGCGGCTTCCCTCGTGGGCTGGGGGTGGCGAGACAAAGCCAATTCTAAGTTGTAGAATGTTGAGAGCAGGCTCTGGGGGAGGTGGGAGAAAGGAGTGGGAGGAGAGGAGGGAGGGGAGGTTGCGGTCGGGATGTAAAATAAATAAATAAATTAATAAAGGAGAGAGAGAGTGAGCAGGCTCTGACACTGACAGGGTGCTTAAACTACACACACACACACACACACACACACACACACACACACATCACTTTAGGAACCATCCTCTTCCTCGCAAGCCTACCATGGAGCCAGTGAGATGCTCAGCAGGTAACGGCACTTGCCACACAAACCTGATAACCTGAGCTTGCTGGAACTCACAGGCAGAACCAACTCCACAAGGCTGTCCTCAGACTCCACGGCAATGCTATGGAGTGCATGCTTGCCCTCCCGCATCACATACACACCAATAACATCTTTCGTTTGTTTAAAGTGATCATGATTCCTAAATGGCCTTTCAATAAAATTAAAGCTCTCAGGCACTGGCTCTAAAGCTGTCTACCAACAGTCCTGCATCCTGCCACGATCACCAAGACCCTCCTCTATAGCCCAACTCTTTCCTGTGTTCTTTCAGGTCCTGCTCCTGTCCATGGTTCCTACCAACTGCACCTGGCCAGAGACTTTGTCCTCTCCTGTCCCCCTTGCTTCACGTGCTTCTGCTGTGGAGGGTCTGGAGATGTTTGGGTGCCTGTCCCCAAGCTCCAGCCCTGGTAGTGGGTCAGCCTGTGGCCCACTTTCTGCAGATTTCTGGTGTGTCAATTTCACATCCTCTATTACATGGCAAGTTTCTAGGGAGAAAACTGGCTTCTGCCTGTTTCTGTCCTGGTCTGGGGGATAGGACCCAGCACTCTGAGCAACCAGGAGGCTGAAAATAAGAGGCACTGGGCAGTAGGGTGCATGCTTCCAAGTCGAAGCTGCCTATGTGGGACCTGGATAGAACCCACGGCCCACTTGGTTTGGAGTAGGCTGGACAGAAACAGGGCCCAGCCTGTCTGGTGTTACCTTACTTCCCAGAGGCCTTGCCCTTGATAGCCAGGTGCCCAGCCCTGCCACACTGTCACTTCTGTGGTTCAACTCCCTTGGTGCATCAGAAGGTGGAGCTGGGCCCTCTGCTGACACTTGGCAAGATCAGAGCAGTAGCGGGGGTTTGGCAGGCCCTGCTTCAGTCAACCTGGGGCCACTGCCCACTGTGGAGGGATGAGGCAGACCTCTGTGCTGGCCCTTACTGGCTGAGAGAGGTCAGTGGACCCGATCTTGAGGGAGCAAACCTTTAAAGGACCGAGCAGGTGGCAATGTGCGGGAAGGACTGGCAGGGCAGGAGGGTACTAATGGAATGCCAATCTGGTGTCTTCAGACCAGACAAGGTCATGGTGAGACCAGAGAGGCTAAGGCTCCTGTCAGGCCGAGACTAGTACCTCATTTCCTCCAGGACTCAGGGTGGCAATGTGATAAAGCCTGCTTCCTCAGCAGGCACAGTCCTTTCCTGCACATCCCAGGAAGGCTCTGGAGTGGGGGATGGCAGTGGGGGGGGGGGGTCGGGCCTGCGTCATAGCTCGTGCTGGCTTCTCCACCCTCAGTGGCCGCTGGCAGCTATAAATACCTCTCCATTCTCTGGATGCTGCAGGCGATGACCTAGAATCGTGGGCTGGGAGGCCTCCTGGGGCCCCCTCCCTGCTCATTTCGGATGAAGCCTGTCTGACCAGAACATCCTTGCAGCTGGAGAGTCAGCTCCCTACCTGAAGCAGGGGCAAGACCCGAGCAATGCCTTAGCCAGCCATGGGAAACCCCAAACCCCAAAGAACAGTACTTTGACTCCGACCCTTTTCACAGGCTAGATACTAAGGATACCAGGCCAAGCGATACCAAAGAGACAGGACCAAGAACACGAGACACTTGAGATCTGCTGCCGCTTGTACCACTGCCCCACCCTGGCCTTGGGCTCTCTCGAGCCCCACTCAGTGGAAAGCTCCAAAGTCACTGGATCCTAAGCCATCTTCTTGACCTTCTCGATCACACAGCCTCTCTCTGGTGTTTTGGTTCAAACTGGATTCCAGACATGTCATTACCCTGAGATCCTCTTTGGGACATCCTCCACTCTGTAAGGGACCTTTGGAGTGTTTAGCCATTGTTAAGACAGGCTTCTTCCTCCTACCTGGCAGCCTGCCTCTGAGGGAGATCTTCACTCTTAGAAGCCCAGAAAAGAAGGTGGTCCCCGGGCATGGAAGAGTAATGACACCAATTGTCACAGGGTAGGGTTTGGTTCCAAGTTTCCTAGCTTGGGACAGGGCAGGCTTCAAGAGAAGACAAGGAACAGCTGACTGGGAAGGCCCAGGGCAGTACGAACACAGATGTGATCTGTCCAAACGATTCTTTCTTATAGCCATCCTCTATCCACTGGACAATCAGAGTGCCCACCACAGCCAAGGACCTATGTGGCAAGAAAGAAAGGCCGAGATGGGATGAAGTGGGGCCAGCTTCCCATGGCACCTACAGTCAGGAAAGAAAAAGGGGACCCAAGCTAATATTCACATATGGCCAGGAGACAGAGAGGTCACACAGATCTGAGTGTGGCTGCCCAGAGAACATGGAGGTGGAACTGGGTCAAGCAAGACAGAGAGACCACAGGAGAGGGCAGGAAGGGACAAGCACAGAGCACACACCTCTACACAGGCTGCATGTCAGGAAACAGGGTGGGGCCAAGACCAGGCCAGCAGGGCAGGGACAGAAAGGAGGCTGAAGGGGCAGACTGGTGGGACAGCATGGCAGGGCCTTGTGGGACTTCGGCTGAGGCAGATGTGAGGCGAAAGAACATGTATGTTCCAGGTTCAGAGTCAGTGCACAAAACAGGGATAGGCAGGCACCAGGCTGGGCAATGGACAGCAGGTCCTGCAGGGGTGCCTTTAAATTGCAGGCCTGGGGGCTGGAGAGATGGCTCAGAGGTTAAGAGCACTGCCTGATCTTCCAAAGGTCCTGAGTTCAATTCCCAGCACCCATATGGTGGCTCAAAACCATCTATGAGATCTGGTACCCTCTTCTGACCTGCAGTCATATATACAGGCAGAACACTGCATACAAAATAAATTGCAGGCCTGCAGCTACCTAGCCCCACACAAAAGCACTATATTTCTAAAGTTCTGGTTCAGCCCAGTCCTGATTCAGGTGAATTTCTGTACAAGTATGCCAGAACATGCTCATGGCAGGTGCCACTCAGGTGTGGTCACAGGGTTCCATTCCCAAAGTATGCCCAGAGTTTGAGACATTTCCCCTGACTGGTCAATTCCTTACTTTTGCCACCCAGGCCTGACCATGATAATAACCAAGCAGGGAAGCTCAACTCAGGAGAAAGACTCAGCTAATGTAAACTCCACACAGGGAGGGGAACGGAGAGCAGATCTATCTGAAGTCAACCATCCACCAATCAATCCACCCAATTATCCATTCACTAAAACATACATGCATCTACCCATTCACCCATGCATTAACTCATCCATGCATATATACATACACTCAAGCATCCATCCATCCATCCACCCACCCACCCATTCACTCAAGCATCTATCCATCCATCCATCCATCCACCCACCCATTCACTCAAGCATCTTTCCATCCATCCACCTATCCAGCCATTCACTCAAGCATCCATCCATCCATCCACCCACCCACCCATTCACTCAAGCATCTATCCATCCATCCACCCACCCATTCACTCAAGCATCTATCCATCCATCCACCCACCCATTCACTCAAGCATCTTTCCATCCATCCACCCATCCAGCCATTCACTCAAGCATCCATCCATTCATCCATCTATCCATTCACTCAAGCATCTACCATCCATCCATCCACCCACCCACCCACCCATCCATTCACTCAAGCATCCATCCACCCACCTACCTAATACATCATCCATCAACTAACTTAAGCATTCAACTATACATCCTTTATTCCACTATATTCCTCCTATTCCTCATTTCACAATGTCCATCACACTAGAAAGCGTTCTTGCCTCATGCAGGGCTGCTGGTCCTGCCTACATTCACCTCCTCTCATGCTGTTTCATCTCTTTCCTAAACACAAGCCTTTACTCTGTCCTTCCAACCCTGCCCTTATGTCTTCACTTATTCCCCAACCCCATCCCTGAATGCCTGCCTCTCTTGTGTCATTCTGTTCCTAGCTCAGGGGCCCTCCCCTTGGGCTGCCTGCCCTGTCTCAGATAGTCCTTCCCATCACACAGGTCTGTTGCATTTCCCTCTCAGCATTGTGTGTCCCTAGTTTTCCATGTGGCTCTCCTACCGGGGTGTGGCTCCCAAGGGGAAAAGGCCTCTCCTGTTCTCCCTGCATCCAGAAAATGGCCTGGCAGATGGAAGGGGCTCACCAAGGCTCTGCTGCCTGAAGGAAGAACCATTTCTGAGAGACACAGAGAGATGATGTACAGGAGCCAGTGTAGAGCTGAGCCCAGGGCTCTGATGGCCAGGCTTGAGCTCTTTCTTTGCCAGGACGCCAAAGCCCAAGCCCAAATGGCTCTGCAGCAGGAACTATACAGGAGCTCATACTGGCACTCAGCAAGTGTGCTTTGGGCAGGGCAGGAATAATACAGTATCTTCATCCTATGGGAGAAGCTTGTGGCAGGAAAGGAAGGTTGAGTGGTCTGCTTGTGGTGAGGTTCTGTTGCCTGAGGGGCTCCCCAACAGTGATATGTCTGGCACCCCCTCATCTCTCATATCTGAGCCTGAGATCTTCCTGGGCAGTGTGACTTGTGCCACCTTTGCTAGGTATCTAGGGGAGAAGAAAGGAGGAACTCAGAGAAGAGTCCTGAGGCCTGTGACCTCAGGACAAAGACAATCAAGCCCTCTTCCAATGGCAGGCGTGACAAGGATGCAATGGTAGCCCGCCTGTAAGCAAAGGACAGGACCTGGGGAAGACTGTCTCTGGGTTCTCTTCTTCCCTGGCACCCTCAGTTTCCACCGTCTTCAGCCTTAGCTTCAAGAACAAAGACCCCGGGAGATAGGGAGCTCAAGCCTGCTGCTGCCTTTCTCAGGGCCCCTGCCATGCCTTGGGTATTGTAAATGGAATTACTAACTCTACAGGGCCTCCATTTGTGAAGTCTGACAGAACAAGCCTATTCAAGCCTAACACCTATGAGTCCGTGTGATCCAGGCAAGGCTCTCAGCCTGGGCTCCTCTTCATATGATGAAGACAGAAGCAGTCACTGTATCCTTAGCCACTGGGAAAAGAAGGAAGAGCCCGAGCTCTCTCAGGATGCTTACCCATTCTACCTCCTTCCCTGGGACTCTCACTTGCCCTCTGCCAGCTTGCTACAAGGAAGTGTTACAACGGCCACACCCCATTATTCCTGTGAATGCACACAAGACACACCCTGACATGGAGTGATAGGGTACACCTTAGCTTCTCTTCTTCCCGCTTACTCCAGCACAATCCCAAAGAGACCAGAGGAAGGGTTCGGAGGAGTTTTCACCCTAATAACCTCTTCCTTGGAGGCTAAGAGCTGAGAGAGGTCAATAGGTTGGTGCTGGAGCTAATGTTGGGTAACAGCTGGTTTGAGGCCCTGTGGTTCGTAGGTGCCAGCCTTTCCCCATCATCTGCACAGAGCCCCCTCATAGTTCTTCTGGGGCTTTGACAGGATGCATGAGATCACGTCTGGGAAGTGCTCAGAGAGAAAAGGCCGGAGGGACAGAGGTAGGATTAATTATGTATTAATGTGTTTATTTTATTAGTGCTTCTTTGACTGCAGGGGCAGAGTGGGAAACACACACAGGGGACTTGGGGTCAGTCAGCGTGAGTTACAACTGCGCCTGGTCACTGAACAGATATGGGCAAGGTGCAGCCTCCTGGAGGCCCATGCCTGGAGAAGAGGAATAATAGCTGCGGGATGCTGGTGAAAGAGTGATTCAGACATTTCCTTACCTGTAGATGGGAATGCCAAGAGGCACAGACCACAGGGCTGCTCATGGGGAGGAGTGATGGAAGGCACCTGGCACCAAGGTGCATGAAAATGGTAACTAGTGGGCATTCCTTCCACCCTGGAGGACAAGGCAGAGGAAGAAAGTCCCCAGGGCGTCTCTGTAGTGTCCCCCCTCCCAAGGCTAGCCAACTGTGCTTGTTACCAGCACACTGACACAACTCCCCCATGCCCATCCTGGAATCAGAGAAATAGCTCTCTCTTTCTCATCCATCCTGCTTAGTCCTGGGCACCTGGGATCCCCACAGCTAGGAGCCAAAGGTTATCGCTGTTGTGGCAAGCTGCCTTCTCACCCTTACCATGTGGTGAACTCTCCCAGGCCAGTCTGAATGTGACCAGGCAACCTACTGCTGCTGTGCCCACCTGGAAAGGCTGTTATCAAGTCTGAGCGAATGTGCTCTCCCAGCCTCCCTTGGTTTACAGAGCTCTCCACTCTCGGGAGGTAACAGCCTCTTGGCGACTGCCTGCTGGTCCTCATGGCTCATATGGGCAGGTATCTAGTAATACAGAGGTTACAGGTCACAGCATTGATTTTGTTAAAGGTGACTGCAAAGCAGAATGGAAACTCAAAGACGGTGCTTAGAGTTCCTATCTTACAGGACGGAAACCACTCGGCAAGGCTGGCCATAGGCAAAACTACAGGAAGTGAGGCACCTGGCTACTTGCCCAGCTAATGTAAGCCCCATCCTGGGCTGCCAGCTAAGGGAGAAAGGGGGTTCCTCATCCTTGGATCTAGTTACTATTTACTTAACCTGTTCCCTTTGACCCAGAGGGTCCAGTTCACAGTCTCAAGAAGCCAGAGTGGATAAGCTCCATCAGGCCAGGGAGGATGCTGGAAGGGTAGACCTTAAGGGGGCAAAACAGCACGGGAGAAATTCAAGTTCAAGCTGCTGAAGTAGATTCAACTAAAAGGGGTGAAGGGAAGGTCAGTGATAAGATGGCTTGAGCCAAGACAAGCTCTCCTGCTAGGAGGAAGGGTACAGGCCTGCAGACTGGCCATTCCAGGACAAAAAGGAGCAGATGTGTCTGCACAGGGCTCCTGGCTCTGGCCATGTGTTTCTCTGTCCCAGGCACACAAAAGTCCCATTGATACTGCCCCTCACCCCCGCGTCCAGGGGTCAGTGCCCCAGCACAGGGCTCTGGGGGCCTCTCCTGCTCCTAGCTGACAATCCAGCTGTTGCTGCTGCCGCTACTGCTGTCCAGGCATGCCAGGCATGCCAGGCCTGGGCAATATGAAGTCACATGCTCTGCGCGGGCGAGGCCATGCACTGGCTAGGAGAGTGTCAGGGAGCACAGGAAGGTATGTGTTCATATGCAGCACAGGGTGCCAAGGGGCATTGCCACCTGCCTGCCTCCCCTGCTCGGTCCCGCCCATCTTCCAGACGGGCAAATCCTTGGGCAAACAGTGAGACAGGTGCAAGAGGCAAAGCAAAAGGCGGGGCAGGAAAAAGCAAACAGCAAAGCCTCCGCTCTGCCTTGAGGACTGTGTTCTGCTGGCCCTGCCTGTAGAGGCCACTAACACTTGGCCTGTGGTGTTTGGAGAGTCTTAAAGAGCAGATTCGTTGCCTCCCTGCTGTGCACTCCCCCAGAGGGCCTGACTATGGAGGTGGGGAGGCAGCAACAGGAAGAATGGGCAGGGCCTGGGGCCTCCAAACTAGGCTATGACAGCTGCTTGCCACCCACCTAGGCCGCCACACATCCCCCTCAAGCTTTGTCTAGGGGACAGGGTAAGTGACTCCACGAGAGATATGCTGGAGAGGGGCAGGCTCACCTGGGCTTGGGAGTCTGCTGAAGGACTTTGAACAAGTTATAGGGCCTTGGGGCCAGTGATGCCCACCACTCAGAACTTTCCAAGTTAATTGGATGAGTCCTTGGCATGTGGCTGGCAGGAGAGATACTCTAAAGAGAGACACTGTGCCCCACCCTTTGGCTATCAGGCTATAGGAACAATAGTCCCCAAAGAATTAAAAAAAATGCCCCTAGGAATCTTGTGCTGGGGGAAGAGAAAGGCGGAAGCCTGGTGTCAGCCAGAGAAGAAACTTGCTTCCTGGGAAGAGATTTCACACAATTCTGACCATCTTGCAGAAGCAGAGCCAATGACCATCAGGGCCACACCCTGATCAGAACTGTTTAGTTAGGCATGCTCTTGCCTTCTATTTAAACCTATGCCTCCCCACAAGACCCTGGAGACACACGTGGAGGAGACACTGGACCCTTTTCTCTTCTTCCTCTCCGTATGGCTACGTTGAGTTCTCCTTTTCATTACTACTTGTCTCTAACTGGCCAACAGGGAACAGATGGTCAATCTAGCTTGTTGGGTCTGCCAGAGCTCAGGCTTTGACCCTAACAACTCCAATAACAGACAAAGAGTTCAGCACACACAAGTCACTCACTATGTGGATGCTCAGCCTAGAGCTGCCTGTGGGAGTGGGTGGACTGGGAGCAGGTTCAGAATGAGGGGTAGTGCTGCAGAGGTCTAGCATGCTCACCCAGCTGTTCTTGGACCCCATGGGCAGACAGTGCCAACACCTGACCACTGACCTGTGGCTGTAGGGCTAGGCAGGAGGAAAGGATAGGCCATATCTACTCCAGTGTCAGAGGCTGCTCTTGCTGGCCTCAAACCCTGGGCAGAACCCCTAGAACGGAGAGAAATTCCTGCCACTCCCTTTTGGAGCTTTGACTTGAGGCTGACCCCAACCTACATGCAAACAGAGAGCAGGCCATATTCTAATGGTTCAGTAGAGGCAACAAGGTCTTCTTTTGCTCCATGTGCCTCAGCTGGGTGTGCTGCAGGCAGGGTTCTTCAAGTCTTCTATTTTCAGCTCACAATGCTTTCTCCAATCTTCCTGTCTACAGAGTTCTTCAGGTTTCCCAGATTCAACCTCACCATCCCCTCGAAGACACTGTGTTGGGACCCACCAACCCCTTAGGTGGAACAACGGATGCTCCTCCACCCTGCACTCCCTGAAGGCTGGGGGCTGCTACAGGACAGGGCTGCACGCCCTGCATCTCCATGTCCTTGGCATCTAGTACAGAGCCTGGTGCCTAGCAGCTGCTCAAGAAATGTCAAGCAAGGCCCCAGCTCGGCTCCTTGCTCCTCTCAGATCACGCTGCCAGCACACTTGGCCAAGAAGATTCAAAGTCGGCTAGCAGGACGCGACTGTGTCCCTGAGCTGGGGAGTTTGAGGCTTCTGCTCCTTCGGAAAGTGCCCACCTTGCATGCATCGAGCCTCACCCACCATCACAGGCAGCTCTGGGGACGCGAAAGCTGCCTCCCCATCTCCAAAAGCAGAAACCAAAGTTAACAGGGGGTGAGCAAGGGAGGTGCACCGGAACTGCAGGGGGAAAGGCAGTTGTGGCTGCCATCTGCTGTGAGCAAGATGTTTGGAGAACATGCGCTCCTAGCTCTGAGGTCTCCCAGCCAACTTGGGAGGGTGGGGTGGCCCCTCTGCAGATGGGAGCAGGCAGCTCAGCCAAGACCTGAGAAGCCACTGAGGGGTGCTAGCTAGGGCCAGTCCTACCCATCCAAACTCTGTAGCCACACCTGCCTGACTTTCTGGTTCTTGAACATATGGGGGCCAGGATGCTATGGGCTTTGGGGAGTCAATTCTACACTATGACAATGGTAACTTAAACGTAAGGGCAATAAGTATCACAGTATCAGCTGATGCGAATGAAAGCACAGGTGCTTGTCTGCCTCTCTTCCAGTCACTCCCACAGGAGAAGGACACACTGTGACCAGTCCCTGCTCCTCCCTGTAGTGGAACTTGGCTAACTAGGACCTACCCAAACAAATTTCTGGGGTCCTTGACTTCGAACTCACAGAGATCTGCCTGCCTCTGCCTAAGGATTGCTGGGATTAAAGGTGTGCACCGCCACCACCCTGCCCCTTGACTACTCTTTAAAGCCCGGGAAGCAATAAACAAAACACCTTGACAGAAAGGAGCCTCCTGGGCCACTGAACACCTGTCACAGGCCGCATCTGCTCAGCAGCAGGAAAAGAAGCAAATCCAGACCCCTGCCTGCTCCCCAGGTTCCTACAGCCTTGCCCCACCCTGGTACAGGACTGGCCTCACCTTCCCATCCTCAGCGCTGCCTAACTTACCACAGAGGGCTACCCTGCCTCCATGCAAGCAGCTTGACACTGCTCACTCACTGGGGAGAACCGTCCCAGCTGGGACCTGATTCTCCTTCATGTCACCCAAGTATGTGGTCTGCTTAGGTCACAGCTGGCTTAGCCTCGGTGCTCCCTTCCCCAGTTGTGGGCCAAGCTGAGTACCAGGTTAGGCTTAAAGCTGATCAACCCTGGGCTTGCCAGCCTCAATCCTGTCTGGGACGCCTCACCACTGTGCCGGTCCTCAAGGAATCAGCAACCTTTGGCCCAGATGTGCAATGGACGTTCAGATACCTGCTTGTCAGAGGTGCTGGCTCTGGCACCTGACCAACAACACTACCTTTTCACACGGCTGGATGGATGGGTGCCATGACTGAAGCATGCCAGGGTCCCAACTCTCACTCCTAGAGGCAGCCATCTCCACAGCTATGTTAGGGAGTCAGGGGGCAGCACCCTCCCCCATTGGTAACAGGAAGACAGGGATTCTGGGGCTAGTTACCCAGAACTGCACATTCCCCCAACCCACCCCCCAGCTCACCCCACGCAGCACTGCTGCCACCGCCCCCACAGGCCTGCTAGTAAGCCATGCACTCCAGTGCTGTCTGCTCAGTCCTCCCCCGCCCCTCCCCACACTGTGATTGCGACACCTCTGTCCTACTGCCTGCTGAAGGAGGCCTGAGGATGAACTCTGGGTGTCTGAGAACCAAATACACAGGACCTGTGGGGTTCTGGCGGGGGTAGGGGAAGACAACAGTGTTCTCCTTTCTCCCAGGGGTCCGTGGCCACAGCTAGGTCACTGGGCTGACCCCACTTCCTGTCTCTCACAGTCCTCAGCCTGGCAGCCCTGTCTGTGTCTGGAAAGGGCCCTGAATCAATGGCTTCCCTATTCCCTGGTCTCTTCTCAGGGCCAGGGCTAGGAAGGCCTTTGGCCTAGGAATTTTCAGGAGCAGCAATGCTCAAGACCTGAGCTTAATTTGTTTCATGATGGGAGGCAGGGGTGATGGGCTCTTTGGCAGCTCTGGAATGTTGTACTGACTATTCCCCTCACCCCATCCCGGGACTAAGTGTGAGTTGCTGTCACCACCCAGACACCTTCACAACTCCTGTCTCAGCGGAGGCACAGCCAGGCCTGGGTGAGTCAGCCAGGGGAGTCCCAGCATCAGCACCCACCCCTGGAGAGGCTCCGCTGACACCTATGAGTGGGGTATCCAGCCCCTCCCACACAGGGTGAGAGGAACACCCGGGCTCCCTCACCCCATTCCTGCTCCCTGAGAGACAGGCAGGAGGGGCAGGAGAAAGTCGTCACACTGCACACTGCTCCAAAAGGTAGGGCATATGGCTGCCCTCCTAGAGCCTCTAGCCCCTCAGGCTTGGCACATTAGTAGAGCCGAGTCCTTGGTGGCTCCTCAGTGCTGGTACCCTGGCCTCTGAGGACCCTGCTTTGCAGGTTTTGGCACCTGTATGGTTCCAGAAGATGATGGGATGGACACACTACCTCGTTCTTCAGGGGCCTCCTCACTGTCACATCAGGATGGAGGGAGGACTAAGGTCCAGACCAGAGGGCCACCCCATCCCCTTTCCAGGAGATGAGACAGAGGCCAAGCAGAAAACAAGGCCAGGAGAGAACCAGGCAGAGCCAGCAAGAAGTCTTGCTTAGAAAGAAACAGAAAGATGGCCAGGCCTATAAACCTGCTAGACCAGTTGGTGCTGGAGGTCACTGGCTACCTCCCGCGGCTTGCTTGACAGTGCTATAGAGATTGCTGCCTTTTGCAGCTGTAACATCTGGCCTCAAGACGTCCCTTCCCCCCACCTCTACCCTTTTCTGGTCTGGCACTCACATAGGGAGGGACCACTACCTCTGCCTAGGTAAGAGAAGTGGGGTAGGGACGATGTTCTGAGCATGCTCCACCCACAGTCTTGGGTAGCTCAAGACCCAGGGCAGGAGAGCATTGGAAAATATGGCTGAGGAGCTCCCTCCCACACCAGGAGGCATTGGCCACACTCTGCAGGACCTCAGAAGATGCCACAGTCCAACCTCCAGGAGTTCTCTGGTAAGAGTGACAAAGAAAGCCAAGGTAGGCCACTGAGTTAGTTACAAAGCAAGAGACCTCCGAATGGGGTCAGTGCTCAGTCAGGAGGCAGAAGAGGCATCCAAGAGGGAAGATGTCTGTCTGGCTCATACTTCCTCCCCTCATTCCACCCCAGGACCAAACGGGAGATACACCTTGCATGGGGCCCACTCTCTGCCACAACAGCCAGGAGGCCCCAGAGCTGAGCATCTCCGTTAGTTCCCCACAACCTTCTGAGTCACATGCTAAAGCAGCTCTTCTGGGCTCCAGTGCACTGGAGAAGACACAGAGGCCCAGGGGCTGCTCCTCCAGCTTCTTGAGATCACATGCATGCTGGCTGTTGCCTGGGCAGGTATTAGAGACCCTGTCCATGGGCTATGGGCTATGATAGGTAGCTGGGAAAGCTCCCATTTAGGCTTCTCCAGCCTTTGCTAGCTGGGCTTGATCTTCAGCTCCTGCTGGGCTTCCCCTTTCTTGGTTCTTCCTAAAGTTGGGCCTCTTGTACTTCTGGGGCAGGGAAGTGGGTGGTGGGAGAGATCCAGAAACCATCCACTGCGTTGAAAGAAGACTGAAAACATGTGGCCATATAAATCTCCTGAGTTACTCAAATGTCATGAATGGCTTTCTCCTATCCCATGCCCGCGCGCCACACACACACACACACATACACACCATGAACTGAGCCACTTGATGGAAAATAGTAGTTCAAAGCACTGAGTCTCAGGGTTATTGGGCTGCTGGAAGTGAGGTCTTAGAAACACAGCTGACCACTGGAGCGCTTATAAAGCAGCTCAGACCAGGAACTAAAGAGAGAAGGCAGGGCAGACCCCACCCACGAGATCCAGAAGGCCAACCTCAGGGCCAGGATCACTCAGGTACCCTGGGTCTCTCAGTGGGTCTACAAGGTCTCCCACCACTCACCATATCCCTACGGTCACAGGCATGGAGGCCTATATACCAGAGACAGACAGCCCTGATCAAGTCCTTGTCTATCTAGGGGACCATACAAACCTGGCAGCTGGACCAGTCAGGAAAGACCAGACAGTGGAGTAGGAATGGGCAGACAAGCAGTTCCCCGCAATTCACCACAGAGCAGAGCAGAGCTATGCGTGTCAGGCACAGTTCAGGCCTCTCCGTCCTCACAATCTACAGAGAGGGGCCTGAAGCCCAGGGACACACAACTGTGGGTTCTGCCCCGTCAGAAATGCCACTGAAGTCTCATCTTTCAACCTTAGAATGCTCTATGAGCCTAGATTCTGGGGTTTATGTTTGGGCGCCCAGATGGCACGTCCTGATGGAAAATGAACTGTACCGTGTAAGGGGGCTTTTGGTTGTCTCTCCTCACACTTTCCTCTTGTATAGCAGACAGGTGTCTTTACCATCGCCAGAGGAAACAGAAACAGAGAGGAGCAGGAAAGAGATCCGCGTGATGGACAGGGAGCGCTAGGACCTGGAGAAGGTGAGGGCTGGATGAGGTTACCTCGGCCAGAGCACCACATTCCTGGCATACGAATCTTCCACTAGTCAAGGAGGCCCCTTGTCTCATGCTGGGTGAGTCTTCTGTGTCCCAGAGACCCCGGACCAAACATGTTTATGTCACATTTTCCTCCTTACTATGAAATCATGTTCTCTATGGAAAAACAGAAACCACCACCACTAACAATAAGAGAACCAGAAGTCGCCCCCAATCCCACTAGGAAAATTAACTATGAACAACCATCTAGTCCTTTGTTTTCTCTGTCCAGATATAGTGTGTGATGGTTTCTGCTGGCAGAATCTAGAGTCAGCCAGGAGGCAAACCTCTGGGCGTGCCTGCGAGAGAGTTTGGAGACTCGGCACCTGAGGTGGGAAGGCCGCTCTAACTGGGGGTGGCACTGTTCCATGGGCTGGCGGCACAGACTAAGGAGACAGTAAGTGGAACACCAGCATCAGTCTCTCTCTGCTTCCTGACTTTGGATACCATGTACCAGCTGCCTCAGGCTTTTGCGGCCACGACTTCCCTGACATACGGACTGGAATGATGAGTCAGAATAAACTCTTCCTTCCCTGAGACGTCTTTGTCCAGTATTTTAAAGAAGCAATGCATGGGGCCACTGCATCTGCCACTCCTCTTCAGGGAAGTAGAGAAAGTGAACTCTGCTCAGCAAATGGTTGTTCACCCCCTCTCCTCCACACAGCAGGATTTTTGGAGCCTATTCACCCAGTCCCTCAGTTCCCCTCTTCTTGCTGCGAGGAAACCTCTGAAGCAAGCCTAGGGAATATACCTCTGGGCTCCAGGCTTTGACGGCAGGACAGGGCCAGATCGTGTCTTTTTGACAGGTGAAGTTTTCCTGCTCTCTTGAGCTTGAGGAGCCAGGGTTCTGCCCCTCACCCAGCTCTTGGGTAGTGGGTGTCTCCCAGAGATGTGCAGAGGGGAATAGCAGAGCTGACTGATAAATGCAAATCCCCAGCCTCTCCCACTTCCCCACCCAGCAATTCTGAATCAGTGAGTTGAAAGTGGGGCCCATGACTGTGTTTAGAGGAGCCCTGATTTAGAGAATGGGCCCCAACAGGGCTGCCATCTAAGCAGGCAGAAACTAAACATCCATTGTTGGGCCCTGCTAGATTCTGGGTTCCATCTCAGAGACGTCAGGTGGGGGTGCCAAGTAACAGTCTACTCTCTTGCTTGTTCCACGGTGGGGCCACACTCAGGAGCACTGAGAAGTACCGATGCAAGTACTTGTGAAAATACCAGGCAGGGTCGAGACCGATCATCACCCTCCCTAAGGGTCACACACTGTGCCTTTACCACCCAAACCACTGTCCATGGAGCAGCCACAGCCCACCGCAAGTTAGAAACTCAGCTTATTAGAAATACAGAGCCTGAGCCAGAGCCTACATCAGCAAGCTCGCCGCATGACATGTGAGTGTCCCAACAGCACCATACCCAGTCCTGGACAAGCAGCCAGAGAGTGCATCCCGTGTTCCCCTCCTAGTGTTCTCAGAGGTTCAATCATGCCCATTCTTCAGGCAGGAACTTCAGCTAAGGCTAAATGACTTGGTTAAGGACCCAGAAGCTGCAGGAGGAACCCCACATCAGAGCACTCGCTACTCCCCAGCGAGCTCCAGTCCCACTTCTCCCACTGCTGCGGCCCAGCTATAAACCAGGGTCACAGCAGCAGAGGGGAAGTCAAATCAATGGCTCTGCAGCCTTCCCTGGACAGCGGACAGCGGACAGTGGAGCTGGAGCTGACCCCCGCTGTCTGTCTGGAGCCCTGTTTCCTCCTGGCCCACTGTGCCTGCAGTCTGCAGCTCGGAGCCAGGGTGGATGTCCTGCCTCCAAAGCTTTCAGTCTCTGCAGACACAGCTGGGGACAGGAAGTAGGATCTGGGGCAGAGGAACCAGGAGCTCAGTTTGGTCTAAGGACATTCTTTCTTCGCAGTCAGACCCAGTTCTGTGTGCCTTTTGAAAGGAAGTAGAGAATAGCTGTGCTCAGCCCAGCGAGGCCGGCTTCTTTCAACATTCCAGTTGCTGCCATTTCCAATTACAACTTCAGAGGGCTCCTATAATTTATACATCCCAGGATGCACTGCTCCAGCTGCTTTATGATGGGAGTTCATTACACCATTAAGGTTAAACTTTTATAAAGTACTGAGCAGGTGGTGGGCTGGGCGCCCAGCTTAGTTACCGCTCCCAGAAGTCTGCTGAATGGGGTTCACCTGGGGAAGGGAGGGGGCAGGCTCTCTAAAGGGGCCAAGAAGCAGAGAAGGCGGCTCCTGAGGTGCCCAGAGCCTCCATTAGCCTGTTTATTAAACTGCATAGTAGAGCAGGCAGGCAGCAGGGAGAACAATCTGGAACAGCTCAACAGCACTGGCAGGGGGCATGCGGGGTGAGAGGGACCATCCTGTGTGAGCCTGAAAGGCGTTGCCAGGGCCAGGGAGGTGTGGGGTCTGAGGAGGACAGGGCTGGAACGCTCAGCAACAAGGCAGCTACAGATGACAACTCAGCCTCTACATGGGGAACAGACCTAGGGCTTCCTGAGGGTGACGGAGATAGGTCTTCTCAGCAATGGGGGATACAAAAGGGGGACGGCTAGTCCCTGGTTGACAAAGTCCCCAGGGGGAGATCAACGCCCTGAAAGCAGGGGCCAGATAGACAGGAGCAGCAGAGCTGTGGCTCCCAACAGGTTTCCTGGACCATCCAGGGATGCTGAGGTTCTACCCTAGCCTCAGCTGTGGAACACCAAGAGCTCCTCCTAGGCGCCATGCGACAACCTTGAGTGCAAAGGGGATGGATAAGGGTCCAGACCACAGAAGCTGCTAATACTCTGCATTAAATGTGACCCTGAGCTTGGAGTCCTTTGAACTGGTTCTAGAAGGACACATCAGGGAGCATGTGCTGTAGCTGCTATTAAAGCTATAATGTCATGTGTCAGCCACTAAAGGAACCAGGAAGAATCTGGTTTCCTCATATGCCTCCTAGCTCCACACAGTAGTCCACCACACAGTAGGGGCTCGGGCTAGTTCGATGACAACCTTTTTATCAACAGTCTGATCAAAACGGAAAGGAACCTTGAGAAGAATTCCTTGGCTCAGCAACAGGGAAGAAACTCCATGGCTGGTGTTCCCAGGTCTATCTGGCTCTCCTGACCTTCTCTTCACATCTTTCTACTGGGACCTCAAGGGGCAGGCTGTGGTGTCTCCAGCCACTGTAGAGGCTGTCACAGCCAGGCTATAGCTATGCTGTGGAGCCCAGTCTGGCTTGCAAGTCCATCATCCATCATCACCCAGCCCCAAGGTGGCGGGAGGGCCACATAGCCTTGCTTACAGGAGCCGAGAGAAACTGGCTTCCCCAAAGGCCTCAGGAGAGGATTGTTAGACAAAGGCAAGAGCCGGATGGAAGGGGTGCCAGAGGGAAGCAAACCAAAATAGGAGAGGAACCAAAAGGAGCTGGGGGTTGGGAAGGCCAGCCTCAGAGCAGGCTGGGACGTGAACAGGGTGAGACGCCAGAGGGGGACCAGCAAAACAGTGCCAATTTGGAGAAGAGGTCCAGATGCTGGCAGGGAGGGATGCCCAAGAGGCGTGGCCTTGCACTGAGGAAGGGTTTGGGTCATCTAGCTTCAGAGGAGGCACAGCACTGGGAAAAAGAGGGTCTTGGCACTGGCCTTGGCTACTAGAACAATAGAGAAAGATCACGAAAGTTACTGACAACACCTAACCACCATTGGGCACCTGTCATCCTAGGCCCTGGCAGGAATTCCTACACGGTGTTGTTCTATATACCAATATGCCACCTTCCGGTAGATTCCCCCTATGTTGCAGAGGAAACCAAAAGGTCACGTGACCTGCCCAAGTAGTGGTGCGTTACAGTGAAACTCTGTTGTAAAGTGGAGCCCATGTCTGAAGGCTACATTATTTAAAAGCCGAGAGGCTGAACCAGAGGCAGACAGTCCGAGGTACTCAGGGGTGGCATACTCTTAGTGACTGGAAGTCTCTGAAGAAGATGAAGCAGACAGGGTACTGAGGGGTCCAGGTCCCTGCAGCAGCTGAGGCTGAAAAGGCTGGAACTGTCCCCTCAGCTACCAGTCCAAGGCTGCCCAGCCACTCTGTAGCCTGCAGAGAAACTGCAGCAGGGCAGCTGTCCCAGGACAGTAGAAGAAGCTATGAGAGCGGGGGTAGGGCTGCAGGGCGTGCCCGGGGAGCCTGATGTAATCCCAGCGTGCAGAAGGCGGAAACTTGGGAAGGGCAGGCTGCGCAGCAGCAGATTTCCAGCGATCTGGGCCAGGCCTGCCTCGCCCCCACCCACAAGTCAGTCCTCTGCTCTGTCCTCTACTCTGGGGCCCTGAGAGGATCAGTGCAGAACCGTGCAGAGCCCTGAGGCCTTCCTGAGGGAGCCCCTGCCAGGCGTTGACATGACGAGAAAGCCGAGGATTCCTAGCTGATGCCCTGGGAACCCTGCCATGCAGAGTCCGGTGGTGTCCTGCTTCCGGGATGCAAAGCTCACCTCTTTCCTAGGCTTCTGCATGTTTTAGGGGGTGGGGTGGAAGAGATCTAGGTGGCGGTTTAGCAAACTATCTCTCTTCCTTACTAAACCCAGCCTGAATTGACCTAGTTAGGATGCACATGGAAACCGAGGGGAAACAGGGCCCAGAATCCTGGAGAGTCCTCTCACGTCACACAACCAGGGCCCAGGTACTTCTCAGGAAACCACTAAACCTAGGCCAGGGCTAATGACTCTCTCAGGACTTCCTGCCCCTTTCCTGGCACCACAGGGTTCTGAAGTTTCCGGCAGCTGGCAAGATTCTCTCAAAGCCTGTCTGGGTAGTTTGGAGGGAGGTATACACGCTTCAGCTTGAGTTTCGGTGTCCAGCCTTAAGCATATTGGTATGCATACTGGGGACCTCACAGGCAATCCTAACCTTTGTTTAGCACACTGTCTTCCCAAGGGCCCTTCTCACCCAGCTTCACCTTTAAACATAAGACATCCAGGACAAATATCCTTTCTGCTGGCCTGAAAACAGGGAAACTGAAGCTCGGAACTGACAAGTAACTCATGCACAGGTCAGACAGGACATAGGGGTGTGCTATTTGATAAATACAACATAGTTGGCTGATGGGGTAGAGAAGTCCCAAAGAGACTTAAATACCCTCAAATCCAGCAGCTGAAACTTCAGCAAGTTTCTAAACATCATCCATAAAAAGGGTTCAGGTCACCTGCCCCTGGGTTGCTGAGGGCGAAATGAACTAGGGAACAGGGAATGCTTAGCCTGGTGCTGGCATCTCTGCTCAGCAAATGTTATATCACTAGTTCCTCACTCTTCAGAAAGCAAGGGTGACCAAGAGGAGCCAGATACACTCTTAGGGCTGTCTAGATAGAGTACAGTTCAAAAGAGCATGAAGAAAGGCTTCCTGTAGGAAGAGGCTTGTGTAGAGCCTGGAAGAGACATGACAATGAACTCAACCTGTTCAAATCCTGGTTCCTGATCTGGTTGTCAGTGTATTCCTGAGCTGGTGACTCAACCTCTTCAAGCCTTTAGTAAGATGGAGCCTTACAGGGATGGAGGAGTGAAAGGGGTACCTTTCAAGCAACAAACAAGATCCTCTCTTTCTCAAGCTGGCATTCACAAGATGAAAGTTAATATTATTGGTACCATTGATGCTGTTGCTTTGAAGTAGGGTCTATCTACATAACCCCAGCTACCTTAAATCTTGCCATGTAGACCAGCTCATCTCAAACTTGCAATGATCCTCCTGCCTCTGCCTCCTAAATGCTGAGACTGCAGCTGTGGATCACCACACTCAACTCCTTACTGTTATTTTGTGGCATAGCAAAGCCGCCTGCACACACACACTAGAATCCTCTAGGACCTCAAATATACAAGGATTGGAAAACGGCAAGTGGAGGGTCCTGTCCCCAGAGGGGGAAAAAAATGCAGTCCACGGAGCCCATCCCTGATACGGCCTGTCCATCAGGGCAGCCACGACAGGGAGGTACAGGGTATATAGTACATAATGAAGGACCATCAATAATGAATTAATCACAAGTGAGTCCAGGAACATCAATCATAAATTAATTAAATGACTCCATGAGAGACCACGACAAGAGCCTACTGGGGACAAATTAACACGGGACTCTTATCTCGGCTTCTCCAGGCCCCAAAGAGACATAGCAGCTCCTTGGCTGGGAAGACCTCCAGGTGAGGGGATACTTCTTAGAAACAGCCTCCCCCCTAACACAAGTGCAGACAAGCCCTGTTCTCTTCCCACCCAGCCCCCAGCTCGGAGAACTCTCCAACGCTGAAAGGGTTTTGATGAAACTTCCCAGAATAGTAACCTCCTGGGCTGAACTCAGGCAGGCGAAATTTCAAGGGGTAATTTGGTGAGAAAATTATTTTTAAAAAAATGCCTAGAAATTAAGTACTAGGAATAACCGAAGCCCTCCATGGGCCTCAGAGACAAGGACAACCTTGAGGCCTGTGTCAACAACCTCATGGGGATCCTTGAGAGCCTTTAGATAACACTCAGGCCTGGTGTCACTCTGCTGGGACCCAACATCTCAAAGTCACAAGGGAAAGAGACTCCAAGCCCCGTGCAGGTTCTCCTGTCCCTTCTTCATGCCCATCTTCTGGAGACCAAACTCACAAAGTTTGTGGCCTCTGTCTCCTCCATTTTCCATATAGCTACACATCTGCTTCGTCTCTTCACACTGAGCTTCTCGGGGAAGTCACGACCTTGCTCCAGGTTTCTGCTCTGAACCTTCCATGTTCCTGTTCATCAGTAGCCCGGGTACCTCTTCCAGATGCCTCTTCCAGGGTGGTGGCCCCAGGCCTAGATCCTTACTCAGGACATTTCAGTGATGGCCATGTTTTACATAGATGGAAATCCAACCTCTGCCCCTACCCTCGTGGTCCAGGGGACCCAGCTCTTCCCGACCTTTCCAATCATGACTTCCGCTGCTTTTAGTTGCTTCTTACTTGTGCACTGTGCTGGCCTTCAGCCACATCCACTATTGTGGTTTATCCTCCCACTAGTCCTAAGGGCCTGGGTTAAGAGCCAAGACCATACAAATCTCCTTTAATCACAACATTCAAATTACTTCCCCTCATTTAACCTCCTGAAGCACCACTTCTGGAAATTTGAACCCCTTGGGGGCAGAATCTACACCTTCTTCTCTAGAGTGCCCAACTTGTCTTCATGCCCCTCTTTGACCCTAACCCACAGCTGGTTCTCAAGAAGTAACTACCACTGTGTCCAACAGAGGCATCTCTAAAGGTGATGCTACTAAGAGGCTCTTCCAGGGCAGGATGGCCCTGCCATCTTCTTATCAAGTATCGGAACCAGCTCTCCCTCTAGTCTCCTTCTAATCTATTCAGATCAGGATGTCATACTTTTTGGTGGAATAGATTCTGACTAGAGCTCCATGGCTCCTGTTTTGATCTCTGCTCCACCGACACTAAAGGGTAAAATTCTTACAGTTCTACTTAGTGAGAGGTTCGCTGTCCCTATCTTACAGATAAGAAAACTGAGGTGTGGAAAAGTACCAGTACAGAAATCTAGATCTGCCCTCAGCATCTGAAGTCAGAGTATCCTCAGGCTATGATACTAGCTGAACTGTCCCCATTGGACTTCCAGGTGCTGGAGGAAGAGGTGGGAGGCAGGTGTGAATCACCCCCCAAACTCCCAGGTCACGTGCATATGACTTTGAGAGCCAGGCTCTTTCTAAAGAATACTGGGGAAGCAGAAAGGTTCCTCAGCAGACACCATCACAGGAAGCATGAAGACCACCCCCCTCATCCTCCCCTTCGGGTTTCACTGCTCCCTCCTTCTGCAAAACCCCATTCCACACACCCACTGACACCAGGCCAGCCAGACACCAGAGCCCACAATTCCCACGCCCCAGCCGCTCACACCCCCTCAGCCCTCACTTCCCACAGACACACTTGCAGGCACACGTGGCTCCACACATGTGTACTCTCTGAGCAGCCCTGTGGTGGAAACAGTCCTGCCCGGCTTTCCTCAACCACAATCTGCTAAACACCTCATGGAAACCACACCTTCACCCTCAGCTGCATTGGTGCCCACTACATTATCTCTCATAGGTTCCTAAGCAGCAAAGTGGACCCCACCAAAAGTCAGCTCCCTGTCCAGGAAAGCCATGCATACCCAGACATGTCCCCATTCAACCCAGCTCAAAGAGGTATCAGTAAGGAAAAAGAGTATCAAGATAAACATTTTTCAGCCCTGCCCGCTGGTAACCACATCCTCAGATGTCCTAGACTCCGCGGTTCAGAAAGATTTATCTTCCCCTGACCACACACTCATTGATACTTCCCCAAGCGCTAGTTGCCCAGTCTGCTGGAGTGTAATGTTAAGCTATTCTGGTGAGAAATTGAACTCAGATGGAGTGCTGACCCAACAGGTGATGAATGCAGAAGTTCCCTACTCTATCCTGGAAAGAGGGAGAAGATGAGGGGCAGAGTGTCTTCCTGAAGCAGGCCAAACCTTCAGCTGCAGCGGGCTCACTCGGGGATCCTTCCTCTGGTCAATAATCTCTGGTCAGTAAGGCTGGATTCCCTAGCACCCCTCAGGCCAAGCAGTTGGGCATTGTGACTTACGGAGCAGCCAAGGAAGGAAGGATGCCAGGAGCTGAGTAAAGCAACTTTTACAGAAACACGGACAGAGAAAATGGGGGTAAACTGAAGGCTAGAGCTAAAAACCTCAGTTCCAGAGGTTAGCCTGCCCTCAACATCTGCTTCTGTTACCAGACCCCTGCCTCTGCTGAATCGGTCAAAAGCCAGCTTCCCTGCACAATGACCAAGCTGGTTACCTGGCTAACCTCCCTACTTTTTTCAAACCCTGGGGACACACAGAGAACTCAGCTCTGCTTTGGGGGAACAGAGGCCAACTCCTCCTCTCAGCATCTTCTGATTTACCCCACCTGCTGCCCAGCTCCACTGTGCAGAGTCCCAGGATCCCAAGCAGATGGCAAGGGGTGGCTGGAAAGGGCCCTGGAGCACTAGACCATAAGGCTGAGCCACAAATCAGAACACACGGGTGGAGGTGTGGAGGGTGAGCTGAGGGGACCTAAGGGTTGAATATTCACAGCAGAGAGGCTGGAGGCTTCCTCCTTAATGGATCTGTTTTACAGGGCGCTTTCCAGGCAGGAGGTGAAGTGCCAAGCACTTCCTCCTGGGAGGTAGAAAGGCACTGCAGAGAGCATGTGGATGGCCTGGGACGCCCCCCACGCCAACCTGGGAACTGCCAGGAAAACACTCGCCACATCAGGCTATGTCTATGTGGCAGCCATCGGGACAGAGTGAATCCTCCAACATGGAAAAGTCAGCTCACCACACCTTTTACCTGTGGTTCAGCACTGCAGCCTGGACAGGAGGCAAAGCTGTGCCTCAGGGAGCAAGTTTTTGCAATGAATTGTTGGCCACGGCAGACACTCAGAGGGATAGAAAAAGGCCAAAAACAAAGCAATTTACAGCCTCCCTCACCTTCCCCACCTGGAAAGGGTGTTCAGTCAGAAGTGGATCATATCAGGATAGATACCTTGGGACTTCTTACCATCTTTATCCAGCCTTGGAGTACCCCTTAAGGATGCTCAGACTCTTTTCCTCCTCCACCATTCACTGTCCCCCATCCCCCAGCCATACAGCTTCAACCTCCCCCACAGGACCACCTGCCCTGAGCCCACTTAGCACCCTGACCTAGTTCATTTTCTTTAGGCCATGGCTTCCAGAATGCTGACATAATGCTCCCCACTCCCATTCTCAGAAACAAGGGAAATTCTCAAGAGAAAACACACTTTCCGAGTCTCCCTCCCACACAGGTACCCTAGATCTGTCAGCCACAGGCACCTCCCAGACCTTCCCAGATAAAGAGGTGTGTCTTCCTCCCGTTCGGGCCACTTCGGCAGAACTCTGAAATTGCCATGGCCATGTCCAGAACCAGAACCGTCCTCAGGAGACCTGGGGCCTGGTTCCAGCTCAGCAGCTGACTCACAGTGTCAACAGACCCCACATCCCCCCCACCAGGAGTGTGTCTACTCTGGGCCTCGAATTCCCTAGGACAAGCCCTCGGCCTTCAGCTCCCTTCCTCACCAACTACACTCCATCCATTTCTGACCGCCCTGGTCTCTTGCCCTGGTCTCTTTGCCTGATGAGAACCCCTGACCTTTGTACAGCCTTTCACTGCTTATGGAAGCCTCCCTGTGCAACATCTCGTGCCATTGTGACCACTGGGACCACAGTGTGAAGTGACACTCAGAGGTAACAACAGCTGCCCAAGGTCACCCAGCCAAGACTGGAATTCGAACCATACTCCAACTTTAGGGAACTCAGCTCAGTTCCTGCAGGTGAGGGAGGCTTCTCCAAGCACCCCTATTGGCAAAGAAACACCCTCTCCATGAAAAGCTCAGCTCTTTGCTTCTGCCCCATGCCTTCTCCCCAAGAAACCCATAGCATCCTGAAGTCTTCTCCAACATCCCAAGACTTCTCTGGGAGGTTGGGGGGGGGGGAGCTGCAAACTCTGTGAAGTAGCATGTGGCACTGAGAGGCAGGCAGAGAGGGAGGGAGGGAGGAAGAGAGAGGGAGGAAGCTCTCTTCAAGCTTCTCAGAAGATTTGGTAAGGACAGATGCAAACCCAAAACACTCCCAGTGCCCACAGAATCATCTTCCCCGCAGCCCTCAAAAGGTCCTCTGAAACCCAAAGAGACAACTCCCAGAAACCCAGTAGCAGCCCCATCAACTCAGTGAAAAGAAAGGGTCCAGGAATGAAAGCTAGATAGATAGTGAGCCGCATGGCTGCATGACCTGCAGACACGAGCCACTTCTCTGCACCTTGCTGATTCGCATCCGGTCAGAAGCAAGGACCCCCAGTGAGAACGACCTAGTCCTCCCATCTTCCACAAAGTGGGGAGGATTCCTGAGCCCAGTACAGGTTCATAACCAGGCAGAGCTCGACCTAGGGCTGCAATCAAGAATCTAATGGTAGACTAAGCTCATGGTGTCTCTCATTCTTGTCCATTACAAAAAACACCAACCTTCTTCTAGTCTTCTGCCCCCAAGGCCAGCATACCCAACAGGCATTAAAACTGAGCCCCATAACAGAGGCATTGCCCCTCCCGATCTCTCTATCAAGACGGGTGTTTACCCTCCTATCTATCAGGGTCTGAGGGCCACCAAGTCTCCCCTCACAGTGCTAGTCATTCCAGGGCACTGTGCTAAGCCAAAACCATTTCTCACAGCTGGGCCAGAACCACTGGTCATGCCCAGGACACTGATTCTTCAAGCCCCCAGGATCATCGCTCCAAACCATGTCAAGCCCAAGGCCAGAACCATCCCAACATCCAGGCAATGGCAGCACTTCCTCACACCCATGCCCACCTCAGCACCATGGCCCAGAACTAGCTAGCCACCCACCCCGCACCAGCTGCGTGCATCACTCTCCAATACAGAGGGTGCACCCTCCTCACACCTGGGCGGCCACGGCCACACCAAGGCGGGGGTGAGTCTTCTGACACCCTTGCCGGGAAAAATCACGCTGCCCGTGCTGGATCCACGTTGTCCACGCCCGTGCCATGCGTGTCATCATTCTCATGCCGGTGGCCCGGGGCTCCGCGGACCTCACACCTGCCACAGGCGCGCGTGGCAGCCGCACCTCCGCCCGCGGACCCGTCGGACGGGCCACCACGCGCAGTGGACACTGCCCAGCCCGCCCCGCCGTTCGCACCGCGCCCGTGCCCAGGGCCCGGGCACCCTTACCTCCCGCCCGCCGCAGGGCTCGGCCCGCCGCGGCCGCTGCGACCGCCACCTCCATCCTGGGCTCCCCAAGGCCCCTATTCACTAACGCTGCTTCCGCAGGGCGCCGGCGCCGGCGCGAAGGCCGCCTCCGCCCCCCGGGGGACGCTGCGTCCTTTACGTAAACCCCACTCCGCCGCCAGCGGTGACCATGGCGACGGTCGTGGGGCGGCAGCGCCCCCTAGTGCCAGGGAGGGGAGCGGCGCTCAGGCCGGAGCTGGCGGAGCCTTTGCGGGAGCCCGGCTCCCCGCGCGTGGGGGCGGTGGGCGCGGGACTGAGGCCTCCACCAGGGCTCCGTGGGCAGACAAGAGGGGTTGGACCACAGGCACTGTACAGGGGCATGGGGGCTGCTTGGGTTCCCCCTCCTCCGGGCCCCGCGTGACAGGGTTTAGCGTGGGAGAGGAAAAATAGCAAGTAAGATCACCGGAGAACTGGTTCGTTTGGGGGGAGGAAAGGAGAGAGACTGGTTCCACCTCCTTCAAGGGACCTAGCAGCGTCTTGAAGAGTTGGGATACACATCTTTATCTATGTCCTCCCTTCTACCCCCACCCTCCTCAACGCCCAGCATCGTGCCTGACAGCCAAAGGGGAGTTTGATCAATTTTGATTTTCTGGTAAATGAAAAATATCGCCCCTCCTGTTCTCCTTCACACACGCCCATTCATTCACGCTGCAAGTCGCTCAACACGCCTTCCTGAAAGCTGCTTTTTAGCAGGGGCACAGCTATACTGGTGTGCTCGGTTGAGTCTAAGGAGTGGGTGGGTGCCGGCCTGCCCTTAAGGATCTCGGGTCGCTGCGGGAGGCACATGAGAGAATCAACGTTGCACATGGGGCCTAAGTTGAGAGCTGCACCTGCTCAGAGGGTCAAGGGTATGAGTGGATCTAGAGGTCATGATGATGCAGTCAACCAGGTCCCAAAGGTCCAGCAGAAAGTCATGAGAGGTGAAAGGGGACTAACACAGAAAAGTCTCTCAAATGTTTCCTGGGCCCAGTCGTCATCCGGTGAAATCAGGGTGATTGAGTGGACATCTGGCTGAAAGTGAAACCCTGCGGTCAGGACAGACTTCCCTTTGTTGTAGGGGTTCCGCCCCTCACCAGGTGATTCAGAATTACTTATGGCTATTTCAAAGGCAAGCTCTGATTTAGGTAAAGAAAATGGGAAGTGGGAACAAACACCTCAAGGAATTCAGGAAATACAAGGATTTGGGGGAGACCTTGGTTGCAGGTCAAGGACCTATTTCTAGATTGTCATGATTCATTCAAATCACTCCGTCAGTCTGGTGGTGGCATAGGCTTTTAATCCCGGCATTCAGGAGGCAGAGGCAGCTGGATCTCTGTGAGTTCGTGAGTTCAAGGCTAGCCTGGTCTACAGAGTGAGTTCCAGGACTGGCTCCATAGCTACTGAGAAACCCTGTCTTGAAAAACCAAAACCAAAAACCTATGAACAAAAAAAAACAAACAAACAAACAAAAAAAAAAAAACAAAGAAAAACAAATCACAGACAGCCAGAGATAATACCTCTTGCTTCAAAGTTCCAGACCCCTGGAAGAAAGAATTGTACTGGTCCTGGGGACCACGGTGGATCACCTATGGCCAGGCAGAAAGTCCTCTGCAATACTGGCCCTCCTCCTTACTCACAGAAGTTCCCAATGGAGAAAGCATGGCTGTGGGGCCTTCCCAAGATGTTTTACTACAGTCCACCCCTTAGCTGTCCAGCACACACTCACACATCATCCTTCCCATTCATGCGACTCTCGCCAAACCGGTTCTGACAGTCCAGAATGTGGGAGGCTAATACAGGGGATCCTCAAGGTGATGTCCTGCTCACCGAGTCGCTGCTTCACAGACTCCCAGGTAGGGCGTCCCACAGCAGGACTGAAAGGTACAGTCATCGCCAGTGACATAGCCTTCGAACTCTTTCAGCTGGGTAAGTGACATGGACGCTCCATAGGGAAGCTTACTAGAAATTCTGACCCTCTAACCCAAGATCTTAGCCTGATTACAAAATGCTCAGAGGATCTGTGTACAAGTGAAAGTTTAAGAAACTGTCGTTGCGCAACTGGGGGAAAGAGGAAAGGGAAAGGGAAGGGGATGCTTTGGATTGTGATCATCCCCTTTGAAAAGACAGAGTCTGGGAAGGTTCTGTGCTTAGCATGCATGAGGTCCTGGGTGCAATCACCAGCTCCAAAAGAGACAAAACGTATTAGTTAATTATTTAGGATTCAGCAATGTGAGTCAGAAACAAGGGAACACAGGTAAAGGCTTCAGGCATTATTTTTGCAACTGGTTTTGAACTCCCGGAAGGAATTTATGACTTCCTTCCTCTGACTCCTTACCCCTTCCTTGCCTCCTGTCCATGTCTCATTTGGCTGACAGGCTGACCTAAGTCTTTATCCTTTCAAGGCTTTCAGTGTCCTCCACAGGGTCTCTGGGGTTCCCGTGTGCATGTGCATGCATGTGTGCCTGCGTGCGTGTGTGTGCTGTATATGTGTATGTGGGGTGGTGTGTGTGTGTGTGTGTGTGTGTGTGTGTGTAAGCTGAGTGTCCAGGAACTCAATGTAGAGCAAGCCGGCATTAACTCACAGAGATCCTCCTGCCTCTACTTCCTGAGTGCTAAGATTAAAGGCGTGCACCACCACGCCTGGCTCATCTCCAGCTTTTTAGGTGAGTCCTAGGGAATCTAAACTCGGGCCTACATGCTTGCTAAACAAGCACTTGGCAAATGCGCCATCTCTCCAGTCCTTCTATCCCTACTTCTGAGATCCTTGGCCAAGAGAAGTCATGCAAGGTGGCTAACTCTGAACACACACTCTGGGACTTGTCCTGGTGTGGCTTTACTACCACGCTTGTCTTTTCCTCAGAGTATCTTCTGGCCTAGTCTGGCAGGTGTCACTGGAGACAATCAGCAGGGTTGTGAATGGACAAACAGAGGAGGACAAAATGAGGGCCCCAGAACCAATGACAAGTTATAGACTGGTCCTGGTCCAGCCGCCTAACTGAGCTCCCTGAGCTCTGTGCCAAATCCTCACTCTGGCCTCAGTTTCCCTCTGGGTCCCAGTGGAGATAATAACATGGCTCCTCCTCCCAGGGGGCTGTGTGGATTAACTAATTAATGAGTGTGACATCGCCTGTTTCCACAAAGGGGCTGATTAAATGCTGGGTGTTGTTATTAGAAGCGATGGAGGGTGTGTGACAGGCAAAGTCGGCTGGAGACAGATCTGCTCCCCTTTGTGTCCTCCCCACCCCCTCCCTCCGTCTGCCCCACATTCTGCAAGCTGAACATCTTGCAAGACAAAACCAAGATGATTTTTTTGGCACCCCCCAAAGACGGCGTATAACTTTTGCACATTTCCCCTGTGCTGGAATGTGACTCACGGCTGAGCTGCATAGTATAATTTGTCTCCAACAGCTGGTACAACTGTACCCTGCCCCAGACTCTCACAGCAGCCATAGACAGGGATGGTTCAGCCTGTGACTGCAAAATTCCTGAGCTGGACACTACCCCTGTGTTTTTGTTTTTGTTTTTCGGCTGTATTGCCTCTTGGAGGCCTGGACTGAGTAAGTAATCTCACCCACTACACACACACACACACACACACACACACACACACAGGGTTTAAAAGTATAAAGGGTCTGATCATGACTGGGGCATAGAGGGAAATAGCACAGCTACATCTTTACTTGAATGTAAGATATTGAATTACTGGTTGAAATCACAGGTCTGGGCACAGTGACTTTGTGGTACCTAGCCCTGGATCCCTGTAGCTGGTGTGAGAACTTTGACCACCCTCGGGGACCAGGTCTTCCATCCATGAGTATTACAAGGTGCCAGCTCCTGCCCTGTATCCTGGCATCTCAGATGGGGGTAGGTGGGAAGGAATTGGTTGGTTGCCACCAGGTAAATAAGTCTGTTGCTGGCATCCCAAGAGGGGAATGTTGTTTATCCAAATAGCACAAACTCAGCCAGCCTGGGGAGAGGAGAGAAAGCTCTGGAGGCTGAGCTGTCAGACTCCCACAGGGAGAGAGATTAGCCAGTCACAAAGTCTGGGAAAGGCATGTCGTAGGGGCACCTGGAGCCAGCATGTCTCTGGATCGTCTTAGTCATTTCCAGTTAGGATTTCAGACCTTCCTGCCTCTGCAAACAGCCACTGTCCCTGCACTACCAAACCTTTGCCCTCTTTGTCTTCCCTTGCCCTACTATTATGAAGTAACAGGGATAAATCACAGGGACCAACTGATTGGAAGTGGTGGTGCCCGGGCCACATGACTTAGCTGGCATCTGAAAGGGCTGGAAGGTCAGCCATCATCGAAATGTACTGAGGGCTTATGTAAGGGGTGAGTTCTTCTCTCCTGTTGAAATAGGAGCGGCGGGGCTGCGTCCCCAACACCCCGGCCGCTTGGCTAGCTCATGCCCGAAATAACAACACACAAACTGTATTCATTTAACTGCTGCTTGGCCCATGAACTCTAGCCCTTACAGGCTAATTCTCGCACCTGGACTAGCCCATTTCTAATGATGTGTGTAAGCACCCCAAGGTGCGCTTACCGGGAAGATTCTAGCCTAAGTCCATCGAGGGTTGCAGCTGCCTGGGAAAGCAGAGCATGGCGGCTGTCCGGTCCCTCTGGAAGCAGCGCAGTGTCTGACCTCACTTCCTCTTCCGCCCAGAATTCTATTCTGTTTACTCCTCCCATCTATGTTCCAAGCCATGAGGCCAAGCAGCTGGTTTATTATAACTTAACCAATGAAATCAACAGATTGATATATGACACTCCCACATCACTCTCCCACCAAGAAGGAGCCACAAGCCCAAATCTTTGGCCTAAACTAACTTAGTTTACTAGTAACAGTTCAGTGGCTTATGAGAGTGTCTCAGCAAGGGGGGCAATGGAAGAGGCCCTCCTGGTGGTGGTTTGCTGCTGGGAATGATAGAAGGGACCACGCAACTTCATGACTCCCGAGGGAAGGCCTAGGAAGTTTCTCCACTCTAGCTTCACCCTATTCACATGGGCATCACCAGAACCTTCCCCCAAATGCCCAGAGGACTGGGAGATCCTTTCATCTCATTAAGACAGCCTATTTGTAAGTGTCTGCTCCTTGGTGGGCATCGTAGTAACTAGTTTTTCTCTTTGGGGCACTGGGGAATGACGAGAGTGTAAACACAGATGTCTCAGGGGAAAGTCAGTGTGCTCACAGATAGGATGATTCATCTCTACCCTCTGGACACCAAAAGCCAGAGTAGAAAGCCTGACCGCTGAAGGGAGTTCTTCCGTCTACCTGTTCACCCACTCATCATCCCGCCACCAACACATCTATTCATCTGCCATCCACCCATTGTGTCACTTCCCACCCACCCACCCACCCACCCATTCACCCAGCCACAAACCCATCCATATTCTTTGTATCCACAAACCCATACACACACTCATCTGTCTGTCATTTCTTCCTTCCACAGACCTACCCATTTACCCATCCACTCGCCCTCTGTGTATCTATCCACTCAGAATCCTTCCATCTCGTCTTTCTTCCATTCATTAATCCCCACCTTTATCATCTGTCCATCTATCTACATCTGAAATACCTTCTCAGTTCTTCCTTCCAAATGTGTTTCCTTTTTTATATGTGTGTGTGCACGTGCGTGTGCATGAGCATGTGTGCACATGGTTGTGCAGAGAATATGTGGCGATCAGTAGACACCTTGTGCTCACTGGTTCTAACACTCCACTACATGAGCTGCAAAAATTGAACTCAAGTCATCAGGTTTGGCAGCAAACACCCTTACCCACCAAGCCATCTCTCTGGTCCCCTTCTAAATATCCTTAAAAACTCCATGTCTGCCCATTTTTAGCAGTATCGCCTAACAGGGTGCCTTTGCCTGTCTCGGAGAAACTGCAGTGGCTCTCACCTCTCATCCATTTTTCACCCAGCTGAGTGACCTTTTATAAATGAACAACAAATTATGTCAAGTCACTGCTTAAACCCCAGCCATGGCTTCCCATTGCTCTTAAAATATAGACTCCATTTTTTTCTTGGATATGACTCAAACCCAGTAAAATCTGTACCTTGACAAATGTCTGTGTATGTACTTACCTACTACCTCAGGTCGCCTGCTACCACAACAACTTACCTACTACCACAACTACTTACCTACTACCTCAGCTCACCTGCTACCACACCTACTTACCCACTATCTAGTGAAGACTCAGAACATTTCCAGCTCCTTGTGTCCTCTCCAATTTGAATCTGACTCCCTATCAGTACCCATTATTTGGACTTCTGTTCTGTAGATAGGTTCTATCTGCCAGTAAACTTCCTACTAATGCAATCACATAGTAGGTATTTGTGACGGCTGTTGTTAGTTGTCAACTTGACTACATCTGGAATTAACTAAAACCCAAATGGCTGGGCACACCAATGAGGGGATTTTTTTTTCTTTTTCCTTTTGGTCTTTCTTTTTTCAGACTGGATGTGAGATTTACTACTGAACGTGATTTGGCGGGGTGCAGGGGAACCCTCAGGAATGCAGGGCCCTCCACTTGTCCAGGGGACTGCGATTTGGGATATACCTGACCCCACAGCCGTTAGAGTTGAGTCACTTCTCAGCAACCAGCATCTTTAAACTCATCTGCGTTAAGCTTGGTGAAGCCATGTCTTTGAGATGTGGATCCTCTGACAGCCAGAACTTGAGCCTCAATCGTGTTCCTAGTTCTGCAGCCTGGTGTGGATGGATACGATGCCCTAGCCAATGCTAACCCTGGCCATTATGCCCTGGAGCGTACCAAAGACACCACACATACTCTCTGGAGCCTGTCAGCTTCAGTACAGGACAACATCTTGTTGATTTGGATGACATGAAAATAGTGGAGCCTCCCTCGAATATGAAAGCCATCCTTGCCACAGCCCTTTACCATGTGTTTATTGGCACAAATACCGGCAGCCACCGGGGAAGAGATTGCTCATATTCATCTGACACCAAGTGGCCAAAAAGTGGAATTCACCAACTTCTGCCTCTTCCATCCTAAATCAAAGATGCAGATCTTGGCATCAGGGATGTCTCAAGAAGACTTTAATACACTTGTTCTTACAACATCGGTAACACCAGGTGGAGTGGTGGCCTATGATGACAATGGGAACTTCAGTGGCATACCAGGGAAAACAGTCTTTTTTGGTTTTATGAGATAAGGATTCTCTGTGTAGACCCGGCTGTCCAGGAAATTGCTATGTAGACCAGGCTGGGCTCAAACTCAAAGATCCACCTTCCTCTGCATCCTTCCACCTTTAATGCTGGGATTAAAGGTGTGCACCACCACTGCCCAGGTTTTTATTTTGTTTTGAGGAATCTTTCTTTCTTTCTTCCTTCTTTCTTTCATTTGTTGGTTGGTTTATTTGTTTATTTTTAGAGACAGGATTTCTCTGTGCAGCCTCGGCTGACCTGGAGCTTACTCTGTAAACCAGACTAGTCTCAAACTCAGAGATTCACCTGCTTCTGCCTCCCGAGTTCTGGAATTAGAGGCATGAGCCACCACCACTTGGCAAGAGATTTTTTTTTTCTTACTCAAATCATTTGAAGTAGGAAGAGCCACTTCTGTTCTGGATCGTCTGTGGTGGGCCTTTAATCTGGGCCCAACCTTCTACTTGCAGCCTATAAAGTAAAAAGAAGAAGGAAGCTTATTCTCTTTGCCTGCTCGCTCTTGTTCTTGCTAGCAAGTCCATTCCTACACTGGCATTAGACCCTACATCTTTTGGATTCTGTGTATACTGAAGACCATCTGAGACATCTAACCTTGTGGACTGAAGAACTACTGGATTCTTGCACCTTCCATTGGTAGGCAGCCATCGTTATACTAGCTGAACCACAGCCTGTAAGACAACCTAATACTGCCCCCCTTTACGTGTGTGTGTGTGTGTGTGTGTGTATGTGTATTCCTCTGGAGAACCCTGACTAATACATTATAGTTCCATATTTGGTTAATTTTGCTCAAATTTTATCTCTATGCCGTACATCCATGAATTGGTTTTCACATAGATCAATAGTTTTGCCTTTGTATGTGTGTGGGAGTTGTGTGTGTGTGTGAAGTCCAAATACTAAAGTCAGATACCTTTCTCAATCTCTCACCCACATTTCGTTATTTTTAGATAGGGTCTCACTGTACAGTCTTGGTTGGCCTGAACCTCACTACATGGATAATGCCTGCTTCTGCTTCCTGGGGTCTGGGATTAAAGATGGACACCGCCATTCACGGCTCCACCTTACTTTTGAGACAGTGTCTTTCACTTAACCCAGAACTCACCCATTTGACTCAGCTGACTGGCCAGTGAGTACCTGCCATCTGCTAGTCTCATCTTCCTCAGAACTGAAATTATAGGCACCCCCCAAGCTTGACTGTTTATGTGGATGCTGGAGATGCAGACTTAGACCTTCATGCTGGCACAGCATGGCCGAACGATCTCTTTGGGTCCCTGTAGAAGTAGTTTATTCTTTTTCATTGCTATCCAATTGTCATTAGATGCATATACATAACTTGCTAATGTAGTCTGCTCCTGATAATTAATAAGGGTTTTTTTTCCCACTTAATAGACCTGCTATGCTTTAAAAGTTTGCATTCCAGCAAAATTCCTATGTTGGCCTTTAACCCCCAAGATGATAGTATTAAGATGTGGGGCCTGAGGGACACGGTGGCAACAGGTATGGGAGTATGGCTGTTGCAGACAAAGGAGAAGGTCATTGTCAAGTAAGGCCAGTCCTTGGGCCTCTGAGAGACTTGGACCACCACTGGCCTACCTCAACCTGTAGCAGTCTGCTGAGCCAGTGCCACCACTCAGCCAGGGAGCAGCATGGCTCCTCTTCCCCTGCTGGGGACTTAGAGGGTAATAGCAGTATGCCTGGGTTGCAAACACAATGATCATGCCTGGGATATCAGTGGGGTGCCCAGTGCCAAAGGTAAGGTGGTGTACTGGTGTGGGAGGTCCTTCTGTCTATGTGTTGCTTTTATTGGTTAATGAATAAAGAAACTGTTTTGGCCTATAGCAAGGGAGAACTTAGCTAGGCAGGGAAAACTCTGCTGGGGAGAAAGGAGGCAGAGTCAGAGAGAAGCCATGTATCCCCACCAGAGATAGATGCTGGAACTTTACCTGGTAAGCCACAGCCTTGTGGTGATACACAAATTAATAGAAATGAGTTAAATTAAGATAGAAGAGTTAGCCGGGCGGTGATGGCACACGCCTTTAATCCTAGCACTTGGGAGGCAGAGGCAGGTGGATCTCTGTGAGTTCGAGACCAGCCTGGTCTACAAGAGCTAGTTCCAGGACAGGCTCCAAAACCACAGAGAAACCCTGTCTCGAAAAACAAAAAACAAAACAAAAAAACAAAACAACAACAAAAAAAGATAGAAGAGCTAGCCAATAAGAAGCTAGAGCTAATGGGCCAGTGATTTAATTAATACAGTTTCTATGTGGTTATTGGGGTTGAGCAGCCAGGAACCAACAAACGGCCTCCTACTACAGTGTACAACAGCCTGAAGCTCTCAAGGGTCCTGCCCCAGACACTGCCGCTCAGCTGCACAATCATCCTGACTGTGAGCAACAAGATGTCTGAGACAAACAATTCATCTTCTGGATTGGGTCTCCTCCGAGAGACTTTCGGGTTCATGCTACCACTGGAGGCCGTGTTGGTACCCATGATCCACCACAGGCCATGTTGATGGTTGTGATCCATGCTGCAACCAGAAGCCATGTTAACATCCAGGGTCTGTGCTGCTGCCAGAAACCATGTGGATGTCCATGATCCAAGTTGCCTGCCACTGGTTGCTCTGGGCAAGGAAACTTCTTTTGCAGTGGCACTGATGACTGTTGACTCGTAACTGAGGATAAGAGACGTGGAAGGCTTCTGTGGGGCCATTCTCATTCAAACCATCACATTCCACTCCCTGGTTCTCATAGGCTCGTAGCCATAGCATAATGAAAATACACATAGTCCAACCTCACAAGTCCCCATAGGCTTTCACAGCCTCAATGGAGTATAAAAGTCCAAAGTCTCTTCTGAGACTCAAGGCAATGTCTTAATTATGACAACCTATAAAATTTTAAAAAATGAATTACGTAATACAATGGCACAGAATATCCATTACTATTCCAAAAGGAAGGAATGGGGCATAGTGAGTGTTAGCATCCACGCACACCTAGCCCCGCACCTTGGGGACCTGGCAGAGTGTGTCACCCCTGTGTGCATGGCAGGCCGTACCCTGGCCTACCGTGTGGCCTTGCCCTGTCCCTTTAAACGGCAAATAGATCCACCTACTCCTTCCTCTTCTTCCTCTCTCTGCATCTCTGTCTCTCTCTCTCTGTTTGTCTCTCTGTCTCTCTCCTTTTCTTTCTCTCTTCCCATGAAGCTCTGTGCTCCCTTTATCTCTCCCCTCCATCCCTTCCCTTTCTCTAATAAATCTCTGTCTCCTACACATCTGCCAAGATTTATCTTGCATCCTATCATAGTAGTGAGGAAATACTGGACCAAAACAAGACTAAAACCCAGCAGAGCAAGCTCCTAATCCTGTAGCTCTACGTCTGGTATCAAAGGCTTAGACGGCTCTGGCCTCCAGCTATGTTCCCTGCAGCACACTTTTCTCTTGGACAGACTCCACTCCCTTTGTGCTGCTCTCCTTGGCAGGTATTCCTTGGCTCTGGACTCTAACAGCCTGGGGTCTCTAAACAATCCAGGCTCCACCTTCACAGCTTTTCACAATGCTCTCCCAAGGCCTCCATGCAGGTACTCCTCTGCCACAAGCTTAGCCTCAGTGGCTTTCCTTTACTTCAGAGGAAGATTCCTTTCCTCCTGTATTCTTCAAGATCCTAAAGCCAGAACCACAGGCCCAAAACTGCCAAATTCTGCAGGCTGCTTGGGCTGAAACCTGGCTGCCTCCTTGATTTGCATTTGCATAAGATTTCCAGTACAGTTGCTTTGAGACAGAGGAAATCCCTGAGGCTTTTTCCTTTCAGAGTTTCAAGATTAGCTGAGTGGTGTCTTGACCCGAAGGCACCACTCCCTTTATTCCATTTTTTCTCTTGTCTCTTTGAGCATAAACCAAGGCTCCAACAGGAAATTTCCTTGTGTTCTCTTTCTCTTCAGATTGTACATTTTGGATTTCTCTTTGCCCTGCATGCTCTTTTTCCTTGTAGGTCTGCGTTAAGAGTGATCCCCAATTATCACACGACAAAGTCAGTACTAGGCTGTCGTAGAATCACCTCTGTCCGTGAAATTGGTCCAAACATTTTCAGTTTAGCCTCAGGCAGAGTTTTAGGCCAAGGTAAAAAAAAAATAGCACTATTCTTTCCAAAAATACCACGAGAATGATCTCTTACCCAGTTGCTAAGCTTGTTTCCCTCCCGCAAACCCCTGAACTAGGCACCCATAGTCCACACTGTCTGCAGCACTATCTTCTGAACTTCTACTACCATGGCCCATTAAGCCCCACTTACAGTATTCAACCACTTTTCTATTTCAAAATTCCAAAGTGTCTACATTCCTCCAAAACATACATTCAGGCAGGTCACAGTGACAAGTCAGAGTGCCTGGTACCAACTTCTGTCTTAGGTACATTGCTACTGCTACGACAAAGCAGGGCAACTCATGAAAGAAAGCGTTTAACTTGGGGTTCACGATTCCAGAGTGTAGTGGATTCATGACTGCCATGGCAGGAAGTATAGCAAGAGGCAGGCATGGGGCTGGAGCTTCATGGTGCGCTAGCTGAGACTTTACATATGGAGAAAACAACCATCCAGGAGAGAGATAACTGGGGATGGTGTGTGGGCTTTTAGAGCACAAACACCACTCCCAATGACACACCTCCTCCAACAAGGCCTAACCCTTCCCAAACAGTTTCACTAAGTGGGGACCAAGTCTTCAAATATATGAGCCTATGGGAGCCATCCCCATCCAACCACCACAGTGAACTAAAATCAGATCTCATCTCTCTCTTTCTTGACAGCGGATGCAGGGTGACTATGTCCCTCGTGTTCCCATTGCCATGCCTTACAACCATAATGGACTACCTCCCCTGAAACCGTGAGCGAAGACGAACCTGCCTTCAGGGAATTGCTTTGGTAAGGTGTTTTGTCTCAAACATGACAACAATGACTGATTGATCTCAGACTTGAAATCAGAGGCCAGCCTTTCCAGAATCACTGACTCTTGATCTCAGGCTTGAAATCAGAGGCCAGCCTTTCCAGAATCACTGACTCTTGATCTCAGGCTTGAAATCAGAGGGCAGCCTTTCCAGAATCACTGACTCTTGATCTCAGACTTGAAATCAGAGGCCAGCCTTTCCAGACTCTGAACCTGCTGACTCTTGAGCTCAGACTTTGCCGCATTCGGAACTATGAGAAACAAAATTCAATTACATTATTAGAAACAAATTTTCCCAGTACTGTATAAAGAAATACACAAAGTGAAAGTAATTTGGCAAGGCACCTTCCTTTCGTAAAAAGCATGAGTCACAGCACAAATTGGACCCACAAATACATCCTGGGAGCCACCATGGTCCAGGGGCTGGCCTCAGATTTCCTTTTCATCACCCAGGGTTTGAAAACCATCCACATGGGCTCGTGGGATGGCTCAGCAGGTAAGCTGTACTTCCCACCAAGCCTGAGTTTAAGCTGTGGTCTACATGGTGGAAGAAAAAAATGATTTTCCCTTCCTTCCTTCCTTCCTTCCTTCCTTCCTTCCTTCCTTCCTTCCTTCCTTCCTTCCTCCCCTTCTTCTTTTCTGTACATTGGTGTACATTGCCGGTATGTATGAGGGTGTCAGATCCCCTGGAACTTGAGTTGCAGACAGTTGTGAGCTGTCATGTGAGTGCTGGGAATTGAACCCAGGTCCTCTAGAAGAGTAGCCAATGCTCTTAACCACTGAACCAACTCCTCCAGCCTAAGAATTGATTCTTGAAAGTTGTCCTTTGTCATCCACTTAAGGGTGTGCATGGCCAAGCATACATACATGCACATGCGTGTGTGCACGCGCGCGCGCACACACACACACACACACAGAGAGAGAGAGAGAGAGAGAGAGAGAGAGAGAGAGAGAGAGAGAGAGAGAGAGAGAGCCATCTACCCATGTAATTTAACTCAGGCTGAAAGGTGGTCTTTTTTTATGAGAGAAACCAATGTTCCCATAGGTCAGCTCGGCACAGCCCAGGGCTCTATGGCTCTTGTTCACTGACGTGCAAACAGTTACTCCACACTTAGGGAGGAGGAGATCGTACATAGGAGAGCCAGTCAGTGAGTCGGTAAGGCCAACCTGTTGGAATGGGAGCTGGGATTCAAATGTGGAACTCTTGTTTTGGAACTCAGTGTACGTTTGAGGTGGTCAGGGTGTCTATTTTAGCCACTTTGAAAACATGGCAGTGATGTAGAATTGGAAACTGAAGACAAGAAAGCCAGGAGCTCAAGGCCATCCACCACTACATGAAACGTTTAAACCAAACGAAGGCTGAGCTACCTAAGATTCTGTTTCTTTAAAAAAAAAATCAGTTGAATCTCAGCTCAACAGCAAACAAATATCAGTTGACAGCAAACAATTGTTTAAAATATCAGTATAGTCCAAAGACTGCCAAGATGTATTTATACTAAAATATTATTTGTGGTACATATGAAGCTCCCATTTAACCAGGCATCTTCATTTCATCTGGGGTTACTGTAGGGCTTGACATGAAGGCTGGGGTTAACCTCTGTTCTGTTACCTTTCCAGAGCCCCACGCTGTCCAGAATCCAGCCTGTCTGTCCCTGGACAAACAAGCCACCTCTGACCTGTTTGGCCTCCTTCCCCCTTGGCCTCTGCACAGATTCCAGCCTCTGGCTGGGTCACCTGTTTACAAATTTATCTCCAGTGTCATCTACCCTTCCGGCTGGATTTCGAGAAGGACACTTTATGCCTTTTCCTCAGGTTCATCAGGAAATGGGGGTGAGAACGCCCCCAAAAGCGGATGCCTGGAGCACAGGGAGAACAGGAACATGTTTGAGGGCTCCTGGGTAATGCCCAGGTGAGTGCAGGTTTGTTCTTTACTCTTTGAGCCAATCTCATACTGGCTAGAGTCTGTGGACTGGGGGCAACTTCTCCCCCAGAGCAGTCTTCATGGCCCAGACTCCACTCCAGGAGCCAGGGCCAGTCCTAACTTGTGCTCTGTCCCCAGTGCTTGGTTGGTGACTGAAGGAGCAGATCAGTTAACATTTGTGTAATCTGTGGATGAGCCCTGATAAGCTTAATATGAGCATCAATTCCTACGTTGTACAGTTAAGGGAGCTGAGGCACAGAGAGGGAAAGGTACCTTAGGCTGCACCGCATGGTGGAGACGGACTCAGGACCCAAACTGAAAGCTGACCCCCACTCCAGGGTTCCTTTCACTCAGTGCACTAGGTGTGCCCCTTCCCCAGAGCCCTGCTCAGAGCCATTCAAGACGAGCTCTCTCCACCAGGACCCCTTTCCTGTTTCTCATTTCAGAGTTTCCTTTCTGGGAAAGGGTTGGCTTGCAAAGAGGAAGGAGATGCAGGAAGTTACTCCAGCAACTATCAGCCTCCTCTACCAAGCTGACTTCTGGGTAACCAGCCCTTGCCATGTTTGGTGCGGGAGCAAAGAGCCATACCAATAATCACAGACTTTGCCCCTCTTTTCTGCCTCCTCTTATATCTAAGAAAAGAATAACCCCAGGCAGGCACAATTTTAATAGCAGTTCAGAGTCAAGAGAATCCAGCTCCGAAGTCTTTCTCCCTGTTGGGGACCCTCTTAGAACTCCATTTCCATGTCTGGAAAGTGGCTTTACCAATATCAGCTTTGAGTGTCAGTGTGGTATCTCGGCATGGTCCTTGGTACATGGCAAGTAGCCCATCATTGCCTTGCCCTGGGTTTGGAAGCTCTCTCATGACCACTAGGACCAGACCTTGAACTGTCGTCCATCCCTGCTGACGTGGCAGCCAGAGGTAACTTTTCAGGTAACATGAAGAACAATGACCTTGGAATGGGTCCCAACAGGCCTGGAGCCTTTCACGGGGCTTTCCTGCCTTTTGGGATCAGAGTTAAGAGGGAAAGTGAGCACACCTTTGAACCCCACGGCACAGAAAGCGGGTGTCTGGTGGGGTGTCTCAGACCATGGCTCCAGGAGACCTTGGGGCCAGTCTCAGACCTCTGACACCTGTCCCTCAGGAGAGCAGCCCCTCAGTGTCCATGGATGGTGCGCTCAAACCACCAAAGATAGCAGACCTCACCGATACCCAAGTGTCTGATACCGAAGGGCTACTTAACTCAGGGAGCTAGGTTGCTGGACAACCAGCAGCAACCAAAGCCACCCTAGCCAGTGACTTCCGAGTTCACTGTCTCCTGCCGGAGAAGATTAAGGAATCACGGATGAGAAGTGAACAGAGTGAACGTGGTCTTATGAGGGAAAGTGAGAAACATCTTTGGCGAGTGGGCGGGGCTCCGAGGGAGGAACCACCAGGTTGCACTGCCTGGCAGGGTTTTATACATCTTATGGCGGAAAGTGGGTGAGACTGAGATCATCTTTACTGAGATTGGTCTTTCTTTCTTTTTTCTTTTTTAGGAAATCTCAGACTGAGCCAGTAAGGAATCCACATGCACTGCACATGTGCCCTTGGCCCAACCTAACCCGAGAGTTATTTGTCCCCTGGGGGAAGCGGCAGCAGGACAACCTGGCCCATCACGGCCCTGCCCTTGCTGACTAGGGGAAACTGGCTTCTATCTCAAGATGGTCTCTTCCTTTCTCCTCCTCTACCTCCTCCTCTATCCCCTCTTCCTGCTTCCCTTCTTCTCCCTCCCCTTCTCCACTTCTTTCTCTTCCTCCTCTCTCTTCACCTTCTCCTTCCTCTTCCTTCTTCCTCCTTTCTCTTCTCCTTCCTCTTCCTCCCCCTCATTCTTTCTCTTTCCCCCTTCTCGCCCCTTTGCTTCCCCCTTTCCTTATCCTCTTCTTCCTCTTCATCTTTTTTTTTTCAGATATGCTTCATTTTTGTTAAGTATATTCCTAGGGGTAGATATTTGAGGTGTATTGTGATCCATGTGCCCTGTTTTTCAAAGCGATATTCTCATTTTATTCCCACCAATTACATAAGATAATTCTGGTCTCTTCATATTCTTGCCAGAAATCTTTTCAGCCTTAGCCAAATTTGTAGGCGCCTTTTGGGGGATATGGCCCTAGTCTGCTCATTTACCCACCCACTGAAACTGGTCACAGCTGATTGTCCTGGTCCAACCTGAAGGCACTGCTCTACGGATTGAAGAGTTCACCTCTCCTGAGGGTGCTCTCTGCCTATAAAGCCTAGGGAGTGACTTGTTCATGAGTGGCACCAAGGCCTCCCATGTTAGTCTGTTTCTATTGTAAGTCACACAGGACTATAGATTGGGGGAAGTTATGAGGGAAGGTGACTTAGGGCTAGAGACATAGCATACTTCCTGCTCTTGCAGAGGATCCAGGTTCAGTTCCTAACACTCACACGGCAGTTCACAGCAGTGTGTAATTCCATTTCCACGGGATCGAATACAGGTTTCTGGCCTCCTTGGGCACTGCATGCACATGATGCTCATACTATGTGCAGGCAAAACAATCAGACACATAGACTTTTAAAAAAGAAAGAGAGGAAGCCAGCTAGCCAGGAGGCAGACTTACTTTGACTCACAGTTCTGAAAGTTCAACCAAGATCAAGTGTCTGCAACTGAAAACTGTAGTCTGAGACTGCTCATTGGTTTCCTGGCCACCCAAACCCGAATAATCACACAGAAACTGTATTAATTACAACACTGTTTGGCCAACAGCTTAGGCATATTCCTACGTAACTCTTACATCTTACATTAACCCATTTCTATTAATCTGTGTATCTGCATGAGACTGTGCCTTGCCAGTAAGCTCTGAAATCTGTCTCCTTCAGCAGCTACATGGCATCTCTCTGACTCTGCCTACTTTCTCTATATATCTCTGTTTGGATTTCCCACCTGGCTTTATTTTACCCTGTCATAGGCCAAAGTAGCTTCTTTATTAGCCAATGATAATAAAATATATTCACAGCATATAGAGGGGAATCCCACATCAGGCAATGGCCTTCTTGCTGGCGGCATCCTGGATGACACAGAACTTCTTATGATCAGAAGGGAGGGAGGGAGGGAGAGAGGGAGGGAGGGAGGGAGAGAGAGAGAGAGAGAGAGAGAGAGAGAGAGAGAGAGAGAGAGAGAGAGTTCCTCTCTCTCTTTCTTCTTATAAAGCCAGTAGGATTCCATCATGGGTCATCACCTAATGACCTCATCTAACTCTCATCTCCCAGGGGCCACATCTTTGGACACATGGTCAGATTGTTTCCATCCTCTAATAAGTGAGGACTCCACAGGGGACACATTCAAACCCTGTCCAAACTGTAGCTTGATTCAGTCAAAGTCTGTCTTCAGATCCTGCACCATCAAGGAGTTAGTGGCATCAGGACTGCAGTGGGGACCCAGATTCTCCTCAGTGGGATGACCTGGAACCTGGGGGAATTGTGGGGCTGAGGCATCAATTGTCCCTCTTGTGTGTTTTCTACTTCCCACCTGTGCCTCATAGGCAGCCTCACTGGAGAGCATTTGGCTTCTACATCACAAAGGCTCTCAAGTGTATGCGTGTGCCCTAGTGATTAATACCATCCATTCCCTGAAAAGCATTCCAGAACTTGCAGTCAAATCTATCTATCTATCTATCTATCTATCTATCTATCTATCTATCTATCTATCTGTCTGTCTGTCTGTCTCTTTCCTTTTCTTTTCTTTGAGGGGAGGGGTTTAGACAGGGTTTCTCTGTAGCTTTGGAGCCTGCCCTGGATCTAGCTCTTGTAGAGCTAGGCTGGTCTCGAACTCAGAGAGATCCGCCTGCTTCTGCCTCCTGAGTGCTGGGATTAAAGGCATGTGCCACCGCCGCACAGCTTTCGTACTGTTTTCAGAGCCAACAAATGTATCAAAATTTCACTAGTGGGCTGGTGAGATGGCTCAGGGGGTTAAGGGCTCTTGCCACCAAATCTGATTTCCCAAGTTCAATTCTGGGCCATACATAGCAGGAGAGAACATCAGTACTAAGCTGGGCACCAGTGCCAGGTCAGCCTCTCTGCCCTCCCTCCCAGGATCCATTGGGTCCCAGGGATGCCCAGTCCTCCTCTGCAGAGAAGTGACTTAGTTGATAGCCATCTGTGGGAGGAGCTTCTGGGCACGCTGGGCCCCGTCTTTGTGTAAAGTGTCTACTGATCTGTCTGACGGCAACCTATAGTATTCCCACTGAGCCAGAGACTGGGTAATTTCATAGATGAATGTTAGGTTCAAGGATGGGGACACCCAAAGTCCACTTGGCTGGGGTACAAAATCACAGAGGTAGGGAAATAACTTACCCTCCACCTCCCAGTTGGTTCAGTCTTGGGTTGGAAGGGGTTCTTGCGGGACCTCTCAGATGTAACATCTGGCTCCTCTTTCCCAGCAGCTGCTTTTCTCTGGCCAGTTCCAGACCTGGACAGGAGCAGTTTTCTAGAAGTGTCTTGCAGAGGTCAGAACAGAACTGGAAGTTATGGATACAGCCACGTGGAGGTGAGGAGGATGAGAGCCAGAGAAGAGGCCTTGGGGCTGAGGCAAGGAGGCTGGGCGGCAGCATAGAAGGGGACAGGCTGGTCAAGCCAAGCATGTGCTTTTTCCCAGGCTCGGGAACGTCTGGAAAAGACACTGATTGACAGGAGGCTATGAGGAGACCAGTCATGGAGTTGCAAATCCAGACTATTCCTCAGAGGAGAGGGGGAAGGCTCCATTTAACAGAACAGCAATGGAGGCGGACTCCACACCCCAGAGGCACGTGAGTGATTGGGCATTTTACCTCAGCAAGTTTCTCCCCGATGGCAACTGATGGTTGATGCCCAGACCAGCTCAGATGTGGGTCTCCCGAATTACACAAATGTGGGCCCTTGACTAGTGGTTTGCAGGCTGGTCATGCCTGGCTCCAATGTGGATGACAAATATTTCCTAATGCTCTCTTTACTGAGGGGAAATGAAATTCATAAATAATCTAACCTGTGTGCCCGTATGCTTTTAAACAAGTGGGGGGAAAAAAATCAATGTTCTGTCCTAACTGTACTATGAGGGAAAAATGAGAAGTAATCCATAATAAAATACTATAAATTTCAGGGTGCAGGGTGCAAACTGGCTGTAGCAGGGATTTCATGGCCCCCTGTTTGCTCCTAGAGATGTGACCGTGACGGCCATAGCAGCCACTAAGACAGTGGGCACAGGTGGCTGTGAGGCTGACTCAGACACCACGAGCCGCCCTGTTGCCAGTGACATGGATTAGGCACCAAGTCCTGGAAAGATGCCAAACAAAACAAAGGACAATCTTCTCCCCCATACACAATAGTCTCGTTCTCAGAAAATTCATTGTGTATATAAGAAGCATGAAAGATTGCTTCGTGTTTATATATAAACAGGTCATACTCATGCACACACAGATGCACACAGCTATTGTGACCAAAAAGATGTCCTTGCAGATCTCCCAGAGGAGCCGCCCGGCGCTCATTCAGCACCATTGTTGATGCTCATTCAAGCCACATGTGCGGTGACAGCCACAGAAAGCAGAGCACAGGGGCCAACTTCTGAGAGCTGGGAAAGGGATCAGAAGATCTGGTGAGTGGGCCCAGGAACATGGCATCAGACCGGAGCTAACTGGGGCTCTCTGGCGACTGAGACCTTCCCTGAGATGGGATCTGCAAAGCAAGCTGACAGGACAAGTCCCTGTTCTGTGAGGGGTTTGGAAGCTGGGCTGTGACCCCCTCCCATTCTTCACACCATCCGCAGTCAGTTACGTACCTAGAGAAGGGTCAGTAAAAATGACATTCATTCTTCTTAGTCACTGGGCACCGGGACCTGCTATTAACTCACAGGGCCTCCAGGGAGCCCTGGCAATCAGGGCCTGCACTCAACATCATTTATAATGGGGACATTAACAGACTGGTGATATAGCTCAAAGGTAGAACTCTTGCTTAGCAAGTCCAAAGCCCTATGTTTGATTCCCACCAACACCACAAAAAGCAACAGCATGGGATGTAGTGTTAACTGAAGCCTCCGGAAGCAATTCCTTGCCCGAGGCCAGGTAGTTTATCCCAGCAGAGCTGGAAATCAAACCCAGGGCTTTGGGTATATTAGGTGAGTGTTCTTGCCAATCAAGTTATACCTCCAACTGATAAATAAAATAACCTTTTAAGGGCTGGGGCTGTCACTCAGCGGCAGAACATTTGTCTCCAATAACAAAAAATAAAGCCAAGAACCTGGCATGGTAACAAAGTCCGAGTGTCAGCTATGCAGGAGGCCAAGACAGGATTGCTTGAGTCTAAGTCTTTGAGATCTTGTTTCAAAATACAATTAACAAACTTTTGTTATCCTGGAAGTTAAACATGGAGAAGATCAAAAACATGAGGAAACAAAGCTGTCATTCTGTGTCCCTGGTGAGTCTCACTGTAAACATCTTATTGTCTGGCCTCTTCTTATGAATGTGAGGGCTTTAATCAACATGAGATCCTACTGTCTGCTGTCAGTAACAGCTTCGGCCTCTTCCTGCCAACGGGACAATATCTTTCTTCTTTAAAAAAGTATTTGTTTGATTTAAAAAACTTTAATGCGTTTGTGTGTTCATGTCTTCATATATGAGAGTCACATGTGCTCAGATGCCATGGAGGCCAGACAGATTCCCTGGAGGCCAGACAGATTCCCCCAGGCCAGACAGAATCCCCGCCCCCAGGCCAGATAGGTCCTGGAGGCTACAAAAAGCCCCTGAAACTGGACTTGCAAGACAGTTGTAAGACAGCTGGTGTGGTGCGGGGAACAGGAACACTGAAGCCCTCTTAATTGCTGAGCCACATCTCTAAGCCTCTTCTGCATCTTTCCATGCCACAGGCCATATTCAAGGCCTCCCACAGCCCCCGAATATCCCTCACACCAATTGCTTGGCATATGGGCCCTCTTAGCATCACTAGGCCTCCAGCTAGGTGCCCTCAAGTGTCAGCTTCTCCCGTCCCTAGATTATAGAGATCTGGAAGGACTGAGCCAGCTGGGTCATAGACTCTGGAATCACCTGGAAAAAGGGCGTCTGGACTTGCCTGTGAGGGGCTGCTGTGATTATGTTAACTGATGTGGGAAGACCCCTTTTGCCGTGGCAGGATCATTCTTTCTGCCTTGGTTTCTCCACCATGGAGAACTGTACTTGGAACCACGAGCCAAGACAAACCTGTGCTCACGTAAGTCGCTTTGTTGGAGCATTGTAATCAGTGATGGGGAAATGAAGTTAAGGCAGTCTCGCTCTGGGACTGACTTCTCTTGGTGGTGCCCTGTCGTTCCGTTCATCTCACTCCTTGTCTCCTACATTTCCAGGCTCGAGCTGGCGCATGCGTCACTATGACAACAAATCTGACACAATTTAAGGGAAGAGAGGTTGATTTGGGCTCGTGGTTTTGGAGGGTCCAGTTTATCTCGAGGCACAGCAGGTTTGTGGCACCCAGAGTGCATGACCATGACGGTTGACATGGGACAGACCAGGAAACAGAGAGAGCTAGATGGGAAATGGAGGGAGGGGTGCAAGTTTCAAAGGCCACCCCTAGTGGTTCACTTCTGTCAGCCAGGCCCCACTTCCTAAGGGCTCCAAAACCTGACCACTCAAAATGTCAGCCTGTAAGAAAACATTTTAGTTTCAGATACAGGCATAGGGATGTTATTCTGGCTACCTGAGAGGCTGAGCAAGAGGGGCACAGGTTCAAGACTGGCCTGAGAAACTAAACAAGCCCCTGTCTATAAATAAAATGGAAAAAAGAGATCTGTGAATGTAGCTTAGTGATAGGGTGTAAAGGTGAGGCGTCCGTCCCTAGTACTGGAGGACAAATAACACCATAAACTAAACACACACACACATACACACACACACACACACACATACACACAGGATTGGTGATGTCTCCCATCCACATGTCACATTCCTGGGTGAGGCAGAGTTGGAGAGACAGTGTCAAGCAGGACTGGGTAGAGGCACGCCCCAATTGTGCCTGGGTTTTCCAGCACAGGAACTGAAGACCCAAGAGCCGCCTCTGGGCCCGTGAATCCTTGCAGCTTAGCAAGGGTCTTTTCTCCCCACTCCAACACTGTAGGGAACATCTACAGGTCCAAGATGCATGAGAATTTGAGTCTCGTTTCAAGGAGACAGACTCTCAGAGCAGAGTGACCAGAGTTGAGACATTCTCTGCTTCCCTTGAGCCTTGCCTCAGGGCTCTGCCAACCTTCTCCATCAGCAGATGTCCCTGAGCATACAGCTTTGGGGCCCTCTGGACCTAGCCTGTAGTTCAGGCCACAGGCACACTTCTATCCAGAGAAAGCCCTGTACCTATCCTTGTATTTTAGAGACTGGTTTTGTACTGGCATGGGGTTGTGGACACAGATGTCAGGGCCCCCAGGCTCTGCCAGCTTAACAGAGTTCAGGTTCCCGCTGGGAAGACAGGGCCTTGTTACAAGCAGCAGAAGACCCTGGGCAGGAGACTCTGACCCCACTTCCCAGCAGCATCCCCTTTTCCCTTTGGAGTAAACTGAGTCTCAGAGTCTAGAAGGCCATTCCAGGACACATATGCCAACCTAGGGAACTTGCTCCTTCTCCACCCGACCAATCTCAGGGAGGTCCCCATGGACCAACCAGTCCTCAGCCCAGTTCAAAGCCACATTACACAAAGGGGCACTAGCTAAAGAACTCTGCTCACAGTTTAGCCTGCTTCCACCCGACCATGCTATTCCTACATTCAGCTACCCTGTGGTTGTCTGTGTGAGTAAAACATGGAGAGATGGTTCAGTCAGTAAAGTGTATGGACCCAAGTTCAAATCCCAGGACTTATTTTTAAAAAGGCCAGACATAGCAATGCTTACTTGTCTCTTTTTTTTGTTTTTGTTTTTCAAGACAGGGTTTCTCTGTGTAACAGTCCTGGCTGTCCTGGAACTAGCTCTTGTAGACCAGCCTGATCTTGAATTCACAGAGATTCTCCTGCCTCTGACTCCTGAGTACTGTGATTAAAGATGTGTGCCTCCACCGCCAGGCCAACAAGGCTTACTTGTAATCCCAACACTGGGGAGGTAGAGACAGGAAGGTCTCCGGGGCTGGATGGCCACACAGATGTTGAAATATGAGCGGCGGGGCTGCGTCCCCGGCACCCGGCTGCCCGCATGGCTAGCTTATGCCCGAAATAATTACACGGAAACTGTATTCTTTCAAACACTGCCTGGCCCGGCTAGATCCAGATTCTTATTGGATAGCTCTTACATATTGTTCTAACCCATTTCTAATATTCTGTGTAGCCCACGAGCTGGCTTACCAGGGAGGATCTTAACCTGCGTCTGTCTAGAACGGGAGAATCATGGTGACTCCCTCACTAAGCTTCTTTCTCCCAGAATTCTCTTCTGTTTTCTCCACCCACCTAAGGGTGGGCCTATCAAGGGGCCTAGGCAGTTTCTTTATTAATAAGAAATCACTCCCACATCACACAGACAAACCTGATTGGTGAGCCCGGGGCTAGTGAAAGATCCTGGCTCAAACAAACAAACAAAAAATTGGTGAATGGTACTTGAAGAACTATAGCTGAGGTTGTCCTCTGACTGCTACACACAGGTCACATGAGCACACGCGTGCCTACACATGCACATGCGCACACGCGCGTGCACACATACACACACAATAATAAAAGTGAGCGTTTGTATTAGTTCCTTTTCTACTGCTGTGATAAAACACAGTGACAAGTCAATTTATAGAAAAGTTTATTAGGAATATGGTGCCAGAGAAATCAGAGTCCACGATGGCACAGTGGAAACCCAGCAACGGAGTGCAGACGTGGTGGCGGGGACAGAACTGAAAACAGAGTAAACTGGACATGTTGACAGGATTTTAACTTGCAAGGCATCCCCGGTGATGCTGTGGTCTCCCCCCCCCCCCAACAAGGCTGCACCTCCTATGCCTCCCAAACAGTGCCACCAACTGGGGATCAAGTGTCCAAATGCCCAAGACCATGAAGGACCTTTCTCATTCAATCCACCACAGTAGCGGAGACAGAATATTGGTCAGTAGATCTCACATTACTTCAGTTCCTAAGAATGATAGGATCTAGGGCTGGAAAGATGGCTCAGGGTTAAGAGCGCTGGCTGCTTTCCAGAGGACCTGGGTTCAGTTTCCAGTAACCACATGGTACCTCACAATCATCTAATGTGGGATCTGATGCCCTCTTCTGGCATAAAGGTGTACGTGCAAATAGAGCACTCATACATTAATTAATAAATAAATATTAAAAAAGGATGATGAAACCCTGGCTGGTTTATTAAGAGAATTATGTGGTAGAATGCCTCCTGCTTCTCTGATGGTTACACCCTGTTCTGTGCTGCTTATAAAGAGATTTTTAATCCGCACAGCATAGGCAGCCATTGTTATTAGTGTCCCCTTCTACAGATGAGGAAACTGAGGCCCTATCCAAGGCCACATAGAAGATGAGATGGAGCTAGGTTGCTTAACTTTGAAATATTGGCCACACCCTCAAAATGCTAGATGTGATCCCTGGGCACCAACAGGGAAAGCCTCTCTGTTCAGTCACTCTTTGCCCTTGGGCTAGGCCTCTGACTTCCCCTGAGGTCAGAAATCTTTCAGGCTGAAGTCTACCTCCAGCCTACTCTAAGAATGTGTATTAGGCAGCTAATGCTGCAATGATGCTGTGTAACCAACATCCCAAAGCTAAGTGATTCAAAACAACCATCCGGTATTCTCACCCTCTATCGCATAGTCTCGTTTGACTTTGTGGCTCTGCTCCAGGAAGCAGAAGTGTTGATCAATTTTTCATTTTTGTGAAAAAATGCCTGAAAGGAGGGAAGTTTATTTTTTGACCCATCGCTGGCCGGATTTACTGTTTTGGGATGGCTGGAAGATTTCGAACAATACGGCCGTGGGGGAGTGAGGAAGACGCCGCTGTTCACCTCTAGGAGACAGGAAGAGAACGCCCGCCCGAGGCAGGAGCTTTCCTCTTCATCCTTTCCAGCCTATCATATTGTACCACTCACCTCTGAAGCGGGCATCCCCTTAGTTAGCCAATCTGAAACCCCCTTCCAGATGCATCCAGAAGTGTGCTGAGTAGTCCTCTCAGAGCTTCTCAGGTCGCCACGGCATCAGGCACAGCACAATGTCCCATCCGTCTCTCCCTGCGGCCCTGTATCAGTCAGTAGTGTGCACCTGTACATGCACAAACTTACTGGGGAGACCGGCTCACGTGACTCTGGAGGCCAAAGCGTCCCACAATGTGTCCCCTGCAAGCTGCTACTCCAGAGAAGCTCTAGTCTGCGAGCAGAGGGACGAGAATGAGGAGCGCGGATACCCAAGAGCAGGACACAGGGTCAGCCTGGCTGAAGAGAGCGCTCACCCTGCCTCCCCTTTCCTTCAGTCTAGGCCCTTGGGGTACTGGCTGCTACCCATCCCTTCTGGGAGGGTGGCATGATGGTCAGTTGTGGTTATCAGTTGACTTGGAGTCACCATGGAGACAGGCCTCTGAGCATGTCTGTGAGGGAGTTTCCAGATCAGGGACATTAGGTGGGAGGACACACCCTGAATGCGGGTGGCTGGGGGCCTGGACTGAGTAGAAGGGTGACCGTGAACAGAACACCAGTGTCCCCGTCTCCCTCTGCGTCCTAACTCCAGATGCAATGTGAGCAGCCCCTTTACACTTCCTACCCCACAACTTCTCCCCCATGATGGTCTGCACCCTCAAACCGTGAGCCAGACTAAGCCCTCCCTTCTTAAGTTGCTTTTGTTTGGTGTTTTGTCAAGGAGACAAGTAACTACTAAAGATGGTCGCCTAGAGAGTTTGGTGCTTGTCTTTTCCAGAGGCGCCCTTCCAGGCACACCTACCATCGGTGTCTATCAGTTATCTGGGCATCCCTTAGTCCAGTCCAGTGCACCCATACGATGAACCATCCCAGCTCAGGCTGATGGGCAGCAGTAATTTGAGGCCTGTTTAGCCTCTTTCCACCTCTTAGCTCACTGCTCAGTACAAACTGCATAATAAGGTCATAGTCAGGGGCTGAGGGCACTTCTAACCTACTACAAAGCCACGGCCAAGGGAGTAGGTGCAATGGCACTCCAGGGCAGTGGAGACTTGGGATCAAGCCTAAAAACTTCCCCAGTAGGGATGTGTTTAGGGCTGTACAGCTCAGTCTGTGGCTGAACATCAGGCATGGAATCTCTGGTTGAAGAAGTCTTAGGACCCTTCGTGTGTGTGCGTGTGTGTGTGTGTGTGTGTGTGTGTGTGTGTGTGTGTGACAACCTCAGATGTCATTCCTCAAGTACTAGCTACCTTGGTTTTTGGCAATGTCTCTCCGTGTCCTGGAACTCACCGAGTAGGCTAGTCTGGCCGGCAGATGAGCCCAGAGATATGCCTGCTTCTGCTTCATAAGCACTAAGAAAATGCTTTGTGCCACCATGCCTGTCTGCTTTTTTTTTTTTTTTTCAAACATGTAGCTTCTAGAGGTGAAATTCAGGCCCTCGTGCTTGTAAGGTAAGTGTTTTGTTGACTGAGCCATATTCCCAGCTCCTGGACACCTTATAATGGGAGAAGCTCCTTGGATATTAAAAATCAAAGCATGCTAACACAGTTTACAATAATTGCGGCATAGATTTAGATGTTTACATTTAGCAAATTAATGCTCTTAGCACACACGCAAATTGCCAAGCAATATAATTATGCTATTCACAAGAAAATTACAGGATTTTAAAAGTTATTACTTACTTGTATACCCTGGGCAGTGGGGTCTAGCAAGAGGCCATGGGTATGATGTTTTCTGATGATTTATTCTGGCCAGGGTCCTCATCCCAGGGCAACGACCTCCTTTAGAAATGGTGCCCAACTTCTAACCCCAAAGCCTTATGTGCTAGACATACTTAGGATGCTTTCTTAAAACCTTGGTGCCTGGGGTCACCCCAGAGTCCTAACTTAGTAGGGAGATGGTCCTTAACATGGCCCTCAGTGTCAATATTTTTTATTTTCTCCAAAACTCACAGGATGATTTTGATGTTCTATCAGTCAGAGTGGAGGACCATTGATCAGCGGATGGGTAGGTCTAAGTCGATCTGGGCTAATGAAGTCTAAGACGAGACTTGTTTATGGTCTGGGTGAGAGCATCCTCATTGTTGAAAGCTTACCCTGGAAAGCAGCATCTCTCATGTGCTGAACAAGAATAAGAAAGCATTCTGCCTGGTGCCACCGAGGAAGCCATGGGATGCAGAGGAAAGCAGAGAAACAGGGGAGCCTTGATCACACCACCACTGAAGTCTACCAACCTTCCATATGTGAGCCGACAAACTCACCTCTTACGGCACCTGTCAAACTAATAAGGCACTTCCTATACCTGCTGTCATCAGGGTCAAGTGAGAGATTCCATGTGCAGTGCTCAACATGGCACTTCGTGTTGATAGATGCGAGCTACGAGGACAGGGCGGGGAGAGCAGGTGAATAAGGCTTCACTGTGCTGAGGAAGCCCCAGGGGCTCTGCATTGTAGAGCTTGGGCCTGTGGCCAATGTATAGCAGGCACTTGTTAAATATCTGCCCAGTGGGATGGGCGCTTTATGCCTTCATTTCCCTTTGCCTAATACTCTGATCTCTGCCAGATGCCAAGGAGGGGAATAATCTGATTATCTGATTAAAGTAATATGGCCCACTCACTAGCCGCTCCAAGCTTAAAGCTACCAGGGCAGATCTGGATGGGTTAAGAGGCTTACCATCTAAGGAGTAAAATAACCAGGCAGGGAGGGCGATTCACTAAGCAAGTGCCTCCCAAACGCTTACTATGTGTCTGGGAACCTAAGTTCAATCCCCAGAACCCACGTAAATTTGGAAGGAGAGAACTGACTTCACAAAGTTGTCCTCTGAGCTTCACATATGTATCTCTCTCTCTCTCTCTCTCTCTCTCTCTCTCTCTCTCTCTCTCTCTCTCTCTCTCTCTCTCTCTCTCTCTCTCTCTCTCTGTCATACAGACACACACGTGATTTATCTTAGTGTATGTGTATTGTCTGTGTGAGTATATACCACACGTGTGTGCTGGTTCCCAAAGAAGCCAGAGAGGGTATCTGATCCCCTGAAGCTGGAGTTACAGGCAGTAGCCAGCTGACATTAGTGCTGGGAACTGAACTTGGGTTCTTTGCAGCACACAGTGCTCCTAACCACTGAGCCATCTCCTCAGCCCCACAAATACAATTTTTCAAAGGCCATGTCTTTTATGGCTCCATAGACACAAGTCTGTAGACACAGGAAGTAGATTTAAGTTGCACGGCTAGGCGGTGGTGGGAAGTGGGGAGTACCTGCTAACAGACATGGGGCTAGGAGGAGGTGGGAAGTGGGGAGCTCCTGCTAATGGATGCAGGGCTTCTTGGGGTGGGGAGGGGAAGAGAACATTTGTCCATTGCTAGTAACATTTGCAAAACCTTAGTAACATTTGCAAAACCTTGGAGTTTTGCTGAGCTGCCTCCAGTTGTACACATTAAAGGTGTGTATTTCAGTTATGAGGTAGTTGGAAAGACCTTGCTGGGGGCCACACAAGCTTTGGAAAGGCAGTTTTTGAGACAGGCTCTTGTTTAGCCAAGGCTGGTCTTGAACTATGGCTCCTCCTGCCTCTGCCTCCCAAGTACTGGGATTGCAGACATACACCACTTTTTCCACTGATCAGACCAGTGCCGTCTGCTTGTTTTGAGGCACGTGTGTTCATTTTGAGTTCCGATCCTCATTAGAATAACCTAGGAAGCCTTTTGAAAGCCCAGACACAGAGAACCCAGATAATATGTCCAAAGTCCAGCCTGGCCTGGGAACCAGCACCCTCAGGGGCCTCTGAAGCAGTGACCAAAGAACAAAGCAGACTATCTAGCTTGGCCAAGGAGGACTCTGAGACCCAGAGTTACTAATAACTATGCTTTGTGAGTCCCTGTTAGGCAGACGTATTGATTCATGAACAAGAGCTTGAGCTCTGGAGCCCAGGGGTCCTGGATTCAAATCTCCACTCTACACTCTATAGGTGTTCCAGACAGCCACACCTGGAGCATGGGCTGCTCGCTAAGCACAGGTCTTGGTCTCTGCTCTGTGGGGAATGGAAAGAGACGCCATACACAAAGGGTTTCTCCCAGTAGCTTGCACACCACAAGCACCTGCCTGTGTGACCATGAGTCTAGGGATTTTCATCATGTCGACGGAGGAGGAAGGGAAGGCGACCTCAATTTATTGGCCAAGTTAGGTCTTTGAAAATTATATGAATGTTCAGATTCCTGCACATTCCATAGGTGCCCTGTAGAACATTATTCCCACAGGCCTGGAAGTGTGTCTTGCCCAAGCCCCTTTTCAATATGAATGTTCATAGGGGCAAGAAGTAGAAAAAGAGTGGCCCGGATTCTGATGCATCTGGCAATAGATTCCTAGTACTGATAATCCTCTCCCATCTGCATATACAGTGCCACCCATACGTCCAGGACTTGTTCAAGACGCTTGCAGAGCCTCCAAGGGAAGGTGGAAGGTTTCAGTCGTAGCAGTGCAGTCTCTGAAAAGACCACTAGGGGTCTCCACGCTCCACCAAATGACTCCTTCCAGGGTCCTATCAAGGGCTTGACTCCCAGCTGTCTTGGAGCACGGCGCTAGATGGTGACAGGTGTGGACCAGGGACTCCAGACCCCGGCCCCCCAGGGTGCCATCAGTCCTCCCTCCTATTCACAGGTTACAGGTCCAGCCTCTGAAGATGTCAAAGTTCAGTGTAACGTTAAGATGTGTCAGGGAGGGGATGGAGGAGTCTCTAGTAGTTGAATATGAACTGGGCACTGGGGACTGTTGGTTTTCTTTCATTGTCAGAACATAATCCCGCAATTTACATGCTGAGTTCTCTCTTTTACACACTAGGGAGCAGCTGCTTGGGGAAGCACTGGGACAGGTTTGGTGGGGTTGGGATTCTGATACCATTCTGTCCTGTTTTAAAGCCTATGCTCTTTCTGGGTCATCCTGCCACTCAGCATCACAGAAGACACTTTGGAACCAGCTCCTGAAAAGACCAACTGTCCCCCACCTCCCACACTCAGTCACTCACAGACACTGTCACACTTAGGTACACACACACACATGCACACGCACACACACACACACACACACATAGCCCAACAGCCCAGTAGAACTCAATCCTAGCCTCTCACACCAGGCTTTCATGGAGGGGGTGAGCTATGAAGGATTAGTGTAGATGAGTTATTCTAATCTAACCATTTTCATGGCTTTTATTTTCTCCTTCTTGAACGTACTTTGCGTCAGGAGACTATCTGCCTGGTTCCTATGAGAGCAGTGCTTTTTCTTGAATAGAGGCTTGTTTATGGGTTTTGCCTGCTATTACAAAAGCAATTCCTGCCTTTGGAGAAAACACAGAGACACCAAGAGAACAGAACCACCCCCATACCCACCCCCAGGGACAGCCCAGGCTAACACGTGTACGCTGCCCTTCCCTCCCTTTCCTCCTCTGCACACCCTCTGCTACCACAGGAGTCCCTGTCCTGTCTAAGGGAGTTCTGGGACATCGTAGTGCCCTATGACAGGGTCCTATGTCCCGTTGGGCTTGCCCTCTTGGGGTGGACATAGGATGATTTCACAAGCTCTGTTGTGGAACACTGTCCCCTGAGCATACTCGTCAAAGCAGCCATGACTGCTCACAAGAGACTTTCGGGATTGGCTCTGTTGAGACTGGGGAGCCGGCTCAGTGGGTAAAGCACTTTCTGCATGAGCACAAGTTCCTGAGTTTGGGTCCCCAGCAGTCATATAAAAAGCCAGGTGTGGCAGCACACATCTGGAACCACAGCCCTCAGAGGCAGAGAGACAGGAAGATCCCCAGAGCTTACTGGCAAGCCTAGGCAGTCAGTGAGCTCCAGTGGGAGACCCAGTCTCAGAAAATAAGGTGTAAAGGGTCTGGTGAGATACTCAGTGAGGACAGGCGTTTGCCACACAAGTCTAACGATTTGAGTTCGAGTCCCAGCTACTACAGTGGAAGGAGTGAGCCAACACCTGAGAGATGTCCTCTGCCCTCCGCATGTCACAGTGTGCACGTGCCTGCACTGACATACACGCCACACATGCACACACACTAATAATACGTAAAATTAAAAATAAGGCGGGGATATTGACCTCCAGCCTCCACGTGCATGCACACATGTGCACACACAGCCAAAAGAAAATAAAAGAAAAGATTGGGCCCCCAGACATTCCTCACAGAAGAGGTGGGGAGAGTCATTAGACCCCACCCACTTGAAATCGCAGCTAAGCCATCCTGAGCCTCCCACCTGCTGCAGGTAATTCTGCCTGAATTGCATGTGGTCTAGTGGGCTCAGGAAGTGCTGCAGAGGTTATGGAAGGGGCATGGCTTACTTTGTGCTGATGAGACTTTTCAGTGATGTGACTGTTCAGGGGGTGTCACCCACATTCATACAAGTAACCCTAATAAGTTCACCCTTGGGTCGTTACTTTGATCAGTCATTGGCGACCTATCTGGGGTGAGTAGCTGTTTGCTCATCTCTGTCTGGGGGAAGCTCATGCAGCAGGGTCATGTGCCTTAACCTCAAGGAGTCTGCTCGGTCATGCTGAGTGATGGATTTGGGGTAGACTGTTGAGAGGGAAGGGAAGGCCAGAGGCTCTTACTACACACGAAATTTTACTGGAATAATCTGGAGACCAGGAGACAGAGCTGGGGAATCCTTAACTTAGCCCAGAGGAAGCCAGTAAATGAACCTGGGTATCAGCTGGGCAGCAGTGGTGCACGCCTTTAATCCCAGCACTTGGGAGGCAGAGGCAGGTGGATCTCTGTGAGTTCGAGGCCATCCTGATCAACAGAGTGAATTCCAGGACACCCATGGCTACACAGAGAAACCCAGTCTTGAAAAACTGAAAAAGAAAAAAAGAACCTGGGTATCTTGTCTTTTCACCAAAGCCAGCTGTGGACTCTGCAGATATGTATGCCCAGACAGACCCTGCTCTCAGCCATGACTCTGCAGCCGTGGTCTTGCAGTTTTTATTATTATTATTATTAGTTTACACTTAAAAAATTGTGCGTGTGTGTGTGTGTGTGTGTGTGTGTGTGTGTGTGAGAGAGAGAGAGAGAGAGAGAGAGAGAGAGAGAGAGAGAGAGAGAGAGCACCTGCCACAGTGCGTATGTAGAGAATAACTTGTAGGGGTCAGTGCTCTCTTTCCACCATATGTATCCTGGGGATCCAATTGGTGGCAAGCTCTTTACCTACTATGCCAGCCTCACTGGCCCCGCAGTTTTGGAGCTTTTAATCAGTTACCTGTGAGAGCCCACATTTCCTTTTGCATTGAACTCTGCAAATTATGTAGCTGGTCTGTTCCTAATAATGATACCAATTACTGACAGAGCTTGCTGTACGCTTGGCACCATGTATTTTTTCCTCCCGTATGTAATTCACCTGCCCCTCACAGCAGCCAGGTGTAAATTGCTTCTCTTCAACTCAGCCAACCCACATGAGAAGGCGTGCCAGGCACCAGGTCCTTCCTGTATGCTGGTGCCCCAAAGGCTCTCAGCAGGGGAAGGGGTGCCATTACCACCTCCATGAGAGTCGGGAACTCAAGTTCAGGAGAAGTTTGCAGCTAGGGAGGGTTCTGGTGCTGTATTTCAATCATCGCCTGTCACTCCTGTGCACGGGCCCTGCCTGGCCAGCCAGGGGGCTGTTCCACGTGCTCTGCACCCCTACCTGCCCTGCCTCAGCCTCCATCCTGGCTGGGATGGGCCCCCCACAGTGCCTGGGAGGGAGGGCAAATACCTCCACCCACGCTGTCAGTTTCCGTTCCTGTCACCTCCTGGTGTGACAGCTGCTGCACCAGGCCACCTCCCAGGCTCAGGTGTCCAATCTGCACCAGCACCAGCTCGCCCCAGCACAGAGCCTCGGGACTAAGGTGTCACTTTCCATCTCTGTTCGCGGTGCCTGAGCTCATGCGACTACAGCTGCACCGCCGCCGCCGGGGACCGGGTTCATCAGTGCTGGCTACTGCTGAGGTGACACTCCCCGGGGGACTCAGGGTGGCTGAGCTACAGTCCACAGGGATCCTCGCACGCTCAGGCCGGGTCGTGCAGCTTCTTGTCTGAAAATAGGGTGAAGAGACTGGGCTCAGCAATTAAGAATTCAGAATCTGGGCAGGCATAAAGCCCGAGTTCAAGTCCTAGGTCCAGCACCTAATAGTCATACAGTGCTGTCCTCTGGGAAAGACAAAAGAGCAGAAACACAGGGGCCTGGATGAGGTCCTCAGCCCTGACAGAGAACCTCAAGTTCGAATGGCAACTTGGGCACTCACCACAAGTGCGGCATTGTACTAGTAGTCTTTGGCCATTCTAAGACCCATCCAGTGCCAACCTCCTAGGACTTGATGGGGACCGAGCAATCTGACGACTGTGAACCCCTTCCCTGGCGCTCCGGAAGCCACTACGATAATCATGACTGACTAGGACGGCTCCCACCGCCTCAGCAGGTTAGGTGCCATGCTGGGAGGGTTATGGACAGGGCAGATGGCTCAAGAGAAGGCCGAGTTCAAGGCCATGTTCCCACAGTTCTGGGAATTAGGAGTTGAGGCTTAGGGTGGCTGGACACCAGGCTTGTGACTGAGGACCGGGAGCTAAGGTGCCAGGAGGCTTTTGGCAGGCATACGGAAACAGTTTATTCTAAGGCAGTTGCAGGCATGGAGTAGGTCAAGCTCCTCATCAACCTAGGTCCTCCACCAGCTTCTCTACCCTCCTGGTGTGGGGGTAATGGGTGGGGCTCTGGTACCAGGCCTCTGTCCCCAACTCTTGGCAAGTCCCCTCTTCTCCACTGACCCAGCTCCCACCCCCCACTTACCATGCTCACGAGTCCCCAAGGGGCTGCCTAATACACTCATTGAGATGCTGCAATGGAGGTGGGGCCTGGGAGGACGTTTCTAACCAGCTCCAAGGGATGCGGGGCCACACTCTGAGTAGTCAGCATCCAAAGCATCACAGAAATGTAGGTCTTGAAAATTAATCCTAATTTGTAATTTTGGGTTCCTAGCCTGATCTGACTAGAGTAGACTTTGATGGCCTCTCTGAGAGAAAAATGCCCACAGAGGTCATGGAGAATCCTCACTCAAGGCTCAGGATTTTGTTTTACTCATAAGGGCAAGAAATAGGGTGAGGGTACCGTCAGCTTGGGTGACAAGTCACTGGTTCCCAAACGTGAGCCCGTACACCAAACTCTTCAGAACTACGTGACAATTAAAATGTATAGACTTGGAGTCACAAAAGACAGATAGCGTAGGATTCCCTTAGAGGAGGCAGAAAGCAGTTTCTCATAGACAGAGAAGCATAAGGGTGGGGGCCAAAGGTAGGACAGGGGGTGAGGAGATGGGAGGCTCTGTGCAGCAGGTGCAGAGGTTCAGCCTTGTGCCACAGGAAAGCTCCAGAGACCTGCTGCACGACTGAATGTTTTATGGCGAACTGAACACAAAAACAAGGCTGAACAAATGTCAAGATCACCGATTGTAACTGCAGCTCAATCCTGGAACCCATGTGGAGGAAGGAAAGAACCAGCCCCTAAAAGCTGTTCTCTAGCCTTTATACCCACCACGGCACGCGTGTGCCCCGTACGTTCATACGCCCACCCACTCCATGCACGAATAAATAGATGTCTGCAAAGCAGCTGGTGGGTGTGACAGCGCACACCTTAATCCCGGTACTGGCGAGGCAGAGGCAATGGGTCTCTGTGAGTTTGCAGCCAGCCGAGGCAACAACACAGTGAGACCCTGTCTCAAAAACAAACAAACAAAAAGCAGTTGAAATTGAGGCTGGGGATATGACTCAGGGGTAGAATGCGTGCCTGTCATGCACAAGGGCCTAGGTTCAATCCCCGGCATTGCATAAATCAATATATTGCATAAATCAAGTATAGTGGTGCATGTCTGGACCCAGCACTCAGGAGGTGGAGAAGCAAGAAGTTCAAGGTCATCCTTGGATGCGCGGTGAATACAAAGGCAGCCTGAGCAAATAAGATCTTAAAAAAAAAATCAGTGTGAACCCAAGACATAGGGGTTCAGGTTTGTAGTTCCAGCCCTTGGGAAGATCTCTTACTCAAGGCCAGCCTGGGCTACAGAGCAAGGCCTTGACTCTAAAGAGAGGAGTGGGGCTAAGATGATAAATTTCACATTATGACTTTTTTTGTGCTCTAAAGAAATTCTTTAAAATCCTGCCCCTGGCACATGAGAGCCTATTACACACATCTAAGGAATCTGATTTTTATTCGCCTGGTTGGTCGTGGGAGGTGGGGAGTCAGACACATGACTTTAGTGCAGGGCCAGGCTCAGAGACTTCTGATCAAGCAAAGGCTGTACCGGGAGAAGCAAAGGCTGTCCTTCCCTCCTGCTCCCCTTGCAGCCTCCCTGCCTAGCAATCACAGAAGCCCTAAGCCCTCCCCCTGCCTCTGCCAGTCACCCTGGTGAACTTCTGAAGCACAGATCCCATGCAGGCGCGCAGCTCTGCGGCTCCATGAAAACTGTACCAGCCTCCTGCTGTCTTTTGTGAAATAGAAGAAGCAACTTCAACAAAGCCTGTTCAGGGAGGGATGGCAACATGCTGGGTCAGGGAACCTTTGGTATGGGCAGAGGTCTCACCAGGGTCCCAGCCCAGAAGACAGAACAGAACTGGGCTGAGAGATGTGCACAAAGGACAGAGGTGTTTGGAGCTGAGCCTTGGCAAAGGAGGTTGGCCAGAGGGGGAGGCAGAGGAGGTAGGACCCAGGGTAAGGAACAGTGGGGCAAGGACACAGAGGTGCACCTCACCGGTGACAAGCAGGAGAGTTGCACTGGTAAGGGCAGAAGGAGTGGGAGGGAGAGCTTAAAGACGATGAAAAGCCAGTTTGGCTCAGGGCTGCCTCTGTTTGTCCAGTCCCAGGGTGGCAGCAGGCCTGGGATCTTGTTGCTGGCTACCTGGCCCACACCTAGCCTAGTCTCAGCCCTCTTCACTGAGGCTCTGTTTCTCTCCTGCTAGCCTATGGATCATGCCTCCTCTCCACTCTCCAGCCAGACTGCCTGTCTATAAGCTTATAGGCAATCCTAATAGGTGTTTGGTGAAAGCTGACGGGCTATAGTGTGCATCTGTCTAAGAGAGCATCCCCTGCATATCCTCAAACCCCACCTCCACCAGGGCCACTGGATCTCCCTAGGACATCAGAGGTGAGTTCAGGGGTCACTGTAAGAAAGACCCATCCTAAGGAGGAGAACTACAGTCACAGTGTCATCTCCAGCCACCCTCAAAGGAACACATAGCCTAATACCACGAGCTCCCGGGCAACCTCCGCAGCAGGTCCAGTCAGAAGCCCCTGGGCTGCATCACCCACCATCAGCTTCAACAGCACAGAAGAATCCAAAACTGTTTCCATACCCAGCATGCATTTCAGAAAGTTCCCTTCCACCCAGAGGTATCAAACCTCTTTGACAACCACCGGCACCTACAGGGAGGCCTCTTCTCCCTGCCCACATCCAACCACACAGCTTCTCACCGAAGTCCAGTCAGCCTAACAGCCACAGCTCCTGAAGATCTCGAGTTCTCCCAGAGGCCAGTGTCTTGTGACCCCAGCCACAGGGCCATCACGGTGTAGCTCGTATGCAATACTTCTGTTTTTCAGGATTAGGGAAGGCAGCGATATCCCTGTGAACACTGACAAAGAACTCATATCGAATCGTTGTTGGCAGGAAGGTTAATTGGATACAGTTGTAAGCTTGTTCCTGGGACAGGTATGTTAATAAGAAGCTAAAACTTCTGAGAATGCCCAGAGCTGGAGGGTAAGATTAATATACCAGAGTCCAAGGTCACATTGAAACAGTACCCAGCAAGCACTCCGTGACAGCTCAGAAGCCCTGTCTCGTTACCTCCTCACTACCAGCTCCCTGTGGTCCCTAATAAGTCCCTGCCCCTGGGAACCTGGGAAATACCACTGGGTAGGGCTGGTCTCCCGAGTCTCCCGATGGAAGCCTTGGGGTGATGCTGTGTGTGTGGGGGGGTATATTCTCTGTTTGGGAGATTGCAGAAACTGAGGTTTGCTGAATGAGATGAGATTTGTCCAAGCTGGAAGTGAGCGATAGGCTCAGCATGAACCCAATTTTAGGCTCAGAGTCATCCTAATTTGGACCACAGGATGGCTAGGAAGATGTTTTCTTGGTGTCCACTAGGAGGCGCCCCATATCGATTCCCTTTGCTGGTACCAATGCCTTTAGGACCCTCAGTCAAAAGTGGCTTTCCGTGGTCTCTAAGCTAGGTGGGCTGGGCACTGCCAGCCCTTGGGACTAGGTCCAGAGGCACAACAGTCTTTTCCTTCTACTTCCGAGGGTCAGGGGAAGAGGATATAAAATCCACAGGAACCTGGGGGGGGCCTATGATCCCTGCCCTGGGGTCTCTTGGGAATCCCAATGTGTTAGATTAGAGTCATCTATAAATGACAGAAGCTCAGAAAAGACTGGTAACTCATTCGAGGTCACAGAGAAGGACTTTGGGGTTTTGACCTGCAGGGCCAGGAGGTGCTGGTCCCCAGGCCTACCAGCCAGGGTAACGACAGAAAGATGAAGTCCTGTACAGGGTGCTCCTGCAGTCTCTCAGAGATGACAGAGGGACCCATATGACAAAGCAAGGGCCAAGCAGCTAGCAGGGTGAGCAAGGAAAGGGTCTCCCTGGCGTGAGTGCCTCTCTCCAGGGGGATTGGCATGGTGAGGGGGACACAGGACTGCCTTGGAAAATCCCAGCTTTCCCAGGCAGGTGACAGAACTCGCTCTCCTAGCCGGGCCCAGCAACGTGGAGGCCAGAGCCACCTGACTCTAACTATAAATAGAGAGATGACGGAAGGCGCCGGAAGCCCAGGGGAGGCCAGAGAAAGGGAGTCATTCTCCCTAGAGACTGAGGAAGACACACGACACATGCGAAGCATTCTCCTGCAGTGGGCCTTCAAGGGCAGCCTGGAGTCCTGCAGAGTGGTGAGAGGGGAGTCTTGGCCCAGAGAGTGGGGCAGAGGTGTGCAGAGCCGTGGTAGACGACAAGTCCCAAAGGCCAAGGGCTTCAGAAGCCAGAGGGAGGCTTAGTGTTGCACGCAGTCTTGCTCTTACAGCAGTCTGGCGTCGTGCTGGAGAACTGGACTAACGTCCAAGAACAAGAAAGGCGTAAGAACAAAGAGTGAGTGATTCAAGGCCGCTGGGGGCACAGTGCCAAGAAACACGCAGCCAGCCTTCCTGTGGAACAGAAGCAGATTATGGGATTCCAGAGGTTGCCAGCTGTCTCCAAGCATGTTTCCCACGGAACTCCTGATGCCTAGCTGGGCACAAAGTCTCCTGAAACGAAGACTGCATATCCCAGATTTCCTCTTAAGATATCTATGGTTCTTCTGTGGGGTAAAGAGCTCCTTTTGTCTCTTCCTTGCTGGTTGTAATATGTATGTACTTATTGGAGCTGGAGCAGCCATTTGTGACTGTGAGGTAGAAGCCATACGTAAGATGACTAACCAAGAAACAAGTGATGATGTCGGTTCCACTCGTGGGCCTACCATGCCAGCCCCGATGCAGAAACCTCCAAATTTTATTTACTTGGGAGAAAAAAAAAAGTCACACGGTATTTTCCCTCCTGTTGCTTTGGGGTTTCTCTATCTCCTTTAGATGAACATATCCTGAGTACACATAGGTCATTCATGACACTCTCAGGAGATCTAATATATGGAGATTCTGTTCCTAGGCCACTTCGCACCTAATCAGCACCACGGGCATGCTATGTGATCCCACACGAGGTATTAGCAGGTGTTGATCCTTTCCAGAATCTTCCCTCGGGAAGTATCAGTGGAACACCTGACCATGTGGCATAGTTGGTATGGAGAGAACTCTGTGCTGGGGCAATCCTTTTTCCAGACAGCCTTGTCTTCCTACTGCAAAAGTTAGCACCCTGGGATCATCAGGGTTCCTGGAACTGTATTCCAGGCTAGCTGGCCATGAGCTGCCAGCCGATGCTCCTGTCTCTGCCATCTATCTCTGCTAGGATTACAACTTTGAGCCACCACATCCAAGGTCTTACATAGATCCCAAGGACGAAACTCAGGGTCATCAGTCTTGGACAGCAAGTGCATTCGCTCCCTGAGTTATCCCCCCACACCCTTGCTGGTTCCTTTGGTCCCTCCCTGAGTGGGTGGGTGGAATGGTCACTCTATGACAATACTAACCATGGAAGCCAGCATGTAATGAAGACCCCTGGGCACCCCTTGCAGTACCCAGATTTCCATGAGGGGACTGTGAACATGTCTCTTCCCCTTGGCTAGGATGGAAACCTAGATTCTGTCATTAAAGGAACAACTTTTCACTGTGTCTCCAGTAGTTCAAGGCCAGCACATCTCTCTATGCATCGGGCTCACTGGATGGTGAGCAAGAGGAGGAGCATGAGGCAGTTGAGAAAGCATTTCCCTGCAGTTTGGGCCGCCCCTCTGACTCTTATGTATACTTTTGTTGAGGTCACAGGACCTTCAAGGAGGGATGGGGAGCTGGTAAGGACATTCTCAGGGGGCTACAGAGACTGTGCTCACACTTCCCTTCCCAACATCCACCGTCCAACAGGCAGCACATCCCAGGCCTGGGGGAACAGGTCACAGAGGTGAGGCAGAGGGAACATGGTTAGAAGTGAAGGGGTGCAGGGGGGACAAACAAATGGATTCCGTCTGCCTGGATGGGCGCCCCGCTTTCCCACCAGTCCTGAGAGCTCCAGGGCTTTGACCTGGCCATGTCTCCTGTTCACAAGCACATCTCCTGAGGCATTGTGAGCAAGAGGTGACTCAACATGTGTCAAGTTTTAGGACAGTGTGTGGTGCCTGAAACCTGCCCACAACCCATGAGCTGCCTGGATGTCATCAGCATCATGAACACGCCACCGCGGAGGAGTGACTTCACGTCACTAATAAAACTCACAGGCCTCTTCAAGAAAGACACGACCAGGAGGGGATGTGGCTTCTCACTTCCTGCCTTGTAAAGAGCCCTCTCCTGATGGATCACCTCCCACTCCCGAGAGGGACTTGGTGACGCTAGCTCAAGGGGGATGTCTGCATCCTGCTCAGGGTCAGAGGCAGCCAGGGGTTTGGAGCACAGACTCTGTCCAGGCTGAATCTGAGATCTGCTTAAATATGTGCCCTGATTCCTTTGGTTATGAGACAGACGGATGCAAGTGCCCGCCTACAGGTTTAAATTCGACTTCATGTGGTTGGTGACAGCCTGGAGTTGGTGGCAAGGGATACCTCTGGGACCAGAGCAGTGATGGGCAGGAGCTTCCCAGCCTTGCCAATGGATGTCCCTGAAGGCTGGCACCCAGCAGTTCCTACATGGGGATGATTGTGTCCCAGCTCCTGCCACACTTGAGTATGGATTTTCTAGGCATTGAGAGAAGCTATTGTTCATCACAGCTCAGGATAGGAGAGCTGGTCCTACTGGCCTATCTCTCTCCATCTGCCTCCTGCTCTGAGAGGCTGGCTTTACTACCCAATCCTGCATATGAGGACCTGAGACGCAGGTTGGGCCCGTCTGATCACAGAATCCTTACCAGACCCCCACCGTGGCTAGATAAAACCAATGTGCAAACCTGGGGTGCACAGCTAGCCAGGCACACATTCACTCCAACTCTCTTCCCAGCTCCCTCCAACTGTCCCCCCTCTTTTTTTCTTTTTACAAAGATCTGGTGACTTTGAACCCCAGTGACTCACAGAAGCCAAAAGTAAGGTGTCTCTTCCTAGAATTTGTGCAGCTGGGGAGTATGTGTGACTGACAAAGGCTTCTGCAGCTGGGAAGCCTGCAGTCCGGATGTGGAGGCAGCTGGAGGGCTTCCTGGAGAGGGTAGCACTGAGCAGGCCTGCAAGAAGGGCAGCGCCCCTTAGGCACTACAGGAAGATCCTGCACCTGCCAACAGAGGCTGGATTTGCTGCCACCTGGCTGGTGACCAAGGGTCTGGCAATTCTCCGGCCTCTGCCTGAATGTCCTTGTGTAAAGCAGAGGTGTCAAGAGTCACTGCAGGAATGGGGGTGTGCCTCAGTTCGTGGAGTGCTCGTACAGTCTTGGGTTCGATCCCCAGCACCATCTAAAATGGGCGTAGAGGTACACGCCTGTAAACCTAGCACCCAGGAGGTAGAGGCAGGAGGATCAGAAGTTCAAGTTGCATAGTGAGTGAGACCAGCTTGGGCTGCCTGGCAAAAGACACGGGGGGGGAGGGGGATGACTAAAGAAGGAGTGGGGCTTCGTAGATGAACATGGAGGAAGAAAGAGTCTAGACAGCTAGGAGCCACTGGAGGGCTAACCTGGCACAGAACTTGGGTGGGCATCATGACTGACCCCGTCTGTGTTTGCTTGGTGCTCCATGCTTCGTCTGTGTATCTTATTGAAACCTCACGGCCACTTTACTTGGATGGTGCACTGTCCAGAGGGCTTGGCTGGCTTGCCAGAGGCTACGCAGCTGTCAAGCGGCAGCACCGAAGCTGAGAGCCTGACTCGGATTCAGGATCTGGGTCCCTGACACCTGCGTCCCTGACCACCCCGGCTCCCTGTCAGGGTTGTAGTGCCAGTCTGTTCCCTGGTGATTTGTGGTCCCAGCTGCCCCCTGCCATTTACACTGGGGGAGTGTTCCTCCTGGGGCTCAGTGCCCCCACTGTATCCTGACCCATGCCCAGGCTGGTCAGAGGTCCTGGCCCCCTCTGGGAGGGGGTCTGGCTCTCCCTTCCCTAAGGACAGGGGACTGGGGAGGGAGGAGTTTCATTCCCTGGGCCCAGGCGCTATTGGCTAAATTTAGGTGCTGGGATGCAGAAGGAAGATAGTAATTAGGGGTGCTGTGTCACTTTCCCGGTGCCTCTTCACACCCCTTGAGCAGTCACACGCCACTCGCCACTCAGGGAAAGAGGGAGGAGGCTGGGGTGGCCCGGAAGAGACGGAAGAAACAGATGGACAGCTGGGTTTGGCGGCAGGGGTGTCCAGACTGAGGGGCTGCCTGGGCTATATATACTGTCCTGGGGGCCCTGCAGAGAGGTTACAGAAGGACAACTTTCCACAAAACACCCTAAGGGCTTCCTGCAATTAGTACTGTTCACACCCCCTAACCTAGCGCTGTAACCCCAAGAGCTCTGCGCCAGGGAAAGGGGCCAGCTGTTGTTGGTGGGAAAACTGGGTTGCATAGGTGTGCACAGGTGAGGCCTGGGGAGACAGGTGTGGACCACACAAACTGGTCAGACCTTAGCATGGCCTCTTTGAGTCTGGCCCAACACAGTTATATATCACTCTGTAAGAGGGATGCTGGAGGAAGCATGGCAGAAGAGAGGAGATAGCAGCTGCCTTTGTGTGTGTGGGGTGTTGTAATTTAATTAAATTGATTAACTTATTGTGTGTGGGGAGCACGTGCTAGAGGTTGGCACTGGGTATCTGCCTCAGTTGCTCCGCACGTTTCCTTTAAGATTTATTTTTTAAGTTTATTTTTATTTCTTTGTGTGTGTGAGAAAGAGAGACAGAGACAGAGAGAGACAGAGAAACAGAGACAGCACCCAGCAAGTACTAAGACTCCTCTCCAGTTCCTCACTTTATTTTTGGGTACAGGGTCTCTTACTGATGGAGGTCACTGATTGGCCAGACTGCTTGGTCAGCAGACCCCAGTGGTCCTCGTGTCTGCCTCCACAGCACTAGGATCACAAGCACTCACCACAGCTTTTGATGTGGGTGGTGATATTAGAACTCGGGTCTTAATGTTTATACAGCAAGCACCTACTGACTAAACCAACCTCCCCAGGTCCCTGTGGTTTTTGAGGCAAGGTCTCAGGTATCCCAGGCTGGCCTCAAATTCCATATATAACTAAAGATGGCCTTAAATTCACAGCCCTCCTGCCTTCCACTTCCCAAGTTCAGGGGTTATAGGTTATATCACTATTTATGTTTCATGAGGTGGTGGGGATCAAACCCGCGGCTTTACACATGCTAGACAAGGGCTCACATCAAGGGACTCTGTAAAGGCTAGCAGGTAAGTGTGGCTATCTTAAAGGGCCCAGGCTGCTGGCAAAGCAAGCTGGAGGTATCTGTGTTGGGGGTCCTCCTGCCAGCCTATCCCTGGCAGCATTAAAGGTAGACCTGAATCACCCAATTAAAAAATGGGCAAAGGATTTGAATTCATATTTCTCCAAAGATTTGCAAATGGCCAATAAACACATGCAAAGCGACTTTGCACAACTCACCAGGGAAATGCAAATCAAAGCCACAATGAGAAGCCACTTCACACCCGCTAGGACGGCTGGAATATAAAGCAAGGCAGACAATAGCAAGTGCTGGCAAGAGTGGGAAGAGATTAGAACTTCTGTGCACCGCTGGTGGGACTGCAAGACTGCACGGTTGCTTTGGAAAATCTACTTGGAAGTTCCTTAAACAATAAACTATAGAATTACCATATGCCTCAACAATTTCACTCCCAGGTACATGCCCCACAGAGCTGGAAACAAATGTCCCCCAAAGAGTTGCATGGGAGTGTTCTTAGGCATAAAATAAAATGGAAACAATTTAAATGTCTGTTACATGATGGGTGGATGCAACCACACAGTGGAATATTATTCAGCAACGAAAAGGAGCAAAGCACTGATACACACTACAGAGTGGAAGAACTTGGAAGACATTGGGCCAAGGAAAAGAAAAGACAAATGGCCACATGGCACGCGATCCATCTGTACCACCCAGTCGAATTTATACAGGTAAGAAGCACACTTGAGGTTTCTAGGAGACGAGGAACAGCTGCACACAGAGGGCAATGAAATTGAGTTGGGATTAATGGTGATTAAAGCAAGGCTGGAAATACATTTAAAACTATAAAGTGTCCACTTTAGAAGGGTGAGCGCTTAAAAAAAACTTAACTTTTATTTGCCTGTGTATGTGTGCGCGCGCGCGTGTGTGTCTGTGTGTGTGTGTGTCTGTGTGTGCAGGTGCTGAAGCAGATCAGAATGAATAGCCAGATCGCCTGAAGCTGGAGTCACAGGCATTTGTGAGCTGCCCAATGTGGGTATTGTGATGTGATCCGAACCTGGGTCCTCTGAAAGAGCAGTACACATTCTAAATTGCTGAGCCATCTCTCCAGTCTCTAGATGGATGGCCTGATAGAGTGTGAATTATGTATCAATAAAGTTTTTTTTTTAAATCCAGACCAGCCTCCAAAAGCTTTGGGCTGCAGATGAAGACCCACATACCATATGCCTAAATATTCCCCAACCAAACAAGCTGTTAAATAAAATATGTTCTCTTCTCCTACCTCGACATGTACACCTTCATAGTGGCAAAACAGGAGTGTGTGTAAGGCCTTGGTTTTTAAATGCTTGGAAACTGTTGTTTGGGTAGCCCACTGACAGGGCCGCCTGTGTTTAGACAAGCGATAGTGTGATACATAATTCATAGATTTTTGTTTTATTTTATAAAATGTCCATGTCTTCATTTCACCAAAAATGACTAATTTCAGTGATGGTAGTAATCGAAAGAAATAGAGCTTTGCCAAAATATAAACTGAGGGGCTGGAGGAGGGGCTCAGTGCTGGGCGCTTTCCTTGTGTTCCGAAGGTTCTGGGTTCGATTTCTAATAGCCACAAAAATAATCAAGGATAAATTATAGTGAATGGAATTTGTAAAGATTTATTTAGTGAATGTCTGTGAAGCTGAAGGGGTTTTTGTGTGGCACATGTGTGCAGGTACCTAAGACTAGAAGAGGGAGTCAGATTCCCAACAACTAGAGTTCCAGGCTGTTGTGAGCCACCATATGGGTGCTAGGAACCAAACCCAGGTCCTCTGCAAAAGCAGTAAGCGTTTTTAACCACTGAGACATCTCTCCAGCAAATGAAAATTTAAAGTATTGTCCCCCAAAGATACTTTTTCTAACATTCAGAATTATTCATTGAAACAAAGAGGCAAAATAGAAATTATAATTAATGTGATAGTTGAAATCCTCATTCGAAATCAAATCTGAATTAAACAGTTTTAGAAATTTTAATAAAATCCTGTTAACCATTTTTAAAAAATAATTAGCAATTGTAGTATCGGCATCCAGCAAGCAAATGTCAGTGTCATATTTCATGTACATTATGTCTAAATTTATATATACAAATATAAAAGTAGTAAGAATTGTTTAAGCATTGCAAAAGGCCCCTCAGCTGCAGCGGGCATCATTGTAGATATTGCATTAATTCATAAGAATATTGGGAACTGAGAGCTAGTGTACCAAGAAAAGCAGGGAAATGACCCCTCTAAGAAATGACTGGAGTCTGCAAGAATACACAGGATTCTTGTCTTCTACAGAGGGCCAGACAAGTCCAGTAAATTGTTTTTCCCCTCAGCATGTTAGCTTTCTGTTACTATAACAAAACCTCAGAGCCAATTAACTGGAAAAAAGGCTCACGTTAGCTCACGGTTTTGGAGGCATCAGTCAGGGCTGCCTTTGGCCCCGTGATGAGGCAACAAAGGGTGGAGTAAGCTGTTCACTTTATTGTAGCCAGAAGGAAAGAGAGATAAGAGGGAGCTGGGTTTCCACTCTCTGCTTCCAGGGCACAGCCCCAATGTGTGCCTAAAACCTTCCATTATGCCCTACTCCACCATGTAACAATGACAAGTCGAGCACCAAGCCTTTCACACACAGATCTTTGGTGCCCTGGACTTTGGGAGATACATGGAACCAAACTACAACCTTCTACCACACATGTCTGCTGCTCAAGACGCTCCCCTCCCCCATCCTCAGAAGCAGAGTCCCTCTTCAGGTAGGCGGTGTCATAGTCCATGAACAATGATGGCCACCTCTCAGATCACACTTTGTGTCCAAAGCCCAGACAGGAGAAGAGGAGGCCTTGTCTCCGGAACAGTGTTGGTAGATAGAGACCATGTCAGGAGCTGTGTGGGACTGGCTTTGAACACGGGAGATGTCTTCCCTCTACTTCCTGTCTCCCTGTGGTACTAGAGGAAACCACAGACCTTCCATAGTCATTGTCCCATGAACATCTCCATGTGCCCAACATTCAGTTTACATAGTTTGGATTTTAGCTGCAGCCTCCGAGACGCAGAATCTTGAGTCAGGAGAAGCCGAGGGATGCTGGAATTCTAACCCCAGCCTGCTTCTCTCTGATGGAACATTGCCTACCCCTCCACGCACTTGTGTATAAAACCCAATACAGTTCAGGCCCAGGGCTGGCTTCTCACTTCCCACTGACTTCTCTCTCACCTGTCCCTCACACTGAGCTAATAAGGCTCCTTGTAGCCTGGTTCCTCTCTCTGAGATACCTTTTTAGCTTTAAATGTTTTTTAAACATTTATCCCAGTCTCATGTATCCCAGTCCGACCCCGAATTTTTATGCTGCTGGGGATGTCCTTGAACTTCTGATCCTCCCACCTCCACCTTCTGAGTGCTGGGATGTAGGAAAGGACATCAGGTCCGGCTTAGGTGGTGCTGGGGGCTAAACCTGGCGCTTCATGCATGCTAGGCAAGCACTCTACCTACTGAGCTATGCTCCAGCCTCCTCTTTACTCTTTGCCTTCCTTCTCCATCAATTCCACTCTGGCTGTCCCTTGATCCTCCATGTTGGGATTGGGCTCCTTCTCTCTGAGTAGTGTATGCCCACAGGAACAGGGACTACTGGCCTGGTGGCTTTTCCACCCCAGGCGTCCCACTGGCCATATTGATATGGCTGGCTGAGCAAGTGAGGGCCACATTCTAAAGGTGCAGGGGATACTGGCCTTGGCTTCCTCTCCACACTCTCCTCAGGTCTCGGGAATGAGCAGACAGTCCACCCAGAGGGCCACTGTGGGGGCAGATGGATGGGAATTCGTGGCACCCTGAGATCTCATCCATAGGTGTTGAGGGGTCTCACTCAAGCATAGGCCTAAAGTGGCCTGGCACAATGGGGATCTCCATGGCGACACATTTGATCTTAAGTCAACCTGAAAGCTGTGTTCCTCCCACATACCAAGGGCTCTAGTGGTAAAGGCCCAGGGCTAGTGTGCCGGTTTCAAGATGCCGCCAGCTTCCAATGTTGACTTTCTAGCTTGCAGTAGCACAATGGCTGCTTTACCTCCAAGCCTCATGTCTATAATACCTGGCAAAAAAAATGGAGATTCAGGCCAAAAGGAATGTACTGATCTCAGTGTGCCCCTAAATTTTCAAGATGTGTTTCTCTGGAATTCTACTTGCCCAACTTCCAATCATGCCCATGGGTGAGCCGTGGAGTAAAGAGTAAGTGGGTGACAGAGGGAGAGAATTAACTGAGTCTAGCCCACTCCACCCAGGGCTCTGGCAACCGTGTATAAACTGTAGTGTGATCAGCATGTGGTGTGGGAGGTAATGGGCAGGCTATGGGGAGTGGAGAGTTTACACACAATGGAGGGGCATCTCCAGGTATCGTGTCCTCCAGGCCACTGCGCCCCACCCAGACCCAGGGTTCAATCGTGAGTGTAGCAGAAGAGGAGTGGGACTGGAACCCAGGCCTTCTAAGGCCCCCAGCATGAGATGCTGTCATAATTGGCCAGCCCCCTTTAGTGCACTATGGAGCTAGAGCAAGGATCCCTGGACCCAGAACTACATACAATGGGGAGGGAGACACTGGCCACAGTTGTCACCAACCCCCAGGGCACAGTCAGCTCCTCAGAGTGGTTAGCTGGCAGGCAGATAATTACCCTTGCCACCCACTGTCTTCTGGGAAAGACAGCTCTGCAATCTGCTTGTCAGGGGCTGCCCCTTCCCCCACCCCCTGCTGAGGCCATGGTTGACAGGAGGTGGCAGGTCAGCCAGTTGGAGCCATGGAGACCAACTAGAGGGCAGATGGACAAATGACAAAAAGCAATGAGAGCAGGGGTAGAGAATTTATACCAGACATACTATACCATGGAAATAGGTAAACTGAGGAAAGAAAGCTACGTGCCCTTGCTGCTATCCCAGGAGGAAAGGATGAGGTAATGAATATAACATCTCTGGTAGATGAGTCTCCAAGCTAGAAGTCAATGAGAGGGTCTGGTGGGGCTAGCCAGAGCTGAGGATGCCTCAAGGTGAATTTTGAAGGACAACAAAGGATTCTGGGAAAGACATCTAGTCAGAGGCATGGGTGAGCAGTTGCAGGGAGGCTCGCCAGCAGGTCACGGCTAGCCTGGACAGAAAGAAGTCCAGGTGTTGGCCTGTGGGCAGGCCCTCAACTATAGTGCCCTGGTCCCATTCCTACCTCTACAGATGAAGTGCCAGGATCAGAAGTCACATTCATAAGGGACAAAACAGGTATTCTAGCTCAGCTCAGCCTTTCTGAGCTGAGCTGAGCTGGTTTCTCTGCAGCTGCAGCAGAGTGAGAAGCAGGTGTGTAGGGTGTGTGTGTGTGTGTGTGTGTGTGTGTGTGTGTGTGTGTGTGTGTTGGGTGGGCCTCTTGTGTGGCAGATGAGGAAGCTTGGACTTGGAAGACAGGGAGCCTTGGGAGATCTGAGCAAGAGGAAGGTGATATGTGACCAGCTTGTGTAGGAAAGAGTCCTTGGTTCTTTCTCCAAGTAGGTCCCACCCATAGCTGTTGGCCCCTTGTTTGCTTCCTATCCAGGGAACAGAGTAATAGTGTGTGGGGTGTGGAGTCCAAATCTTGGGTTTGAGTCTTCCCCTACCTTAGACCGGTGTGCCCCGTCAACTTCCCGTCTATAAAATGGCATCACAGTCTTGGCATCGGACTGGTAGGATTAGGTGAATTTTGCCGTGAGACCTATCCCAAGCCGGTGCTGTGGTCCACCTCTTCAGGCTCGGCCTCTTGGGAGGTAGAGTCAGGAGGACCTGGAGCACAGGAATTCTAAGCCGGCCTGGGCAGCACAGGAAGAAACAAGCAGATCTGTGATAGAGCCAGGCAGGAGCAAACACGCGCAAGCCTGGTCGCTCTCTCAACCTCCAGCCCGTTGCTCTGTTCTCACCTGCCAACCTCCTGGATCCTTGCCATCACTCCCTTGTTCTCTTAGAGCGACAGCAGACTGAGGCCCTTGTGCCTGGTTGCATTCCTGTCTTAGGCTGCCGTAACTAATGACAACCTGGGCACCTTCAACAATAATGGATTATCTCCCAGCTCTGAAATCTTCAATAAAGTCCTGGTGGGGCCTCCCCTCTGTCTTGTTCTGGGGAGACAACCCCTCCCTGTCCTTTTCTGGTCCTCCTCGTTGTTCCCTGACTTGGAGCCTTGAGGTTTCAGCCTGTGTCTGCCGACATGTGACAACCTCTTCTTTTGTCAATATCTTTACCAATTTTCCTCCTAAGGATGCCAGGCATATTGGAATCAGGGCCACCCTCCCTCAGCAGGCCTGCGTGATCAATGCCAATTTCCAAATGTGATCCTACTCTGAGATACTAGGGGAAGGCACTTCAGCATATCTCTACAGGTAATTCAACTCTTGATAATCATCAAGACCCCCCCACAAACACAGACACAAGAACACACATGCGCATACACACACAGACACGCATGCATATACATACACACGCACAGACACACACATATGCATGCACATGAACACTCCTGCGTGCACACACACAGACACACATGCACACACGTATGCACATGCACGCATGCATGCACATACACACACGTGCACACACACATACACCCCTGGCCAGAGAGGTGGAAGGAAGAAGAAGAAGAAACAGAGCAGGAGCAGGGAGATGGCTCAGATGGCAAAATCACCTGCTGCTAACCCTGACAACCAGGTTCTCACCCCCAGAACCCAGAAGGAGAAAGGAGGGAAGCGACTCCTGCGAGGTGTCCTTTGACCTCCACATGTGTGCCATACCATGTTACCAACCACACAAAGTAAATACACCAAAAGATAACAAAGTGTCTATTTTGAAAAAGAATGAATGGGGGGGGGCGGCTGTAGCTCAGTGCTGGAGTACTTTCCCGGCTTTTCCCAAAGCCTCAGTTCAATCCTTAGCACCAAGAAGGAACCATGTCCTGTTCTTGTGTTCCTAGAGCTGAGTAGAAAACCTGCCCCAGAGGGCAGAGAGGTGGACTTTGTTTTTAGATTTTGCAGGTGGGGGGCCAGAGACATGGTTCAGCAGTTTGGAGTACTTGCTGCTCTTGCAGAAGACCTGGGTTTGATTCCCAGCACCTGTATGGCAGCTCACAACTGTCTAACTCCAATTCCAGGGTATCCAACACCCTCTTCTGGCATTTGAGGGTACCAGGCACACATGTGATACATAAATATACATGCAGGTAAAATTCCCATGTACACAAAATACTGTGTGTGTGCAAGTGTGCATGGTCAGAGAAAGACATCAGATGTCCTGCTCTGCCGCTACCCTTGGATATCTCCCTAAATTATCAGTCTCTGCCTCCCTATAGCACCCTCTACCACACCCAGATTTTTATGTGGGTTCTGGGGATTCGAACACAGGTCTTTATGCTTGTAGAGCAGGAAGTCTTCTGCACTGAGCCTAGAAATCTTTTGGGATTTGCTCAGTCAGCTGGCTAGCCAAGCCACCCGTGACAAGAGTCCTTGGGGACCAGGTGGGCTGGGAAGAATTTTCACTCTCGGAAGTGCAGGCCTGACTGCTGAGCCCGGCAAAGCTGACAGTGCTCAGTGTTCAGCGCTGCTGTCAATCAGCATAGACGGGGATTCCCCGGGGAGACGTCACAGCAGCCGGGGGCGACTGACATTACTAATCCAAGGGCCCAAGCTGTCTGTGCATCAGACGGTGACTCGCTGTGGGGGACAGAGAGGATGCTGGGGTTGTGAGGGAATCGAGGAGGGTGCAGTGGCTGGTATTGTGTTTGGGCACAATAGGATAAGGCGGGGAGGGCAAGCCGGCAGGGAGGGCAAGCCGGCGGGGAGGAGGGGTCTGCAGGACATTTCTTAGGCCCCAGAGGCTGGGGCATTGAATGGCCAGCACCGCTGAACCCAGTGGGCCTGGAGGAGAGGCGGAAGTAACAGCAGTAACAGCGTAAAGGTCAGCGGCCCTTGGGGCCAGGAACATCCAAATGCAAATGTGGAATTTACCCTCCTACAGTGCCCGCTGGCCAGCCTGCTTGCCTGCTGGCTTGCCTGTCTGTATGCCAACCAGCAGCCTGGGCCTGGCAGGCACAGCAGAAATCCTGGACCCTACCAGGAGCTAGGCAGCTCTAGGAATTCCCCCGTGCCCTGAGCACTTCAGGAGGGTGGTTCTGGTTGTACAAGAGTGGGATGTAGCCTCAGGGATTCAAGTTGTCCACTGGGCTCCGCCTCCCACTCTCAGCTCTCCCGGCTCCACTGAGGAAGCTCCTTTCTGCTTCTCCCAGCTTCCCACCCAAGGTCAAGGGCCACCAAGGGGATCTTACTGGTCTTTCCACGAACTTGGGGCAAGGCCAGTCAGACTAGTGGGGTCCTTCAATGTGTGGGGACTTTCTGCTAATCCTCAGAACCCTGCCATTCTCCATCGGGAGACAGTTTAGAGAGGAGGTCCCTTGAAAAGATGGTACCCCAAACAATGGCAGAGCTGGAGCTCAGACTGGCCCCTATCAGCTACCTGTAGGGATTGAACCCCAGTCTTTGCCCAGTACTCTTCTTCCCCCAACCTTTGCGATCAGCCTAGGAAGCTCCAGGTGAAAGACAGTCCACCATTACTCACACCAGACGCCAGGCCTCCTCGTGTGTGTCAGAGGCCGAGGACTCACTCATGTGCGCACACACACACCTTGACTGTGCAGTGCTGAGTTCTGCAGCATAAGCACTGTGACAAGGACCCAGGGTTACGTTTACTCCCAGCTATTGCCATGTGACCTCATCACGGGTCTCTAGGGTCAGGGGCTCTTCTGAGCCAATCCGTGCCAATTTCCCTGTGTGCTTATAGACCCCGGGAGAGAGGCCATCTCCCCCTCAGTCTGCCAGTTCCCTACCTGTCCCTGATACCTATAGCCAAGCTTGACACCATGAGAGTGTTCAGTCCATCTTATTCTTGCCTGAGTGACAAGCCTGCCACTCAGAGTCCAGGAATGCCGTCCACAGTGTCCTGGGGAGGCTCCCAGGCCAGGACAAGTCAGTCGCTCAATCTTCATTCCCTCATTCTGTCTACAGCCTCTGCGCCGCTTCTCTCCCTTTCTCTGTGTTTCCTCTCTGCTGTCCTGGGCGCTGTCTTTCTCCCTCTCATTTTTTTCCCAAATGCTTTTTCGCATTTCTTGGGTTTCCATGCTTTCTTTTTTAACTGCTAATGACATATGCCAGAGGACAACTTGCACGGTTCAGTTCTCCCCTTCTTCCAGTGTGGGGCCCGGGAACTGAACTCGGGTGATCAGACTTGGCAGAAAGTTCCTTTGTCCAGTGAGCCATCTTGCCAGCCCTCTGTGCTTTCTTTTTTTTTTTTCTCTCCTTGGACCTTCTGTCTGAGTGGCTCGCCTTTCTCCTTTGTTCATCTCATACGTCATCCCTCTCACTTGCTCCCTCCCTCCCTTCCTCTTTCCCTACATCTGGGCTACTATTTGCCCTCACCACCACCCCCACATGCCCCAGGGAGTCTTTTCCTACTGTCAGGTGATGTCACTGGTGTCTCCTGGACCATTCAAACCTTTTAATCCTATTGACATTCACTTAACGAGTTTCTCCCACTGTTGACAGAGCCTCCTGCCCCACCCACGCTGTCCAGGAGCAGAGTTCAGAGTTTCTGTAAAGCCATTTGGGGTAATGGAGATGATGACTCCATGGAGTAACCTCCTGGCCACCTCCTCGGTTTCCCTGGGAATGAGGTCAGCTGTAGATGAAGAGTAGGTATGTCCAGAAGGCATGAAATCAGAAAGCAGAGGGGCCACGCCCTGGGTCCTGGGCTAAATATGGATAGACTCCTTGGGAGGGCATTGGGGATGGTTGCAGCAAAGGAAGTCCTCAAGGAAGGCTGAGGAAGTCAGGGCTTGGAAATGAACCCTGGAATTGCCAAGGGAGGTGCTGTTCACCTGCCTGCTTCCCACTGAGCCTGTTCTGAAGACAGAGCTGAGATTCAGGGACCTAATGTTAGGGAGGGCTCCTTATCAGGCAAGGCTGTGGGGGACTGAATCTCTGTCCATCGCTCCCTGTTGAGGAACTGGGTGGGCCCAGTGCCCTTAGCCTGGAAACAAGAAGCCTATCACCAGAAGGCCCTTGGAACTGCAGGGCTGCTTCTGTCAGAAGATCTGGGTGGAAATCCCACTCTGCTCTTTGAGGCCGTGGGACCTTCAGAGAACACCTAACTTCTCTTAGCCTTCATTTCTTCCCATATGGGATAGGCAACTGCTAGCTGCATCCAGTGGTCCTTCAGGAGAAATGAGCACCATGTCACGTGTGCCACGTGCTTAGCACAATGTCCTTCAGCTCACCAGACAGCCGACTATATAATTGCTGTCTTAAAGTTTCTTACTACACTGACACAGCCTTGTTCAAATATCAGATTGGCAAAGCTCACAGTTTGATAACATGCCTGCTGGCAAAGCCACAGGGGAGCAGGGCGAGCAGACAAGGCTGGGCTGGTATAGCTTGGGGACACCACTGTGACCCTTTCCACCCAATCAGGACCTTGGATCCCCGCACCTCCCTGGGAGGGTCTCCTCTTGCAGGTTCGCAAGCCCCCACTGAAGCGCCACATGTGGGGGATTATTTATTGCAACATTTAAAGTAATTGCCAAAGGCTGGAAACAAACTAAATGTGCATCAGTAAGATCTGTTAAATAACTCGTGGTCCCTCCATATAAGGAAGTCCTGCACAGCCATAAACAAGAGACGAGGGTACTGTTTCCAAAAAACGCCTAGCAGTAACCAAGATGCATCTGTCAGGGAAGAAAGGCAGGTAGCAGAAGGATGTGCACACATGGTAAAAGACGACGGGTGTGGACACCAACAAAGCTTATGGTTCATGCATAATATATTCCAGGAAATAAGAATTCCTCTCTTTGTAGAGGGGACACGAGAGGGGGGTGCTGGTGGGACTGTTTGCTGCCTGGTGTGTGTGTGTGTACTCTCCCATACCACAGCGCACGCGTAGAGGTCAGAGGACAACTTAGGGTAGTCCGTTTGTTCCTTCTAAATTACGGGTCCCAGGAATCAAACCCAGGTCTTCACATTCAGTGACAAGAGCCCTTACCAACTGAGCTACCTCAGGGTCCTGTTTTGGGATTTTGTAGCTGCTGTTTTGGAAAGGGTTTGTTTGTTTTTCTTTTTGGTTTTTTGAGACAGGGTTTTTCTGTGTAGATTTGGAGTCTCTCCTGGAACTCGCTCTGTAGACCATGCTGGCCTCAAACCCACAAAAATTCACTTCCTCTGCCTCCCGAATGAAAGGGGCACACCACCGCTGCCCAGCTTGGTTTGAGGTTTTTTGTTAGCTCGTTTGTCCGGGCCTCCTCCTGCCTCAGCCTCTGGAGTGCTGATCTCATATATCAGCATCTCCAGTTTGTTTCTATGGTTTCTTTTTTCTTTTTAAACTTGCATTTTGGACCTTGTGCATGTAACATAAATTAAGTTGGGCAAGGTGGAGCATGCCTGGAATCCTAGAACTTGAGAGGAAGAAGCAGGGGCATCAGGAAATCAAGGCCACTTTGAGCTACAGCCTGCCTCACAATTAAACCACACACACACAACTTCTAATTATTTTGTTTGTTTCATTTTTCGGGCCTTCCCGACTGAGACAAAATTTCAAAGTTTTGGCTCCATGGAATTTTCCAGAGGTGCCAAGGGCATCAGGGACCTACCCTGAGACCGCCCGAGAAGGAGCTGGTGTCCACGTGCACGAATGGATAGAGGGCAGTCTTGGGTAGAGTCTGCCACATTCACTCACTTGAGCAAAGGCTGAACAAATGTTTTCTCAACAGCCGTTGTCAAAGGCACAACTCCTCCAGGCACTCTGACCCTGCTGGGGGTCAGAGTTCAAGAACCCCACTGAGGGATGATGCTGTCTCTCACATCCAATACCTGCCATGCACCTGCGCCTCCTCTCACCTAAAAACAAGAGCCACAGCAGCTAGGGTGGCCATCTCATCGGCTCCTACTTCCCTGCACTGGGCCCCAGACAGAATGGAATTCTTAAGCCCACTCTTACAGTCTAGTCAGCTCTCAGCGGGTGTGGCAGCATCAAACACACCCATGCAGGGCAGCAGGAGCTCCGCTGCCAGGAGACCGTCTCCCTGGAATCTCACTCTTGGAGGTGGTGACGACAGCAAGCAGGCGGCAGGGTGCCACCTACCTTTCCAGCTCAGGGGAGGGCGGTGCTGGGCTCCAGGAGAAAGGGTGAGGGTTATCCCCTATAACAGGTCATGAGGGGCTACCTGGTGAGCAGTGGTCTCTTTTTTCTGGTTTTTCTATGAGTGTAGGACTCCAGCACAGAGACACTGAGGCCAGAATGTTTGGGATGCACTAGGCAAAAAGGCCCTGGCTCAACTTCTCAGGCGGAGGACAGGGACATGATATTGGTCATACTGGCTGCTTATGGATCCATTAGGTATGGACCTTTGGAACTTGGCATCGTGGGTCCTAAAGGAAGCTGGGAGGACACCCCACTTTCAGAGACTGAGGCTCAGGGAGGTGGCCACTTCACATGTCCCTAAGCCACCGAACTGACCCCAAGGTCCTTTTCTCTCCACTGTCTCCCTCATGTTCCTCCCCGTCTGCCTCACGAGTGCTCATGTATCTGAGCCAGATCAGGCACACAGGGCAATGACCTTGAAACCAGGTAGATACCCTGGAAAGAGCCTAAACCTGCACACAGTGGAGGAACAGCTTAGAACACCGAAGGGGAGTCTGGAAGATGCAAGGGATGGCTGCTGTCACCCAGGAACACGAAAATAAGGATGGTAGCAGGAGCTGACTCAAGCAGAGATGCCCTGGGGCAGGTGTCATGAAGCCCAGGAAGGTTGAGGTAGAAAGAGAGGCTTTCCGGGGCCAGGATGTTTGGATGAAAGCCCAGCTGCTCCGCTCACCAGCTGTGTGACCTGAGGTCATTTACTTAACCTTTGGGGGCCAGTTATTTCACCTGTAGAATGGGGATGATAATACACCAGTCCACAGAGCTGTTTTGAGGACAGAGTAAATGAAAACAAGCCTAACACAGACCAGGGCAGTTGGGATAGAGCAAACACTAAGGTTCGGCCATCTGTCATTTGTTGTTTTGACTGCTACCCTGGTCCTCTGTCTCATATCCCAGTTCTAGGCCGCTCGAATATGTGGGTCGATTTCTGCTGATTGGAGCGGAAGCAAAGACTTGAAGTCCAGTTCAGGAGAAGGGACGGTCCTCTCTAGAGAGTGAGGTGCTCCTGGCTCCACTGACTTCAGAGCCCCATTAATTGTCCAGAGTCTGCCCGGTGGTGGTATCCCTGCCACACCCTAAATGTGTATCACTGTACCCATATGATCCCCATGGCCCCCAAGACCTGGGCCCAGGCAAAGCTGTGGGAGAAATGATGTGTCTAGGAGACACACCCAGACAGCTTTAATGAGGCATGTGGAGGCCAGAGACTGAGGGTGGACAGGAGGGCAGGGGTGAGGCGGTTTGACAGCTAAGTGGGATAAGCTGCTGCAGGCGGTTGCTTGGGTGAGCGAGCACATTCCCAGTCACTGGGCAGTAATAACCCTAATCCCCTCATTACCACTCCCAGAGCTGATGCGTGACTCAGGCAGGAGCTGCCAAGAGTCCCTGCCTTCTGAACCTGGCTCCACACACCCTCCCCTGCCCCACATCTGTGCAACAGCTGGGCTTCAGGGCAGCCAGTACCTGGCAGGTTCTGGCACCATCTGCTTCCCCAGACCTAGGCTCCTCAGAGCGGGTGCTGGAGTCGCTGGGGACCTGCAGGGAGGGGCTCAGGCTCACGTGACCTCCAGTGTGGAGCTTTCATTCCTCACTCTGCTGCCTATAAAGAGGTCAGGGGCCAGTCTGGGAGCTCTTGATGGGTCCTAAGGGATGTCAAAATTATTGGTTCTCCTAACGCTTGAACCTCAGTTTCTCCACCTGCATGGTAGGAAACCTGCCTTGCTAGCGCCCTCATTCCTCTCTGACCAACCATAGCTAGCCGGGATCTGAGGCTTGAGTGTGCTCATGCATGTGTGCATGTGGGAGAGTGCACACGTGTGTGCAGATGCATGTATGTACATTCACATGGAGATCAGAGGATAATGTTGCTCCTCATGTGCCTTTTTGGTTTGTTTGTTTGAGATAATTGGTCCAGAATTGCACTCTGTATGTAGGATAGGCTAGCCGACCAAGGAGCTCCAGGTATCCACCCCCTCCCTTCTTGCCATAACCAGGATTACAAACTCAGACTGCTGGACCTGGCTTTTTATGTGGGATCTGAGGATAGCGTTCCAGTTGCCACACTTGCAAGGCAAGCGCTTTACAAACTAAGCCATTTCTCCAAGCCGAGGGCGTTCTTCTAAGGACATCCGAACTACAAGTTTAATGAGGTGTGGATGGGATGCAATGGAAGAGGGAGGGGCATAATCACTGCTTCCCAGAGCCTTCGTCCCACGCAGCCCCAGGCTGCCCATCAATCTGGGGGCACTTGATTCGATTCGCTTTCTCTTACTCGTGCTAGGGTCAGAGATTTTTCTTCCATGGCTGAGGGGAGTTGTCAGGAATCATGGCTACAATAATAACGGAAAGGCTTTCTGAACATCTTCCAAGCATCCTGAGAAGGCACAATGCTAGGGCTAAGGCATGATCCATCATCATCATCATGCCCAGCTCAAAGATGGCGTACAATGCATAAGACCACGTGGCTAGCCGATGGTAGCATCGGGATGTGACCTCAGCTTTGTGTGATTCCAGACCCTCTGCAGCGCCACTTCCTGTCAGAAGGAGAAGCGCCTCAAAGCTAGGCAGCCAGCTCTACCCACGTGGCCCCACCACCTGGCACCTTGACCATCGACTAGTACACAAAAGAGTCAGCTGCGGGTTGCATCAGGGAGAAGAGGCATTGTCCCGTGGGCAAATGGCTGATAGATTATCTCCCATACTCTCATTTCAGGAAGTGACAGTGAGGCACAATGCTAGGGCTAAGGCACGATCCATCATCATGGGGATACTTTATGGGCTCCATAGGTCTCTGTTAGCTGGCTCCAGGGACAGGCTGTGTATGCAGTGAAGGGCCACCTCATTCGCTACTGTTGACACACCCGGCTCTTGTTCCAACAGCAAACACTGGGCCTGGAGAGATGGTCTTATTGGCTGGCAGTGTCCTATTGCAGGCTCCCCTCCTTGTTTAAACAGACAGCCCTGTTTGCCCTACCTGCCCAGCCCCCAAGACCTCACTAATAAATACCCAGGTCCCTGCCCTGTGGGTAATTCAAACCTCTTGTCCCAGCGGAATACCCCTTCACTACTGGGGAAAACCATGAAAAATTTGAGGCCAGCCCCAACCCCCTAAAGTGCCATGTCAGTGTTACAAATGAGGAAACAGAGACCCAAGGAGAGCGGGAACCAAGGTACACACAGATGGTCAGGCCAGCATCCAGCCACTCTCTGTGATTGATATACAATCTCTGCAACTGGCATATGGTGTTGCTTTTGCCTCAGTGAAACCTGAGCCACCAAATAAATGGTGTGGATGTGAGTGTGTGGCGCATGTGTGTATGAGTGGGTGTGTATATATAAATGTGTGTATGGTGTATGTTTGTGTGAGTGCATTGTGTGCATATATATGTGCGTATGGTATATGTGTGTATGAGTGGGTGTGTGTATATGTATGTGTATGTGTATATGGTGTATGTGTGTGTGAGTGGGTGTGTGTGTATATGTATGTGTGTGTGGTGTCTGTGTGTGTGAGCGAATGTGTGTGTATCGTGTTGGAGAGGCTGGAGGCTGATGTTCGGAGTCTTCAATTGTTCTCTCCACCTTTCTCTGGTGCAGGGCTCTCAGTTGAACCCAGAGCTTGCTGATATGGCTAGTCTGCCTAGTCAGCTTGCTCCAGGGAGACCCTGTTTCTGTCTCCTGAACCTTGATATCGCAGACAGGCCATCAGTGCCCATCTAGCATTTATGTAGATTCTGGGGACCCAAACTCTCATCTATCTGCCGTGTGAGAAATATTTTAACTACTAAGATATCTCTCCATCCCTCCCTCTTTAAAGACAGGGTCTCACGTATCCAAGACTGGCCTCAAACTCACGATTTAGCCAAGGATGACCTTGATCTTCTGCCTCTAACTCCAGAGTGCTGGAATTACAACTGTTTGTGCAGGACTGGCACTAGAACCAGTCCTCTATAGTCCCAGTACTCTATAAACTGAGCTTCATCTGCAGCCCCACAAAACATGCTCCCAAACTGGACATTAAATTACAATTTAATTGATAGAGTACTTGCTTAGCACGCACGGGGCCCTGAGTTCAATCCCCAGGAGTACATAAACTAGGTTGGGTCCTGTACACTTGAAATCCCAGCACTCTGGTGCTGTCAGCAGGAAGATCCAGAGTTCAAGGTCATCCTCAGCTACGCGGCGGGTTGGATGCCAGCCTGAGCTACATGAGACTGTGTCTAAAGAATAAAAATACCATGGTCTCCTTGTTTCCATTCCTGAGCCTAGACCAGTCCAGCCTTCTCTGGGCTGTTGTGGGTGATTCACTGCAGGCTGTAAACAACCCCCTGGAGCACCGGCTGTACCACCAAGGCCCTGGCACTCATCCTAGCCGTGCCGAGGGGAATCTAAAAGAAGACACTGTGCCCACGCACCCCCGATGGAAAAGAGAAGGTGGAAGAGAAGCAGGGGGAGGCTTCCAGATCTGTATCCCAACACGTGCACAGGAGCCCATGATACAGCCAGCTTTGCAGGGCCCAGCTGAACCTGAGGGTAGGGGAGTGTACCAGCCAGGCTTCCTGGGAGAAGGGACCTGGAAGGAGGACGTGGGGTGGGAGGAGGAGGGTCACTGGGAGCTGCAGAGCCAGTAGCATGTCTAATCTCCTATTGTGCAACAGGCACCCCGGGAGACTTTAATGAAAGAAGCTGAGACCCTAGGGGCCATACAGATGTCTCAGTGGGTAAGGCTGCTTACCACCAGGCCTGATGACCTGAGTTTGGTCCCCAGAATGCACAGAGGAGAAACCGACTCCTGCGAGTTGTCCTCTGACCTGCATATGTGTTCTATAGTACGTGCTGTGCTTTCGTGAATTATTGGGGGCACAAATGATCTCAGATGTAAATAAAATCAAAAGAAATCAAGAACCTATGCCATGGAGAACAGAGAAGGTGGGGGGTGGTTGCAGGGAAGATGACTCCTTCACCACGGAAGAGCGGGACCTTGGAGACCTTCCCACTCACTTGACAGGTGGAAGAAACTGAGGCACAGCACAGACTGAAGATTTGCTTGAGGTCCCCTAAGGAGCTGTGATGGAAGAAGGCCCCAAAGTCACCTGTGTGGGCTAAAGATGAGTGTGGCCTCTCTAGCAATCAGAAAGGACCTGAGCCCTGCCCTCTTCAACATTGCCCACGAGTAGTTCACTATTATTGCTCTGGGTGGGGAGGCACTGGACAAAGGCAGACTTCCTGCCTATGCCCTGTGTGAGACAGGTTGTAAGGTACTTGGTGACGTGGCAGAGGCTCACGGGTAAAGCCAGGCTCTGCATTCACTGAGCAGAGGTCCTCACAGCTGAGCCTCGTCCATCCCTGTCTTACTCAGGGTTTCTATTTCAGGTGATGAAACACCATAACTAAAAGCAAGCTGGTGAGGAAAAGGTTTATTTGACTTATCCTCTTCCACATTGCTGTTCATCACGGAAAGAAGTCAGGACAGGAACTCAAGCAGAGTTGGAACCTGGAGGCAGGAGCGGCTGCATAGGCCAGGGAGGGGTGCTGCTTACTGGTTTGCTTGCCCTGTTCTTGCTCAGCCTGCTTTTTTATAGACTCAGGACCACTGGCCCAGGGATGGTACTGCCCACAATGGGCTGGACCCTCTCCCATCAATTACTAATTAAGAAAATTCCGTACAGGTGTGCCTACAGCCTGATCTTATGGAGGCATTTTCTTTATTGAGATTCCCTCCTCTCCGATGACTTTAGGTTTTGTGTCAAGCTGATATAAAACTACCCAGCACAATCCCTGTCTGGACCAGAGCAGCTGTGATTCTAAACTCCTGTCCATATCACAAAGTGAAACTTCCAGTCTCTCCGGAAATGGCCAGCTGGGGTCTGATGGCCCAGTGTCCAAACATTCAAACATCTTCCAACCTCAACCCCCACTCTCCACCCTTGAAATCTTTTGCTACACAGAGCTTTATGCTCTTCTAGTGACTCAGTTTCCCCAGCAACAGCCCTGACAGCTGTAGGCAGATTGTGGCACTGACATTTCAGAGGCCTGAGCTCTTGCTAAGTCAACAGTAGACACAGATTACTTAGCCGCTGCAATTTGTGGCTGCCTCCTACATAGCGGTTTGATAAGCCTTTATTGTCACCTCCCTCTGATGCTGCATCCCTGGAGCCCGTGGCAGCTTGTTTACCCAGAGACAGAAGGCGGCTAGGTAGGGAAAGATGGGCAACGATAGTACAGATACAGATCCCTGGTCCAGAGCAACAGCCCAGATGCATCACCTTGAACATCTTGCTTACCCTCTCTAGACACCCTGGAAATGGCTCTCCATGGCATGCCTTAGTTTCCTGGACCTCTGGACCACTCAGATACAGTCTTGGGCCCCAAACAAAGCAAATACTCTCAGATCATTACTCCGGTCCTCTGTCCTAATACTTGCCCCAAGTGATTTGTCATTCAAGGTCCCTGGCCTCTTCCCTGGGAAGTCTGGTATCCCACCCCAGTGTCCCTCTTCCCTTCTCTGAGTTTCTACTACATCTGCCTAAACTCATGCTTCACATATGCTGGGCCATTGGGTGAGTCAGTGCTGGGTTGGGTCTTATTTGGCCCTGGACACCTGGCACAGCATATAGTTAACCTCTGTAGATTTTGCAGGGTGTGATATTGCCCGGCTATAATCCCAGCATTTAGGAGGTTTAGATGGGAGGACTGAATGTTTAAAGCTAAGGCTGGGATACAGCTTAATTGGTATAATACTTGTTTAATATGCACCAATCGGTTCAGTCCTCAGTAGCACATAAACTGGGTGTGGCTCAAACCTGTAATCCCAAGCAGTGAATGGTCATACCCTACTGCAAAGCTAGTTCAAGGCTAGCCTATGATACATAAGACCCTGTCTCAAAGAGAGAGGGCAAAGAGGGAAGGTAGGAGAGAGGAAGGAAGAAGGGGAAAAGGGAGAAGAAGAAGGAAGAATAGGAGGAAGTAGGAAAGGAGGGAAGGTAGAGGAAAGAAAGGGAAGAAAGGAAGAAAAGTTACTGCAAAAAAGTCTGGGGGACTGGAGAAACAGCTCAGTGGCTGGGAGCGCTGACTTCTCCTCCAGAGGACCTGGTTTCATTCCCAGCACCCACATGGAAGTTCATGACTATCTGTGGTTCCAATTCCAGGGGACCCAATGCCTTCACACAGCATATATGCAGGCAGAACACCAATGCACATAAAATAAAAGCAAATAAATCAATGCCTCTCAATAAAAAAATCTAAACAGGCCCAGGATGCTCAGGGTTTAAGTGCACTTGGTTGTCTTGAAGAGGACCTGGGTCTAGTTTTCAGCATCTACAGTATGGCACACAATGGTCCATAGCGCCAGCTCCAGGGCATCTGGTACCTTCTTCTGGCTTCCATGGGCACTGGGCATGGACATGGTACACATACCCACATGCAGGCAAAATTCTCATAAAACAATAAAGATAAATAAAATCTTAAAATGAATGAACGAGAGTCTGGGGATGAAGCTTAGTGGTAGTTGGCTTCTCTAGCATGTCTGAGGCCCTGGGTTATGCCCATCCTCAGTACTGGAAAAATAATTAACATAATTAATTTAAAATAAAAAATAGAGATGTCTATGCATGCCATTCTGGATGATTAGTACCCTGGTAGGGAAGTGTATCAGGAATACCAGAGAAGCCAGGGGAGGCTTCCTGCAGAGACAGAGCCTCATCTGACATGGAGGATAGATGGAAGTTAGCTAGACAGGGGAGGCTATTTGAGATAAAGGTCCGGGAGAGGAAGCATATGTGGTGAAGTGCAGGCACAATGCTTTCTGGAGACTCACTGTAGTTTGTAGAGCCCCCTGTTTCCTAAAATAGTAATTTTATTTTTCGTGTGTGTGTGTCTGTGTGTGTGTGCGTGCACACACAGATGCCTGCAGAGTCCAATAGACGTTAGTTCTCCTGGAGCTAGGGTTACAAACAGTTGTGAACTGTTGGATGTAGGTGCTGGGAACTAAACTTGGAACCTCTGCAAGAGCAGCATCTGTGTAGCTCTGAGTCATTTCTCCAGGCCCTCTTTGTCCCTCTCTGATTCCATCCTGTGAATAAAGAGTTGGCCCCTTCTCGTTGGGTGAGCACCATAAACCTGAGGAGTCCAGGAAACTCCCAGGAGGCTTGTAAGTAGGCACCTACCCCAGGATCAGTCATTCATTCTCTGCTCTGAGTTTTGGTTTGCCTAATCCATGAGGCAGAGCCTCTCTCTCTCTCTCTCTCTCTCTCTCTCTCTCTCTCTCTCTCTCTCTCTCTCTCACACACACACACACACACACACACACAATGTTATAACTGACCTGAATGAGAGCAGATCAGGGCTAGCATTTCTGTCCCAGCCTGGAGCTGTAGCCTGTAGCCTGGTTGGGCATGGGTGTGTAACTGAGTGGTGTAGAGAAGGTCCTGGAAGTTAGCTGTGCACTCCTGGCTCATCTTCCTTCCTGGGAGCCTTTCTCTCAGTCATGTCATTTAGGGATTTTTAAAAAGCAAAGGAAGAAAAGGTCTTCCCACTACCCGGCAGGCATGTTCTCGATGAGAAATGCTTTTCCAGCTCAGCATGTTCTTCCAAGAGTCCTCACCACCACCCACTCGGACCTGTCCACGGTCCACTCCATCTTTTCCACATCTCTAGTTTCCCTCTCAACAATGAGAGGGGCCCAAGGGTGCAAAGCCTGGGGAGAAACAGAAGGTAAAGGAGATACCAGGACTGGGGAAGCATTGCCAGTCTTCTTCCCTTCCTGTCTTAGTCACTGCTCTATTGCTGTGAAGAGACACCATGACTAAGGAGACTTACAAAGAAAGCACTTAACTGGGGCCTTGCTTACAGTTTCAGAGGGTTATTCCATCATCATCATCATCATCATCATCATGGGCAGCGTAGTGGGATGCTAGAGCTCCACATACTGATTGGTAGGGGGAGAGACAGAGAAAGAGAGAAACTGACAGACATTGAGCCTGTTGTGGACTTCTGAAACCCCAAAGCCCACCCTCAATGACACATTCTCTCCAACAATGGCACACCTCCTAAACCTTGTAATCCTTTTGAATAGTGCCACGCTCTGGTGACTGAACATTCAAATATATGAGCCTATGGGGCTCATTCTTATTCAGTTCTGTAAACTGGGGGTGGCAGTGACAGGGACTGGATTCAGCAATACAGGTTCAAGCTTCTCATTCAGCACTCTTTCTGACATCTAGAACATTGCCTGGCACAGGGTAGGTTCTCAGTAAAAAGAAAGAGTGGTTATTGTCATCCTGTCCTACTCTGCTTCTGGCTGGACACCATGAGTGAGGGTATAAATGATTGCTTTTGTCTCAGTCGTCTGAAGGAGGACAAAGAGGTAGCAGGCTTCCTAGGAATGATGGCTGTGCTTCTGTATGCCGGTCTCATGCTTTTCTGTTTGGTTTGCCTTGTGGTGCAAGCAGAGTGGGCATAGCTGGATGGTGCTCAAAGACCGCAGCTTGTTGACTGATCCTCCTAGACCTACTTCTTGTAGAGGAGGCAGGGAGAGGGGCCAGGGGCACCTGAGAACCAGCTTCCATTAGCTGCCTGCTTGCATTACGTGAGTGGCCAGGGCTGCCAGCCATTAGTGCAGGAGCCAGCCTCTGCTGAGACCCGAGACCAAAGCTTCTTGTGATTCTCTGGCTGGTCATTAAGAGGTGAGAAGCAGGGCAAGGGCTCTGCAGAACACTTTGTCTGTACCCACTTCTCTGCAGCTTCCCCACCACCTGGCACTTAGTGGCTCCTGCCCAGCCCTCTACTAGGCCTTTACATGGGGAGGGAACATTGCGGCTGTCCTCCCAAGCCATGGAACCCATCCTGGCCCATTAGCACTTGCTCCCTGAGGCCCCTGTGGTGAGGCTTTATTGCTGCCTCCAGGTTTCAGAAGGTAGAGAGTGAACAGCTGGGAACAAAAGGCTCTGCTCTGCACACGTGCTCAGCAGGTGTCTAGGCAGGACCCAAGACCCCTCTCACAGCTGTTCTTCCTGAGGTCTTTTTATGAGCAGAGAGCAAGGTCACACCAGCTCCTTCAGTCCTCCTATCCCCTACACTCACACTCAAAGCCACAAAGAAACACTCACGCATACACACATATACATACATCACATGCTTACACACATATTCATAAACGCATGTATCTATACGTACAGCCACATATATCCACACATACTTGCACACTGGACATGCCCTCATAGGACTAACTCCAGGCTCTCAAGAGAGAAAGCCACACCTATCCTGAACCTATGGAGGAAATGTCTAGGGGTGGGGAGGTGGAGTGCAGGGAGGCAAACAGGAAGGGCCAGGCAGGAAGGAAGTCCAAGGGTAGGGCCTAGGGAAGGAGGCTTCACCTCCCTGGCCCTGTGAGCCCTGTTGGAAGTTGAAAGTGACCAGTGTGGCCCTGGCCTTTGACTATTCTGAACTTACTGATGGGTCTGCCCCCAGGGTCCACACATAACTGAATGCTGTCCTTCCTTCCTTCCTTCCTTCCTTCCTTCCTTCCTTCCTTCCTTCCTTCCTTCCCTTTTTTTTTTTTTTTAAAGACAAGAGTCTCTCTATGTAGTCCTGACTGTTCTGGAACTCGCTATGTAGACCAAGCTGGCCTCAAACCCAGAGATCCTCCTCTCTCTGCCTCCCGAGTGCTGGAATTTAAAGCATTTGCCTTCCCCTGGCTATCAAGTGAGCATTTTTCAACTCACATGACGGAGTTGAGTCCCGGGGTTCAGGGAGTCAAAGTCCTCCCTCAGTGGGCACACAGATGTGGCATGACCCTCTTCATTCTACTTTAGCATGGAGGGGCAAAGAACAAACTCATCCCTTGCTCTTCATCCACGGCACCTTCACCCTTCACAGGTACAAAACACCAACAGCATGGTGCTGCCTCCTTCCTCTGCCTCTTTTCACAGACCAGAAGGCACAGGGAGTTAGATTTCTTACAATACTGGCCGCTTGACTACACAACCCTTACTCGTCACTAGGATTTAAAAGAGAAGGACCCTTTTCTGGTGGTGTCACAGGAATGAACATTTTAAAAATTTAAAATTTGGTCCTGGAGAACTAACTGGCTCAGTCATTAAAGTACTTGCCATTCAAGTGCAAGGACCAAAGCTTAATCCTCAATCACCACACCAAAATGCCTGATGTGGAGGAAATACTTTGTAGTCTCGGTGTTGGGGAGGTGGAGGCAGGTGGATCCCTTGGGCTTGATCACCAGACAACTTAGCCTAATCAGCAAGATCTGGGTTCTCACCAGAGTGGACATCCCCTCAAGAATGAGGCCTAATTTAATCTCTGCTTTCCCTGCTGCCCAACAGCAGAGTCAGGGAGCTTGAGACCTGGAGGTGAGCAGTCTGGTCTGATGAAAGGGCCCCCGAAAGGCTCAGGGCTGCAATCGCCACTCCCTTTGTCCATGTTCTCACCATGCAGGCCTCCCCTCCCCTCCAAGCCTGCATTCAGAGGTTGATCCTGTTTCCTACTCCCTGAAGACAACCCGACCAGAAGCATCTCTATGCTTGTATGGATGCATTTGATCTTGGTCTCTCTTCATTTACTCCCCTGGTGAGCTCATGCACTCTCTTGCCTTTAAACAGTGTCTATACCTTATGACTCCACATCCTCATCTCCAGCCCTGTACAAAGGAGCCCTGGCCAACATGGGCAAAGCAGAGCTCAGTTCTTCCTTTTAGACTATATCCATCACATAGTCCTCCAGGTAACACACACACACACATACACACACACACACACGCATGCATGAATTTACACAGGACAAAAATCATCTTACATAGTGCACCGGTTTGCGGTTTCTCAAAGCGTATTAACTTATGGTAACTTTGAAATTAAAATTCCATAGTGAGGAGCAACTGGGGAAAAGTCTAAAAAGTTTCCTTGGTGGGCGATATGAGAAAGGATTGGAAGGAGGGTAGCTGGCATGAGAACTTCCCAAGTCAGCCACTGGCAAGCCTACCCTGCCGTTACTCAGGCCAAACCTGCTGGCTGCCTCACCTCCTCCTTTTCCTCACAGCTCACACCCGATCATCAGGAAATCCTTTGGGTTCTGCCTTCAAAATAGATCGGTAATCCGCCTCCCCCATCATCCCTCTACTGGATTATCGCAACAGCATCCACCTTGCCTCCCTTTGCTTGCCCAGCTCCTCCACACAGCTACAGAGGCTCTCCCACCATTGGAAGCCAGCTCCCATCTGTCCTTGGTCCTCACGAAGCACTCAGTGGCCCTCTGCCTCCCCAAGTCCTTGCTCACCTCACCCCCTTCTTCTCCTGCTCCACCCCAGTCTCCTTGCTCTCTCTCACTCTAGCCCTGGCTTGCTCTCTCACCTTAGGGTCTTTGCCTGGTTACTGCCTATCCTCCCATCCACCATTACGTACTGGGCCACAGGGTCAAATCCCTCCCCTCCCTCACGTCTATTCATCTTTCTCAAGGCAACTTGCCCCATCCACCTGGTGAATATTGCCACAGCCATCTCTTTTTCCCACAGTGCTCCTGTCTTCTAGCTTATTCTGTATTCCAACGCTTAGTGCTGATGATACCTTGCCAGGCTAGGGTATCAGCTTTCCAAGGGCAGCGATCTTTATTTCAGACCCTGCTGCATCCTCAGTATGAGAACTTAGAACATGGCAGATGTGCCCGATATGCCCTGATGCCCATCCCAGGCTCCTGTCCTCTCAGGTTTCCGACTCTTCCCACCCTGGCGCCACCACATGTTCCTACCTTTGTACCCACTGTCTCAAGTGTGCTCCCCATAGCCCTTTGGCAGGATTGTTTTTAAAACAATCTCTCACATAGCCCAGGCTGACCTTGAGCTCTTTTTGTAGTTGGGGATGACCTTGAACACCTGATCCTCCTGCTGTCACCTCTTGAGTGCTAGGATTACAGATGTGTACCACTACATCTGGTTGATGCGGCATTGGGTATTAAATGCAGGACTTCCTACACGCTAAGAAATGTAGGAGCTCTACCAGTTGAGCGATATCCTTCAGGCCCCTTTGACAACCTTACAAAGGTCTGGTTAGGTGAAGAAGGGAATCTGAGCTTTTGCTCAAAAGCAAAGAGGATTCATAGAAGGGCTCTTAGCGGATGCTTTGATGCCATAGGTGAGCATGCAGAAAGGGAAGTCAGGATGGAGACTGAGTGGGGACTATTGAGCAAGCCTCTTGGAAGGGCAGGGGATGAGGGCAGGGAGTGAGGGCAGGGGGTGAGGGCAAGGGATGGGGGCAGGGAGTGGGGGAAGGAAGGAGGGCAGTGGGTGAGAGGAATGAGAACAGTGGGATATGGAGAGGAGATGAGGGCAGGGGAGGAGGGCAGAGGTTGAAGGCAAGGGGAGGTTGTGGATTGAGGGTTACTGTGGGGGGACTTATCACTTCTTAAATTTTGAATCTGAAGTGCCCCCCACAGTCTCATGTTAAAGTACTTGTCCCCCTGTGGTAATTTGAGTTTGTGTAACCTAACTGGAAGAAATAGGTCACTAAGCCGGGCGGTGGTGGCGCACGCCTTTAATCCCATTACTTGGGATGCAGAGGCAGGTGGATCTCTGTGAGTTCGAGGCCAACCTGGTCTACAAGAGCTAGTTCCAGAACAGGAACCAAAAAGCTACGGAGAAACCCTGTCTCGAAAATCCAAAAAAAAAAAAAAAAAAAGAAATAGGTCACTAAGGCTGGGACCTTAAAGGTTATAATCTGGTCCCTAGGTTCAGCTGCTCTCTGCTTTCTGATCCAAGGCCATCTGAACAGTTTCTCACATTCCCACTGCTGCAGATGGAGCTGCTCCACCAGGATGCTGATAGACTAGAATCCCCTAAAACCATGAGCCAACACAAATCTCACTGCTGCAGGTGGAGCTGCTCCACCAGGATGCTGATAGACTAGAATCCCCTAAAACCACGAGCCAACACAAATCTTTCTTCTCGTGACTTGTTTCTGCCAATTGTCTGATCATAGTGACACAAGAGTAACAAATACAGCACCAGTAAAACGTGCAGTTAAATAAGAAGAGGGCAAGAGGGACGGTTGATGTCTGCTGTCCAGGGTCAAGAGATGGTCAGGAGGACACGGTGGTCCTCTGGAGTCCCCCTCTCCTGCTGCAGTCCCCATTTTTTCACCAGGGGATCTGGTACCCAAGACCTGTGTGGATTGGGGTAGGAAGGCCCCAGAGAACCAGATCGTGGGCATGGGATGGAAGAGAAGAGTCTACACAAGGGCTTTTCTAGAAAACAGGCTCTAAGGGGCTAGGGAGGTGGTTCAGTTAGCGAAGTGGCTTACTATTACTATTACTATGTAAGCAAGAGGACCCAACTTTAGATCCCCAGCACCTATGTAAATAGCTTGACACATCTGTGCACAATTGTAATCTCAGGTCTGGGAAGGCAAAGAAAAAGTCACCCTTGGGGTTTGCTGGCCAGAGAGTCTAGTCCAATGGGCAAGCCCTAGGTTTAATGAGAGACCCTGTCTTATTAAAAATAAGATGGAGAACAACTGAGGAAGGCGTTGACTGTGCCCTTCACATGCACACACATGTGTACATATATCTGCATATATATGTAGGTATACACATGTGAACAGAGATACATAAAAAGGAAAGAAAAAAATCTCTAAGCCCATGCCCCAGGATTTATAAGGGAACTCACTGATGAAAAGTCCCCCGTGGCCTTGTTTGACCAGAAAGACAAATATGTCAGGGAGTGACCTTGATGAGACTGTGTGGACAAGTCAGCTCAGCCCAGGGAGTGGCAATCAGGAGAGAACAAAGGTGCGTCCTAGGCAGATACTGACCCTGGGACTACGTCACTAGAAAATCAGAGATCCTCAGGACCACACCTTCTCAGATCTTTATACGGCAGGTAGAGAAACTGAGGCCCAATGAGAGCAGGGAGCTGCCACAGGACCTGGCTGGTTTTCTCAGGTGGGGAGAAGCTGAGGTTTCATCGATAGAAGGACTTACCTGATCTAATGGGGACAGACTAATAATATCACCAATACATTTATTTAACTCTCTTCTTCTTTAGAGTTCAGAGACGTACACCTCCATGATCTCATCTATCCTCTGTAGTAGACGGTGGGGCTACTCCGTGCAGCTGTTAGGAAACTTCTCTGCCCTTATAGCCTTTCTTTTCCTCTCTAGTCCCATTTATGTTCCCTTTCTGCCACAAATCCACTTAATTGAGCAAGGATTTATGAGACTCGTGCTTGATGCAACACAGCGTGCGCATTTGGGAAGTTTCCATATTTCCCCAGGGCTAAGGTCATTGTATTGTTCTCATTCATCCAAGAGGACTTGACTCATACCTGCAATTGTGCATGCTATACTGTTCATTGTAAGGCTTGGTCTTGCATCAGCTGCATGCCATCACCTAAAGTCTGGCACTCCGGGGGCTCGTGGATGGAAAGTCATACATTAGGCAGGGCTATCATACTGAATGTACTCAAACACCCCTCTGTCACTTGCTTGCCTGGCTCCCAGAGGTAGCCCAGAGTCAGACTTCTTCATATCCAATGCTTAGCATAAAGTAGCTACTCCACCCATGTTTGTTGGATGGATCAATAAAAACGCGAAGGAAAGAAGATGGAGATGGATAGTGACAAGTAATTCTTGAGTTTAAAGAGTTCCCACTGCCAGATGTGGTGGTGTTTGCCAGGCTCAGAGGTCAGGGGTAAAGGAACAGGGAGGGGGGGAGTTTAAGGTCGGCCTGGGTGGCATAATGAGACCCTATCTAATATATAAAAGAAGGATCTCCAGTGCACTGTGGGTTTAGAAAGATGTTAAATAAGCCGAGTAGTGGTGGCTCAGGCCTTTAATCCTAGCACTTCAGAAGTGGAGGTGGGGCAGATCTCTGTGAGTCCCAACCTGGTCTACAGAGTGAGTTCCAGGACAGCCAGAGCTATACAGAGAAACCCTGTTTTGGAAAGGAAAGCAAACAAAAGAATATGAAATATGTCAAATACTATTGAGTGATTCCATCAAGGAAGTACATTTGGGCTTCAGAAGAGAATTCAGGCTCTCCTAAGACAATCAGGGACAACTACCTGGAAGAAATAGATCGCCAGACAGACCTCAGAGGGTAGGGACTCATAGGTGGAAACTCAGAAAGGAAAGAGTGTTTAGCTAAAGATGGGACACTGGGCCAGCAAAGGGGCAGAAGACAGAAGCCATACCAGAGAAGACACTCTTAGGGCAAAGCTATTCACAACTAACGCCACTGGCAGTAGGAAGCTATTGGAGATCCCCAGGAGCTGGGGAGCAAGGGGCCTGACCAGACCTTGGTCAGAAAGCCACAGCGAAGAAGGGCACTGGGAGGGAGGGGCAGAGGGAGGCAAGGGACTGCTCAGGAGCCATAGCTGGGGCACAGGGTGAGAGGCTGTGAGTGTGTCGTGGGGAGGTGGCTGCAGAGTCAGAGACAGGGTGTGAGAAGCACTGCAGAGCAAAGAGACTGACTGGATAAGGGGAAGAGCTCCAGGAGGATCCGGGAAACAGATCTGGGGCTGGGGAGAGTTAATGAGGCCTTCTGGGGTGGGCGGCTGTGTGATCTAATGGGGGCTGCTTCCCTGGGGAAGGGAATGAGTTCACTCCACCTGGGTGGAGAAGCTTCATTAGGAATGCAGATGCCAGGCTCCGAAGGGAGGTCAGGGCTCCAGAGACAGGGCTGGGAGCTGGGCTGAAGCAGGAGCTGAGCCTGTGGGAGTGAATGAGATCACAAGAAGAGGAGCACGGAAGATGAAGGCTGAGGACAGAGCCTTGGGGGCCACCCACAGTTGGGAGGGAGAGGAGCAGGAAGACAGGGGACCTGGGAGAAATCAGAGCAGCCAAGATGTAGGAGAGAGAGAACCCTTTCTTTTCCCTCCTCCCACACTGAGGAGGGCCTCTGCTCCCCCTCACCTCTGTGAGCAGGACCACAGGAGGCTGAGGGGCTGCCCCCGTATCTGCCCAGTTTCACCGCCAATGCTTCACAGAGCCACAGGCAGCAAAACCCACTCAGGTGACTGGTTCCCTTACCCCTCCTTCTGGCTGCGACCTTGCAGAGCAGTAAGCGGGAGGGGGAAACACGACCACCGAGGCTCAAGCTCCTCGCCTTCCTAAGGGGATTACCACAAGACAATTTCTGTGTTGGTTGCTGTGACTATTAAGTGGGATAATGCGTGTTATGCATTTGGCACTCGGGCCAACCAAGCCCTCAGAGCTCAATAAATGCTGGCTGCTGCTATTATGATTATTACAGTGCCGGGCCTGGGTTCTGGTGCTAGGTCTGGAACAGCTAAGGTGCCCAACAGCCTCTCTAGAGGTCTTGGTGAGAAGGAGGGGGCCTTGGTGATCTGCACTTGCTCCCTCATGGGCTTCTGGTCTCCACTTAAGCCCCAAGCCTGGGGAGGGTTGTTGCAGGACACCAGGTGTCTCCTTATGCATAATCTGTGATCTGAAGGACCCCCACACCCACTGCGGTCTTCAACTTCAGTTAGAGCTGGGCTGAACGTTGGGCAGAGGTTTGAGTTCTTTCCAGCGTGCTTCCTCCTCCAGGGAGGGCACGGTCCTGTCCTCTCTAGGCCATAGCAATTTGTCAGCCCAGAGGGCACCGCCATGCCCCCTCTGCACGGGCCATCTTCTCCATTCTCCTGTAAGGGCCCTGACTCTACTGGCACTCCAGCACCAGGTTGGTCCGAGTTGTGAGGAAGGATGCTCCTCTCTGGGTTCCAGTTGAGAAGTGGCTGTCCAGGGCCCCAACCTGGGCAATTACAGGTTCTCCACTCTTAGGAGCAAAGGTACCTGGTCTCTCTCCCCAACCCCCAACCCTCCCCAGTTTTGGATTTAGGCCCAGTGGAGGGGGTGCCTGTCCACTGCTGGAGCACAGAGATCTTGGGAAGGGACAGGGAGTGTATATAGTTCAGCTGATAGTGCTCGCCTAGCTGGTTCCATCCCAGCACTATGCAAACCTGGCTTACTGGTGCTTGTTACCTGAGACAGAAAATCAGAGAGACAGAGGCAGAAGGATCAGAAGTTTGCGGTCATCTTTGACTACACAGCTTGTTCAAGGCCAACCTGGGATACACTAAACGCTGCCTTGAAGGAGGCCGGGAGAGGTGGAAGGGTGAAGACACTAGGTGATATGTTCTATTTTCTGTCCTCTCACATGGGGAACTTGGAATCTGGGACTCAGAGCCTCCGTTTCCCCCTCTCATCATCAAGCTAAGATACCTCATTAACCAGACCCTGAAAAGGGGTCTAGAGATCCCATGGGTCCTCTGGCCTGTCTATCCTCAGGGGGTAGAAGCAGAGGCATGGTCCTCTGAAGTCTAGGGGCCACTAATTCCTCACTCCATTCTATCCAGACTCCAGGGTGCTCCCTGGGAGGAGCGGGACTTTATTCTCTATCAGCCCGGCTGGGGCTGGGGTCCCAAAGCAGTTTAGGTAGGAGTTTGATACTGGGAGGCCCCTGTTAACTAGGCCATCACTGGGGATGGGCGGTAGAGGCTGGAGCTGACCAGCTTGGTTCTCTGGAGGAGGTAGTGGCAAGAGCTAGGGCTTTGAACAAACCACAGACAGTTTCTGCAATATCAAAAAGAGCTCTTAGAGACTAATCATGTAGGGGGATTGGTGCAGCTGGGGAAAGAGCCTCTGCTTGCTTCCCATCAATGGAGGATCAAAAAGCATTTGGTCAAAGAACCTTTAAATACCTTGAAAGGCAGGTGAAGCCGGTTCAATGGGTTCCAAGAAGGATTAAAACATCAGTCTGAGCTGCAGACAGGCCGGCTCCAGCCACAGCAGTGCTGAAGGCAGAGGCCGCAAAGGCTAACACTTTAGGAATAGATCCCCCTAGCCCACCTCTCTCATGACCCAGAGTCATCACAGGGAGGGCAAGGCGTGCAAAGAAGTGGGCCAAGGCTGTTGGAAGCCACCTTGTGGAGCTTCAGGACAAGGGAGCTTTTTCTGGAAACTTTAGACCACACACTTACTGATGAGCAAAATGTTGTATCTCTGTCTGCATTTTTTTCTAGGGAGATGAGATTCCCAGAAGGGTCCGAGACATTACCAAGATGGTCAAACAGCATCCCTATGGCACTGAATGGTAAACAGAGTCTCAGAAGAATTGAGGGTCTTACCCCAGCTCCCTGAGCTTGGCATCGGCAAACAGAGGAGTTTCCAAGGGACCTCGGCCAGTCTCAGAGGCCTGGGGCAGTCCAAGAATCAACAAAGAGGCTGAGACCAAGCTTCCCTCTAAGTCTGTAGCTGTCCCCAGAGGAGGTGACTAGAAGAAGGCCACCTGTTTTCAGCTTTGGGGGCAGATGCTACAAAAGCTGAGTGAAGAAAGGATAGCTATCAGGAGGAACATGAAGAAAAGAGGGACAGGAGCACAAGGTAGCAAGCAAAGGGACCTTCCACCAAACCCTTTGAGCTGAACTCAGTCCTGGGAACTTATGCTGTGGGAGAAGAGAACTACGCCCACAAGCCACGGCATGTGCAATATCTCTCTCTCTCTCTCTCTCTCTCTCTCACACACACACACACACACACACACACACACACACACAAATAGATAAAAATAAATGTTTTAAAAAATTTAAAAAGAGAGAGAGAATCAAGATGGGAGAAACACATGGGAGGACAGGTGATATGGAGGAGGGACTTCTGGTAAGAGAACGCTTCTGGACTTGCAACAGCCTGGGGGATTCTTGAGTGCCTGCAGCTACGGAGAGATCAGCCGGGGTCAGGGTTCTTGATGCTTTGGGGTCACCGCTAGGGAGCCAGGAAAGACATCTTGCCAAAGTATTCTGACATCTCTGCAGTACTATTTTTAGCCCTGATGGGGAAATCAAGGCCCAGAGATACCCAGTAAGTGATCAGTGGCTAGAGACACAGAGGCAGGGCAACGCACAGGACAAAAATTTTGCTCCTTGATCTTGGGGCATGGATTCCATCTTTTTAGAACTAGGCCTGCAAGGCAGGAGAGGCACAGGGCTGGGCATGGGTAGGAGATCCAAAAGTACGGATTACACCTCTTTCTGTGAGACAAGTGTGGTGATAGCTGCCATGGCCTTGTGTCCTGTCCCTTCAGGATGATGGCACCTCTTTATTGTTCTTTTCGTACAGTATCTTTTACAGCTCAGGCTAAACTTGAACTCCTGATCCTCCCACCTCAATCTGCCAAGTGCTAGGATTACAGGCATTCAGCACCATACCTGGCTAATCTGTTAATCCTACACTTTTATGCACTCTAGACTCTGGGCCTCTGCATAGGAGGAAGGGGCTGACTGGGGGCGGGGACAGGGTTATGGGGCAAGTGCTTTTGGCTGGCCTAGCACATGTGTAGGCTCTGTGTAGCTGTGCTAGCTGGTCTCAGTCTGTCACTGCTGGATCAGGCCAATGCTCAGTCTGAGTCTGGTGCCACATAAATGGTGACAAGGGGAGAGGTATGTTTGCTCTGTCACATGCACACACAAGCAGCTTCCTCAGCATTTTTATTAATAATTCATCCTGTAGTCTGGTGGGTGGGGGTGAGGGGACAGGAGCTGGAGGGAAACAGCCAGTACGGATATCATGCCAGGGAAGAAGCTGGTGGACCCAGGAGCCCTGCCTCCATGCCGTGACCTAGCAACACAGCCAGGTGGCCTCGGGGGCCCTGTTTGGGAGAGTGGAGGCCTGGCATCTGCTCCAGAGGGACGAAATGTCCCTCCCTGCTCCTACTCTCAGCATGCAGCTGACCCAGGACACCTGATTTCAATGACTGCATCAGATGGGAAACAGGCCTGAGGGGTCTAAGGCATGTAGCAAGCCAGTCCTTGGAGAACTAGGTACTGTGAACGTTTCTTGCCACGTCATGGAACCCAGGACACAGGGGCCCACCCAGCAGCGTCATGGAAGGAAAGGGCCTCTCCTGAAGGCCCCTCCAGAGGCCCAGGACCTGATGGCAGGGTGGGGGTAATTCACAGTCTCCTGGGTTCTTTGTCCAAGGACCTGAGCTCTCTGGTAAACTCCATTTCCTGCCTCTGCCTAGTCCCTGTGAGTGCTCAGAAGGCAGCAACTCCCAGCTGGCTGGGCTCTCAGGCTGCTCCAGTAGGAGAGAGGAGCCTTCAAATGCAGCAAAATGGTTTGAGGTTAGACTGCTTCTGAAATGATTTCTTCAACGAGCAAAACATGAGAATGGAGTGTATACAGCGTCTCTCTTAAGAATAAAAAGAAATAGGAATCAATATCAAGAATAAATCAGATGCTTCAAGTATCGTTAATGGTATCACATTTAATCTTACAGTAATCAAAGAAATAAGTATTGCTAGCCTCGTTGTGCAGAATGAAGAAACCGAGGCCCCGAGACATGTGTCTGTGCAGGCTAACTACAGCTATGAATGGCAGAGCTACATGTATGTGCATTTCATCCTCTTTCCAATGCGGCTGCTTCCCTTGAGACCCGCAGAAAAGGGGTTTTCAAAGTCTTAGGGGGTTCAACATTTAGCTCAGTGGTAGATTACTTCCCTAGCGAGAACAAGGCCCTGGACTCAGTGCCCAGTACTCAAAAAATAAAAATAAAAAAGAAATAAACCAAAACCCACAATGCCCTGGAGCCTTGTTTTGCACAAAGCCATCTCTTGAGGTTTTTATCTAGCATGTCTGGGGACTGTCCATCTCCACTGTGTTGGCGCAGTGGCTATCTCATGCCTGCTGAGAGAGAATGAAGTACGTTTTATTTGTAAGCCCTGAGATGGGAGCAAATGGAAGGAGCTTTTCACCGATCTCAGAATCGCAGGCAAAAATCTGGGAATTAAAGCAAGGACTTCTCCAGGTCCCCCTAGCAGCACCCTGGGTTGTGAGCTCTCAGAGCTTTGGCTCCTGGGTCTCCTCTAGGGGCTTGACTTTCACCATTTTTTCACCTGCGGTGGCATGGGTCATCTTCCTGATGTCCTCTTCATCAGCTTTGAGAAATTGGGAGCTTCCAGATGCCCAGTGGGGGGAAAAAGCATGTTGAGTTACAACAGAAGGGATTATGCTCCCCACCACACCTCTCTCTTAGGAGGGTGGGAGGGATCTGGAGTAGGAAGATTTCCCTAGGGGGGGCCTTTCTGGGTACCCACTGATGGCTGGGATAGGGGTAGTGCACTCTTCACTCTACACGGCCCTGAGAGGCAGATGGATTCGGAAGGAGCAGTGAGGGAAGGCTGGAGACCCTAGAACCCTAGCCTACTGGCTTGGCTTCCTAGGGGTTTCAGGGCCCCCACAACACAGGCTGTGACTAGCTCCTGGATTCTTGGCTGCATGTGAGGGAGGGTGGCTGCAGCATGTGGAACAAAACAGCCCTTGACCTCAGGAGGAGGGCTGAGATTTCTCGGCACTGGAGAATTACAGGCCCTAACCTACACATGCCTTTCTTCCCCTTCCATTTTTAATTAGAATATTCAATCCCAGGAAATCTGTTTTCCACCGGAACAATCTTGGAGAAGGTTTGCTGGGGGAATTTCCTTATCTATTTCTCAACCGGAAAAGCTGTGGGAGGAGGTGAATGTGTGTTGTGTGTGTGTGTGTGTCTGTGTGTGTGGGGTAATCTCCATGTGAGTTCCAGGGAATGGTGTGTGTGTGTGTGTGTGTGTGTGTGTGTGTGTGTGAATGCAGTGAGGGACACTTGGAGCAAAGATTTGTCCCAATGGATGCTGATTGCAGTACCACAAAGGAGCTGGAGGTATGGTAGGGTATGAGCCACACACACAGTATGAAGCCAGCTAGCTGGCTTTCTGAGAGCAAAAATCTTCAGTATTGGAAAGCCTGGTTCACTTGTCAACTGGATGGAAGGAGGGATGCTGCCATTTGTAAGCACCCCTTTCAGGGCAGGGTAGGGGCAAGACCTGCATGGTGGGCAGGGTCTGTGACTTTTTGTGAGCTAGGCTGTTCGTATGCTTCTGGGTACTGGGGGCAGAGACGTATAAAGATGTGTGTGTGTGTGTGTGTGTGTGTGTGTGTGTGTGTGTGTGTGTAAAGAGGCCTGGTACCTCATCCCCATGGTTCGGTCCTGGGCCTTTAAAGTTCTTGAGACACGATTCTGTCTCTTCCCTGCCCCAGAATCATATTGTCCCAGAGTTTGTCAGATTTGGAAAATGTTAAACAGATACAGGGAGCAGATATCAGAGAGCACTCCAAGAGATCCTCAAGGTTGACAGAAGGGGATTTAATTTCTACTAAGGGCACACTGGGTCAAGGGAAAGGGGAGGACCAGGAGAACAGGGTCGAGAAAGGAATGAATAGGGGCTGAACAGCTGCTTTCTTTTCTCACGGAGCTCGAAGAGGTGGGAAAGGTTGCGATACGTAGTACTCCACGGAAGATGGAGATTCTAGTTCTATCTGTTCCTGCAGCGGACCATCTCTGAGAAAGACAAGACTATCAGACCGAGGCCCAGCTCTGGCAACATACTCCACTCCTGGTTTTGATACCCACCAACCCTTCTTCCCTGGTCCTCCGCTGTTCTGAGTCCAGAGCTAACGCCCTCGAGTGGCCACCGAGCGGAAAACACGGGGCGGATCTCCACGCCTTTCGGAACGGAGTCAAGAGGGCACCTCGGAGGAGGTGGCCATCTGGGCGACCCTGCGGCTTGCGAGTCCACCGCCACCCGTGGCGCACGGGCCGAGTGGGTCACGTCTTCCATAGTCTGGACGAACCTAGCCGTGAAGCTCCGCGGCCCTTCCAGGCGGGGCCTCGTGAGCGCTTGGGGTGTGCGGGGCGGCGGCCGTGCCCTCGGGGCGGCTCCGGGCGGCGGCGGCCAGTCCAGGGCTGCAGTGCAGCGCGCGGCCGGCAGTGGGCGCAGCAGTGACAGTGGCCGTGGCGCTCGGCGGCGGGCGGGCGGCGCCGGCGGTGCCCCGGGCGCACACACACACATACACACACTCACACACTCACGCACACACACAGACATACATACACACACATACACTCCGCCTCGTACACACTCACACACGCTCCGGCGCGCACACGCGGCGCGCAGGCCAGAGGGAGGAGGCTCCGCGCGGCTCGGCGGCGGCGGCAGCGTGCTCCGCGGGCAGCCGGGAGGGCTGGCGGGCGGCCCCCGCTCCCCGGCTCCGCGGCTCGGTGCAGCCCGCGCGGCCCCCGCCCTCGGACCCGCCCCCGGGGGTCGCCCGGCCCCATGCCCTGCAGCGGCGGTAGAGCAGCGCGCGGTCGCAGGCGGCTCTGAGGAGCCCGGAGGGAGCCGGCGACGAGGGGACCATGTACCGGGACCCGGAGGCGGCCAGCCCAGGTAAGCGCGGCCCCGCGCGGGCTGGGGCGCCCCGCACGGGCTGGGGCGCCCCGCACCGGCGGGCAGGATGGCTGCAACGCCTGGTCGCCGTCTCGGAGCCCCAGCCTAGGGCTGCTGTCGGCTGGATCCTCACGAATTGCACCCCTTCCTACCAGGGTCATCCCAGCCCCGGGGGCGTGGGTTCTAGCGGCAAAGACTCAGACTCAGACCCCGCAGTCGGGACGTTGCTAGGTTGGATGCCCGGGGCCGGGTTCGCAGTGTCCCCACAAGGACCTCCCCCCCACCCCCAGCAGCCCAAGGACAACGTGTGTGGCGGAGCGAGGAGCTGCTGTCCCCGTGGTAGCCGGGCAGTGCCTTCAGAGGTACCCCCTGCTCCCCAGCACCGGTGCCTTGGGGACGTCAATGTTGGGGGACCTCGGGGCAAGGAGGATCTTTGGGCCAAGATTGTGGGCACAGAGGAACGGAGTGTCATCTGCGGTGCCAACTGTGAATTGAGAGGGCTCCAGGGGGCAAGTGGGAATCTGGTGCAGCGGCAGGGGATAGAGGCTTCTAGGGGGTGGGGAACCGCAGGAGCGGTGAAAGGGAGGCAGGGGTACCTGAAGAGAAATCTCAGAGGCTGATGACAATGGGGGTGGCCGGGCAATGTTCTCCTGGGCTTGGGGAGGGGGACTCAAAGAACACCAAACTCACTCCAGTCCTACCAGGGAGGGAGGGGAAAGGGGCCGCACCCCTTTGCCTTTCTGAAAGGGAGTGGCCTGGGAGCCCACTGTTGGCTTAGCATCCTTCTGGCATCCTTAGAGCCCAAGCCAGGAATCTCTCCTCCTTCCTCGGGAAATTGCTCTGCCATTTCCTCCTTGGCTCCTGACGCCTCCCCCACGCAGTGCCCACCTGTAGGCAGGTCCCCTGCAGCTTTTGACCAGGTTCCAGCTCCCACCTGGGATACCAGAAAAAGCCCAGACTCCGAAGAAGCCCCCTACCCCCACTTCTGCTAGTTCAACCTCCTGGCCTCCGGGGTCTCTGTTTCTGGACTGCTCTCCAAGGCTAAGAGTGGGGGCTCCAGCCTAAGACCCACTCCTACAAGAGTCTCTGGGTTCCCTGCTGTGGTCTCTGGGGAAAGCAGGTGCTGTGAGAAAGATCAACCCTGAAACCGTCCACAGAAGGGGACTCAAGCCCTAATGCTCTGCACAGCAAGCTGGTGGACACTGGCTTTGCCCATTTGTGCCCAGTCCACACTTGCTGTTTTCTCTCAAAGGGCACTCCACGTCCACTGATGTTGACCTACTGGGTGGCAGACATTGAACTCACCCAGTACTTGGGTCTGAGACTCAGTCTCCTCTGGAGCGTCATGTCCTTCTCTGAACGTCCTCTAGGTGTGGACTGAAGGGACATTACCTTTGAGGGGCTGTTCCCTCATCTGTCTGAACCCAGGTCACCTACCCTGACATTTTCCCCCAGGAAAAGCCAGCTTCCTGCATTTGGACCAAGGGCAGGGGCATCCTTGTGCTTGGTTCATTCCGAGCAGCCCAGTTCAGAGCTCAGATCAGGAATGAGGATGGAAGGGAGTGCAGTAGGGATAGTCTCCGTTGCTGTGAGGCCACTGGCCTGGGGCCGTGGGTTCACCCACCCACTAGTACCCTTCTAATACTTTGGCACCGTGACATTACCACTCCTCTAAGCACCTCTGCCCTCTCCACAGAGGCCAACTTGACGTGCTTGGCATCTTCTGGGCAAAGGGCCTGGATTCCACAGCTGTTCCTGACAGCCTGGCCGCCCCTGAACCTTTCCCTTCCTGCTTGCCCGTCTTGCCCCCTTGAAACTGCAGGGTCCACCAATGCCTGTGGCAAGGTTGGTTCTGACTGAAGGAAGCTGGTGAGGTTTTCTTGTTTCTTGTGTGGGCACTGGGCTGGTGGAACTAAAAATAGGTTGTAGCGGGTACGGTATGATTGGTTCCTGCTCCTTTGGGATCTCTGGGGGCCTTTTGTGACCCTTAGTATCACTGCCCACTTCCTAGAACCCCCAAAGCTCCATGTGAGGCTCCCATCCCTAGCAGCTTACTCAAGGTCTCCCAGACTCTGTTACCCACAGCTAGGGCCCTATGTCCCCCATTTCTAACCACCCACTATTCCCCTTTGCCTGGTACCAGGTAGGAGTGAGATATGCAAATTAATTCCTGTGTGACTCAGACCAGTCCCTCACCTCCCCTCTGGTCCCACAGGAGCCAGTACCTCTTACAGCCTGGTCTCCTCATCCATCTCCTCAGGAACACCTGTGGCCCATTGTCGCATAGATAGATAGATAGATAGATAGATAGATAGATAGATAGATAGATAGATAGATAGATAGATAAATGATTCCTTATCCTCTTCTGCTCCTCGTGCCCCGGGCCAGTTCCTGAGGGTTCCTATGGTACTCTTTCTCCCTCGGCTCACTCACTCTGCTAGTCCCCATAGGGCTCATCCTAAGACTAAGACTTTACCCGATGGCTGCTCTTCCCTTCCCACCTGGTTCCTGGCCCCCAGGCACTACTGTTACTCCTGTGTTATAAAGAAAGCAGTGGCAGAGAACAGGAGCCAGATGGAGAATGCAGACCTGTTCCTTCCCGTGTCCACCCATGAGCTCCCGCTCCAGACTGCCAGCCACCTCTGCCCTACCTGCAGCCTCCCCTGCTCTCTCCCTCCTGTCCTTCATCCTCTGCCTCCCAAAGCTGGCCTGGCCTGCCTCCTTAGTCTGTCTCTACTGCCTGTCCCCAAGCTGGGCAGGGCCTCAGCAGGCCTGCAGGGGTCAGCGTTGCAGTGGGCAGGCAGGACAGGCAGGATGGCAGTGGGAAGGAGGAGGGAGGGAGAAGTGACCTTGCGGTGAGCTAGTGAGCAAGGCTAAAGAGAGAAGGGCTGGGAGAGAGAGGTCAGGTTCTGAGGTCTTTTTACTCAGTCACCAGGCTTCTGGGACTTTGTTAATCCCACTGGACAGCAGTGCCTGAAGCCTCTATCTGTCCCACCTGTTAGTTGGCTCTGTCCCCTACAGACACTCCATCAGGCAGGTCATTCCTTAGGGGCAAAGGGATACATATACATACATATATATGTACACATATACATATAGATCATATAGGGCAGAGGGCCTTGGCGTGGCAAGTAACTGTCTAAACCTACCTATCTTCTCCCTGGGCAGAGTCTGATGAAGGGGTTGGTGTGAGGCTGGAATTAAGGCTGAAAGAACAGATTCAGTTTGTGGTATGAGGACCATGGATAGCGGCAGAGCCAAGGCTGGGTATAGAAACCCAACAAAGCCAGACTATCCCCCAATTTCCCTGACAACTGCTCTCCAATTCCTCGCCTAGCTGACCCCATGTACACAGGGCTCCATTTGCTGTCATGCCAGTGTCTGGGGCTTGGCGCTGAGGTCAGTACTCCAGAACACTTACTCCCTCCAACAGCTATGGCAGGGAAAGGGTCTAACGTTGGGCTGGGAAGGGATGACCTTTGGGTATAGGGGCCCCTCTAAGCTATAGAGTTGCTGTAGAGACAGGCCTCCACTGACTCTGTTCTGTGCTGGTCTGAGCTTTGTGGAGACAGCTCGACGCTCAGGCTAGGTGTTTACGAACCCAGGGATGGAGAAAAGAGATGGTCCTGAATCCTCTCCTTGCTGGTTGGGGTGCCAGACAAGGTTGGCTCATGGTGGCAATGACAGGCCAGCTTGTGGTAGGTTGTGGGGAGGGGCGGGAGGAAAACTAGAAGGCAGAGGATCAGGTGGACACCAAGTAAGCAAAGAGAGGTCTTTGGGCAGTTGGTCCTGGTCCTAGCTGACCCTCAGGCTCCAAGGGCAACAGAGCAAGGGCCCTGAAGCCCTGATATTGAAGCATGTCATGGGGGAAGGGCAAAGGAGGAGCATGTGGTCCCCTCCTAGCTACCCCCACTCTCCACCCACCCCTCTATTCTCTCAGGGACTTTGAATTCTTATTGAATCTGATGGACCGTTTTCAATAACTGCTTCCCCCAGGGGAGTGAGGCCCAGAACAGCAGGGGAGTAGTTGCTGAGGGGGCCATGTGCTGGCTGGGAGGCTCAATCCTGAGTGGAGGAGGAGGAGAAGTTGTTGCTTTGATGGGCTCCTCAGAGACACTGCGATATCCCAGGTGGGCACAGACACCTCTGTGGGTAGTCCCCATTTCATGGTCAGTGCCCACAGGTGGCCTCATGGCCAATGAGGTCAGCTTTCTCTATCGGGGCAGTTACTGCTCTGGCCAGGTGCCGGAGCCAGCCTGTGCCAGGCTAAGCCTGGGTACCCTTCTACCTTGCCAGGGAACCCCAGCCAGTGGTGCCAAGTGAATTGTGCCAGTTCCATGGACATGGAGGTGTTGACCTTCAGGCAGCAGGGGGTAGCCCTGCTGGGCTCTGTCCAATTTGCCTCTGGAGGGCCAGGCTTTGTCTCACCCAGCAGAATTCCCAAGGGTTGGAACAGAGTTGGCAGACAGCATGGGACCTGTGGAAAGGGCTGGAGAGAGCCCAGCATCTATGCCTGCATTCCAACCCATTGGGAGAAAGGTGGGCTGGCTCGTCGGCTACTCAGAAAGGCTTGTCAGCTTCTCCCTGGAAGGGACCCTTGGGAAAGGTGTGTCGCCCCGGGTGGTTGGTTGGGATGTTTGGGGAAATGGTATATCCACGTGACAGAGCGTGCAGGGCTCAAGTGAGGGGGAAGGGGAAGACAGGGTGGTGGTAGAAGCTTGGTGACTGTGTGTACCTACGTGTGTGCGTGTGCGGGCGGCAGCTGGTTGGCTGTAATAGCTGTGCTCATCCGAATGCCGAGTGCCCTGCCCGCTGTAAACAGCAGCTAATGAGTGTATTCATAGCGAGGTGCATTGAGGTGCATGGGGAACTGTGACGGAAAGCTTTGGGGAGGGCCCCTCCCCTGGCCCTGTACTCAGCCTGGCAGGGTGTGGGCTCTCTAGGGATCCTGCCTGCCCCCTACCACACCCTCAACCTGCCAACCTGGCCACCTCTGAGGCTTCCATCTTCAGGGAGCAGGGCCTCACCTAGCTGTAAGCATGCATGGGTGTGGACAAGGAATGGTTGTGGGGGTATTCCATCTACAGATACAAGATTACCTTGATGCCGTATGGCTCTGTGTGTGTGTATGCCTAGCTGGGTTAAACGAATCCCATCTGTGTGTTGGTGACTCTGTCTGATTCTATGCATGTGTGTTTGCACCCCTGCTCAAGACCCTAAGAAAAGGACTGTCCCCTGTATCAATAGTTACCCTGATGGTGACAAAGCCAAGCATATTGTCAGAATGGCATTATGCTTCTGGCCCTGCTCCTTCAGTGTCCTTGGAGTTGGGGAGGATGAGGGCTTCTGGGGCTGCTGGGTGGAGAGAGCCGCTGGAGGAGACAGAAGGGAGGTCTAAGTCTCGGCTTCCGTAGGCTTGCACAGCTACTGTTGGCATCAACAAAAGGGGGCTCCGGTTATTGCACCTCCAGTAACCCCAATAAAAAGGAAAGAGGGGTGCCAGTGAGTCTGTTCTAACCGACGGTGTGCACGCCTGCTTCCTGCCAGGGCTGGATAAGCGAGAAAGGGGTGCCTGCATGAAGCCCCAAACAGGGGAGTAGAGGAGAGAGCTGTGTGGCTAATGTGTCCAATTAAATTACTTCAAAACCCTGCCGCGGCAGCTGCTCCCGGTGGGGCTCTGGGTACAAATTGGATCCGTCTCATTACTACGGGATAGTGTCAGCAGGGCCGGAGAGCTGCGGCTGGCTTGGCCAGCCCAGAGCAGGCCCTCTCATGCTCTGCCCAATCTGAGTACACCAGAGCCCCCTACAGGAGTTGCTCATCAAAACATCCCACGGGGTCTCGAGGCCAGTGAGATATTAGGGTTCCTTGTCCTTCCCATCCCTTACCCTGTGTGTAGCAGAGCTAGGGCCCCTCTGAGCCCCTGGTTTCTTCCTCCAGGAATGGGGTAGGTTGTGTTCTGCAGGGCATGTAGCTTAAGGAATTCTTCCCCAGCTCACCCAACACCTCCCCACCACTAACATTAGCCAAGCACTTATTTGCAGAGCCCTCAGTATATGCTAGGCACCTTACGTGTGTGCTACCAGGGATGACTTGCTGAAGCCAGAGCCCTGGACCCACCTGCTGTCCTTGGGAGCTCCTGCAGAAGTAACTGTGGCTGTCTCACTCCTCCCCTGCTGCCTCAGTTTCCTCCTCTGTGAAATGGGCATGATGATGCTTTTTCTTTTCTGGGTGACTGGAGGATGAGGAGAGATGAGGCAAGAAAAGTTGTCATCCCCGTCTTCACACGTAGTAAACACTCGTGATGTGGAAGGGCAGCTGTCATCAACATTACCCCGTTCTGAGAGATTGATGTGTGGGACGGGGGTTCTGGAAGCTCTGGGAAGGACGTGCATGCTACTTCATTAGTAGAAGAGTTTGGGGAGGATTTCACTGAGGCCACGGTGATCTGTCGCTGTCGAGATAGCAGAGATTCGTGGGGTGCTTGCTGTGTGACAGGTGCTCTTGTCCCCACGTAGTGTGTCCATCATCAGCACACCCCGGCAAGGACTTGCAATTAGAAGTCAACTCGGGATTCCAGTCATGCTGCAGGAACCAAGAGCTTTGCCTTGCCACGGGAGGAAGCACAGGCTAGGCATTTGGCCACTGGGATCAGGGGCCTGAGGGGTTTTGGCCAGTCAACACAGTAGTGAGCACTGCCTGAACTTGGCTGGGAGATCCTAGGGAGCTGTAACCTGGATTGAGGCCTGGGAAGGTAAATTGGGCCAGATTAGGAAAGGCCTGGCTTCCGTAATGGAACTGGGCTACTGACAGGAGGAGCAACACGGTCCCATATATTCCAGACTGGCCTGGAACTTCTACCACAGCCAGAGATGACCGTGGGTTTCTGGTCTACCTGCCTTTACCCTCCAGGTGCTGGGTTTATAGGTTTATACTGCCACACTTAGATTATGAAGTACCAGGGATCAAACCCAGGGCCCTGTGCATGCTAGCCAAAAATTCTACCCTCTGAGCCACATCCCTAGTTGTGTTTTGTTTTTGTAAGGTCATGGAAGCCTTTTGAACAGATCTATAACCGTGTGGCAGTATGGGAGATGGGAAGTTTGGCGGCAGGCTGGCAATGGAGTCAGAGTCTCACCAGGGACCATACCTGCCCGGTTTCATCTCAGTCTTCCTGCCTGATTCTCTCCCCTGAACAGGGCTGAGCCCAAGGCCTTAAGTTTTCAGGATCCAGCTGACCTGGGTCCTAACCTTAGCAAACCAGTGTCTGGGCAGTCAGTGTGGATGGGTATGAGAAGAGACTCTGAGAGGGCCCTCTAGCACTGGGGTCATTAGGAAAGGCCCCTCGGAGGTTGGAGGGGGCAAGGTGAGCTGTTCCAGGGTGCAGGGACATAGGCGATACCGCCATTGATTACTTCTGCACCCCACTTCTCACTTTGGGCCAGGGCGAGGCCATAGCAGGAACCACAGAACTTACACTCACGTTGTCAAGTCTGGGCTCCAGAGTCTCAACAGAGCTAAACTGTCTCCATGACAACTAGGCAAGTCCCCCCACCCTCCCACCACCTCCACGTGCCCATGGTCCCTGGTACAGGGGCCCATTTCCAGCAGGATCTGGATATATCTTCCACTTTCCGTTGGGAGCAGTCATTCCAGAGCAAACAGCTTTACATTAAGGGGCTGGCAGCACACATATACATGTTGACATTTGGGTCTATGTGCCCATGCATGCATATGAGTGTGTGTGTGTGTGTATGAGTGTGGGTGTGTGTGCACGTGCACGCATCTGTATCCCCTTGTTTTCTAGGTTATATAGGTGAGGAAACTGAGGACCAAAGAGCTAAAGGGTCTTGGCTGGATTATTCCACAAATCAGGGTAAAGAATTTGAGTGATTCTTAGTCCATAGGCTGGGTGGTAACCACTGAGCTATGCTGCCTAGCGCTTCCCTTATCCTACTAGGATCCCAGCCAGTCTGTCTCTCAGCCCATTTCTCAGAAGGCAGTGCTTAGACTCTGTTTGGCTGCAGATTCAGACTCAGAGGATGTCCCCAGCACCTTTGTTAGTGCTTAGGGCTGTCCCCTATAAACCCTTTATTCTCCAGTCCCTGAACGGAGTAGAGGTTCCTTTCTATCCTGTTTTCATTCTTCTCCAAGCAAAGTGGAGGGATTGTCTTGCCAGAAGATCTGGGGAAAAGGGGAGGAGCCCCTCACTCACTACTTGGCACCTGCCAGCCTGGGAGGAGCCCAATAAATTGTCTATGTGGCCCTCCCCAACCTCATTCCTCCCTCTCCAGCCCCCGCCTGGTTGGGGAGGTGCGAAGGGAGCGATTTCACAGCCTGTCAGCTGAGGCCTAAAAATACCCAGAACTCTGAGATGTTTGGGCAGGGGGAGGAGAGCGTAGGGACCAGGGATGGGGTGGAGGAGTGCAGCTAAAACTCAGCCAGAGGAGCCCTGGTGGTACCATCACCCTGATTGGGAGTGAGGGCCAGACCCTCTGTTCCCATGGCCCCCATCTGTCTCATTTTTGGAAATGGCTAAGGGGGGCTGGCATCCTTAAGGTTGTGAGAGCAGAGTTATGACAGCCAGACTGAAGGAAGACTTGGTCTTTGGTAGGAACCATAGACCCTAAGCCCCCCAGAGCCTCAAACTGATGCTTCTTTCTCCCTCTCCATCCCCAAGTTGGGTGGCATCTTCAGGCCGTGGGAGCCAGGCTCTGCCTGAGCCTGCTTCCTTCCTGGAGAAGGTGCCTGCTTCTGTTAGAGGAGAGGCGTGAGGGAAGGAAGGCAGTGGGGATGAGGGTGCCGGCTGGTGTGTGATGTGACGTCCCAGCTACCCAGGCACTAGAGGGAAGCAGAAGAGAGAGGGTGTGGTGGCCCACGTCACTACCACGTGGCTGTGCTCCTCTGCTGAAGCATGGCACAAGGTCTCCACAAACCAACCAGAGTCCCGAGGTGTGTGTGTGTGTGTGTGTGTGTATACACGCATAAGCACATACCAGAGTTGGCCTTTTCTTGGTGCTGAAATGCTTGTGGGCATTAGTGGTCCAGCATGGCTATACCCAGCAGATACTGATTAAGAACAGATGAACAGATAAAGAATGATAAGCCACATGCAGGAATTGACCAAGAGAGTACAGGGTGGCAGGCAGACCATTGGGGCTCTGGATCAAAAAGAGTTTCTAGGCTGGGAGATGGCTCAGTTGGTAAAGTGCTTGCCTTGAAAGCACAAGGACCTGAGTTCAATCCCCAAAATACACATTTAAAAACAAAATCCTCACACAGTGGCATACCCTTGTAATCTTAGCACTGGGGAGGAAGAGACAGGAGGATTCCTGAACTTGCCAGCCCAGCCACCTTGGTGAGCTCTAGGCCAGGGAGAGGTCCTGTATCAGAAAGAAAGAAAAGAAAGAAAGAAAGAAAGAAAGAAAGAAAGAAAGAAAGAAAGAAAGAAAGAAAGAAAGAAAAAACAAGGTATATCTGGTAGCTCCATCCTCCATGGGGGAAGCACCTGCCACCAAGCATAATCATGTGTTCAACCCTGGCACCTACATCGTGGAAAGAAAGAAAAGCCGCTGCAAGCTGTCCTCTGACCTCCACATGCATGCTATGGCACCTGCATGTTCTCTAAACAAAATAAATAATAAAGATGTTAAAAAAAAAAAAACAGAATGGACAGCTCCTGAGGAACAACATCCGTGGTCATTCTCTAGCCTCCACAAGCATATGCACACATGCACACACGCGTGCACAGACACACACACACATCTGCACAGGTAGACTCACAGGTGATGGGTTCTGTTGTGTACTGATTCACATTGTGACCTTCGGCAGCTTAACCTTGAAATGCTCCCGTTTCTGTGTGTGAAAGGGAGATAGCAGTGCTGCCTCTGGGGATCTTGGTGTGTAAGCCACCTGGAACTGTGTCCATCAGCCGGTCGGCACCACGTACATGAACCGTCATTGTTATCTGGCCCCTACTCTTAGGTGTTGAGTTGAGAGCACCAAGCCCCAGAGAAGGCAAATGACCTTCCTGAAGTCACACAGTGAGTGGGTGAGCCAAGACTAGAACCTAGGCTACAGTGCCTAGAAATGGGACTTATTGAATGTGGGGCCTCATGATACTTCTCCCCATTGGCATTTGGGGCCTAAATGATCAGAGCTGGGAACTCAGATAATGAATGCCATAGTGGAGGGGTCTTCTGGACAGTGGCTGGCTAGCCACCAGATTAGAATCATTTCCCTGGTTAGCTCTTCGGAATCTCAGTTTCTTCACTAGAATAGGGTGATAGGGTTGTCATGGGGATCAAATGGGATCCCACACATCATGTGTTAAGCAAGTGACACGCTGTGCCTAGTAACTACTCCATAGTGTTAGCTGCCATCATCGCCTTCGCAGAGCCCTCCTACCCAGCCCCCTCCCTCTTTAGCCTCATTTTCAAGCCCTGGCCACGCTTGCTTCTTTCCATGTGATACACCACCACATCAAGGTCTGACTTGCTGGCAGCTCAGCTTCACGTTCATCTGCTGTTGCTGCTCAGCAGAGAATGGGACCCCCCACTGGGACTGAGTCCTAGAGTCCTCTGTCTGGCTTCCTCACCCACTTGCTGTGTGACCTTGGCCAATCACTACTTCCTTATGTGTTATTCCTCCTGCTGAGACACGGAGAGTCTGCAGCATGCATCCCCACATGCTCCAGTCATGTTACTGTGACCCTGGAGGGTCCCCTGGCTCAGCCCACAGGAAGGGGTTACAGGTTGGCATGGAGGAAACTCAGCTGGCTGTCCCCAGAATGTGGAACATCTGGGGCATGAGCTAGCCGGTGGGTGATCATCGTGCCTGCCCACACCTGTGGCTGTGTAGGAAGAAGGCACGCAGGCCCGGCTGGCTGGGTACTGACATTGGGGAGGCTCAAGGACAACAATGTAGAAGTAACCCTTCTTGGGGCTCTGGGAGCTGCTACTCCAAGTCATTCTCCCTCATTCTCCACTCCTCCCTGGGGTTTCTTCCAGCGATTCCTCCTTCCTCCCTGTCCTTCCTGTCTCCTTCTCCCTCTTGGAGTCTCCTAGTTTCTCCCTCTTTGCCATTCTCTTTTGTAATGTTGGCCATCTTATAGGGTACCTTCTTTCTCCTCTCTGAAGAACGGAGATCTGTCTGTCTCTGCGTCAGTTCCTTAGACTCTTTCCTTCATTCTTTCCTTCTCAACTTCCTCATGTCTATGGTATGCCAGGTATTCTGGCCCCTTCTGCTGCCCAGGTCTCTATTACTCTACATGAGTGTGTCTAGGCTGCTTCTAAATCCTGGGCTCCTGGCTCACTTCCCCCTCACCTCTGAGCATCTTCACTTCCCTTCTCCATGTCCTTGAAACTACTCGATCCTCCACTGCCCGACCGCCCCGAGCCAGGAAGTGTTTGTGACTAGTACTGGCACTCACTGCCTCCACATACCCTCATCCCTGTGGGTGGAGAAAGGGGTCAGTCCAGGGCCCTGGGACAGGCAGCCTTGCTTCCTAATTAGCAGGAGGTAATTGCCTGGAAGAAAAAAAAAAACATTTAGAATGAGACTCCAAGACTTCAACTTAAAGCTGAGCCAGCTGGTGGTCTCTGGGGAGCAGGAAGAGGAGAGGGGAGGCAGCCTGGGTCAGGGCCTCAGAAAGCCTCCTAGCCCTGAGGATTTTCCAGCCCTGTGGACCCAGCACTCAGCCTTGAGCAAGTGGGAAATAAGTACTGCGCTGGCAGGCCCTCCTCCTTCAACTGAGTTCTGACTCAAAATGTGACTTAGGGCAAGCCATTTATTCCTCTGAGCCTTGGTGTTGACTCCTGTGAGGTCAGAACCAGGCCATCCCTGCCTGCCCTCAGCCCTCAGTGTCACGACTTTCAGTCAGTGGCTATGACAACCCTTAGGCTACACACACTGCTGAGTGCACGGCTACTGTCTCATCCATGTGACTCTCAGCTGAGAGGTGAGGGTACGAAGGGAGAAAATGGTCTTGCTGGTACCTGAGGGAGGGCGAGGCCTCTGGAACGCTGGGAGAGAGCTGAAGTTTAAGGGTGCAAAGATTTCCCATGCAGTTGGTTTCCCATGCCAGCCTTCATGTTAACCAGCTGCACCACTCTGAGGGCTCACTCTTGCCCTCTGGTCCCCACGTTCTCCATGTGTAAGAGGCTGACTGTGACACTCCCTCCAGTGGGCGTTTGCAAGGCTGATGTTTGTAGAGCTCTTAGCATGGCGCTTACCATGTAACAAGTGCTCAGCCAATGGTACTAGACGGCTCTACTGCAATTAAAGGAAATTAGTGTCACTCCTTCCACAAAGTCAGAAAATCTGGGGTTCATATTGTCTTCGGTGATTTCATCTGCTTTGCTTTTGTTCGTTTGGCTGAGGTAGGGTTTCAGGAGTCCTGCCTGCCTCTATGTCCTGAATACAGAATTACAGGTGTGCACCATCATTCCCAGCATATGGTGTGCTGGAAACCAAGCCTAGGACCTGGTGCATATATATATACCATATATCTACATCATTTCCCTTGCATCGTATCCTGACTATCCTGTCCTTCACCTTGGTCCCCCGTGGGTGGTGGTCTCCGAGAGGGACGGTCCGCGGCAATATATAAATATATGTATACTCATATATACCAGATGAGCCCTGTTGCCAGCCCCCTTATTCCTGCTTTTAGTTTTGGGTGACTAGGGGGAGTTTCTTCAGCTAGCCTGGCTAGCATAGATCTGTAGCATCACCAAGCGCAACTGCTTCTTTAAGAACCTCCCACCTGTAGAATAGGAGTGTCTCATGGGTATGGCCTCCTCCCCAAGCTGCTCACTTTTTTCTAGGGAAGGGCTGTGAGGAGGTCCTCTTTTAGGTGACTGAAGGGGATGGAGGCTCAGCCCTAAGGGAAGCAAATTATAGGAGTTTTCTGGCCTAGCAATGGGAGGAGAGGGTTGATGTTTGTCAAGTGAACACCGCCCACCACCTGGAGAAGGAATCGGCAAGTTTTGATTGGTTCATTCTGGTCATCTGTGTTCAGTCTGCACTGTGACCCGAGCAGCCAGGCGCCCAACCAGGCTAGGACAAGGACGGACGAGTTAGAGCGTGCATGTGTTGGGCAACGATGCAAGCTCAGAGTGCCAGATTGCCCTAGGAGCAGTGAGGGGGCGGCGGGGGCCAGGCCTTCTGCTGCTCCTTCCCGGCACCCTGCACCACCACTGGGGACCTTCTGTGCTCCTGCTCTGAGTGCAGTTCCAAGACTGCCACCAGGAGGCAGTGTGGCAGACTGCCTAGAGGGAAGAGGGTGTGGTATTTACTTTTGACGAGAGACTTGTGACTTCCTGGGGCCTGGCCATCTAAAGAAAAGGAGCTCTGGAGTCTTCTTGTGGCTTCAGCTGGGGCTTGGTCAGGGAGGGACCGGCAGAGGAAGGTAGAGCTACTGCTTTGTAATTGTGAGAAGGTTCCAGTCTCGAGTCTTTTTCTAGAGGAACAATGAGAAGATCACAGTTCTGGGACCGAGGACTGTTCAGCACCAAGGACAGGGATGGGCGGTCCTACATCTGTTTCAGGACCACGGACAGCACTGCAGCGCTCAGTGGCTGGGTCCTAACCCTGTGACAAAGACATAGTGAACTAGCAGGCACAGGAGGGACACCCTAAGTTCTAGCGACAAGGCTGAGAACAGAGAGCAGAGTTGAGTAGCCCAAGGTCACACAACTGATGAGTGGCAGAGCTGGATTCAAATCCCTACCAGTGTCTCTCCATCCTCCTTGCCCATGTCTGGAGGCCCTCTCTAGTTACCTCTTACCTTCTTAAACATCTCCGGAAGCTGCTTCACAAAATCTTGCATCTTCAAGAGCCCTTGAGCTGGCGAAGATTAAGTGCCCTTCCCTCCCCCACCCAGAACCCTGGATGAGTTCTTGAGATCCAGGATGGATGAGTCCTCACTCATGTGGCCTTTGTGACTCCAAGCCTCAGGTGGGAGGAAGTCAGAGAAGGACAGGTGCCCTTCCTGGCCCATAAGGAAGCCTGTAGCCTGGGGAGGTGGCGTTGAGTCATCAGTATGAGGAACTGCGTGGTGCTCTGAGATCCTCCAATGAGATACAGCACAGTGTTCCAACTCCAGCCTCTGTGCTGCCGTGTATTATTAATAACAATAAGATGCTGATTTAGGCCAAGGCACAACAATGCATTATTCATAGGAGTAACTAGTGGTCAAGGCTTGTACTTAATCATCACACATCCCTGATCCTGCCCCCGCTCCACGCTCCTGCCGGAGAGGCTCTTCCTGTGAGCTCCTCCTTCCTTGGGTCCCTGCTGCTCTGATGGATGTGATCATTTTCATGGCTACCCAGGCATCTCATCAGCTTTGGGAACAAGGTGGGCAGGGAGAGCAGCAGGTTCCTGGATAACTTGGCCAGATACCCTGCATGGAGCTGACACTTGAACCTGTCCATCCTGAACGGCCTTGATCCTGACGGCTTCTGGCCTCGGCAGATCTCTGTAGTCTACAGATAGCCTGTCTCCCTTCCTTTTGAGGCTGAAGGCCAGCACTCAAAGCAATTCCAGGCCAGGAATTGTGGGAGGTGAGGGTGACTGTGGTGTGGGGAGGAGGTGACTGGACAAAAGATGCCCTCGTGATCTCCATTAAGTGTGATAGTGGATGTAAAACCTTCGGTAAACTGTCCAGCATTTCATAAACTGTTCCTCACAGTACAAATGTGAGCCGTGATTCCCTAGGCCATGGTGATTTCTGCTGGAAGAGAGAGCAGAAATAGGGGAGGCATGGATAAGACCCTGGAGCTTGCCAGGCCTCACCTTCTGATGAGGAGTCGGGGTGCTTGTGGATCCTGACATGTCCCTATCCAGTTCTTGCTGGACCGGCTTCTGGCCCATCCGGATAAGCCTTCATTCGCTGTTTACTCACTTGGCATCGCCTCTGAATTCTAAACTGTCTGCATGCAGCCGGCCTCTGCGGCCCCTGCCAGCATGCTCTCCCTGGCTCGCTCACACACTATCTGTTTTTATTACAGTCAAGGTTGAGGAAGCTTGCTTGTGTTAAGCCCCTATTTTCAGCTACTTGTAACTTTCCAAAACACTTCCCCTCGGGCCTCCTCTTGTTCTTGCCCCAGGTGAGGCCCAAGGTATTGCGGGCTCCTCCACTGCTTTCCGAAGGACATTCAGAGACAATGTCCAGAGGGCATGGGAGAGGGCCAAGACCCAGCTTGCCTTTGAAAGGCATGCTGGGCTCTCTCCCCTCCTTTTTCCTTTTCTCTTCTCCCACCCATCTCCTTTTCTCTTTCTCTTGTAAGAAGAGAGCTGCCAGGCTCCAAGGTGGGTGGCCTGGAAGGAGGAGTTTCGGAGTGAAGAGAGGACAGAAAATTCTACTGAATGCCAAGCAGCGGAGCTTTGCCTGCTCGGGCTCCAGGGCTTGGCTCAGGGCTTCTGCCTTTCCTTCTCACCACTTCCTGGCTTTCTGATGTGTCCTGGGCTGGGGAAGGAATGGAGGTGACGCAAGCACACAAATGTACCTTTCCCATGCCCACATTACCTACCCCAGGCGGGTAGGCTCTGTCCACTTGTAAATGCTACCCCAATTTCCATATGCTCGGCATGCATTTGGAGGGGGGCTTCCTATGGAAAGCCGTGACGCCAGCTCTCACTGCTTTCCACCTTGAACGTCATCCTGAGGGCTGAGGGAAGCTCAGCACAGTGCAAAATCAGGTGGGAGGAGGAAGGCTCAGTATGGGAAGGTGCTGGCAGATATAGACCCAACCACCCCCAACAATACTCCTCTCTCCCTCTCTCTCTCTCTCTCTCTCTCTCTCTCTCTCTCTCTCTCTCTCTCTCTCTCGTGTGTGTGTGTCTTGTGTCTGCATGTGTGTGTGTGTGTGTGTAGAATAGTGGCTGTGCCCTAATCAGTACAATAATGGAACCCCTGCACTTCCTCTGACTATTCTCTATTCTTTCTACTCCCAGCTAGCCCAGCTCCAGCGCCTGGCCCCCAGATTCTCCTGGGACTCTTAAGCAGTCTGAGCCTCTATCAATTGAGGGTGCTTTATCAGGCTAGCATCTGAGGGATGATCCCTAGGCAACATATGCCAGAGAAGTGTCTGAAACACTGGGGAAACTCAGCTCTGGCTCCTTCCGGGCAGTTCTTGAAAAAGAACCCTGTCTTAGTTAGGGTTTCTATTGCTGTGATTTAAAAAAAAAAAGCCCCATGTGACCAAGAGCAACTTGAGGGGAAAAGGGGTTATTTTATCTGACAGTTCTATATCACAATTCATCATTGAAAGAAGTCACGGCAGGAACTCAAGGCAAGAACCTGGGGGGCAGAAGCCATGGAGGGACATGGTTTACTGGCTTGCTCTTCATGGAGGTTCCCTCTTCTTAAATGATTCTAGCTGTGTCGAGTTGACAAAAAGAGAGGAAGGAAGGAAGGAAGGAAGGAAGGAAGGAAGGAAGGAAGGAAGGAAGGAAGGAAGGAAAAAGGAAGGAAGAAAAAGAAAGAAAGGAAAAAAGAAAAGAAAGGGGGAAACTAGCTAGGACAAGCCCTTTCACTGCCTTCTTTATCTGGTGTTCACTCAGTCTCTTTTCCCTCTAGCCACTGAGGGATTTAAGGCACAGCATCCCTAGAGGACATAGGTCCTGAAGACCCCAAGTCCCATCCTGCTTTTACCTCTCTCTTGCTGTATGCTCCTGGGCAGGTTCTGAATCCTTTTGGCCCTCAGTTTCCTTCACTGTCCAATGGGCTAAGAGACTACTTTCATTTGAGTGCAGTGGCTCACACCTTTAGTCCCAGCACTCAGGAGGCAGAAGCAGGCGATCTCTGTGAGTTCGAGGGCAGCCTGGTCTACATATTGAGTTCTAGTACAGCCAGGGCTGCATAGTAAAGACACTGTCTTACCCTCACCCATACTCCCCAAGAAGAAATTTGCTTTCAAAGAAGTGCTGAAGCGTATGAACCCGACTTGGTGCTATTGATGACTATGGCTAAAAGTATTTGGTAAGGAGATCAATAGCTTACAATGATTGATGCCAGAAGGGGCCTCCAGGAAAGGGGACAGTCCAGGCTGAGACTGATGGGAAGTAGTAGGCACAGGCAGTATCCATGTCACCATCTATGAGTACAAATATGAGTGAATTTGGGAGGACAAGCCTGTGTATAGGTTTCTGGTGGGCCCAGTGGCCCCCCTCTAGTATGATCTGGACAACATGAGCCAGTAATACAGGACTTTACCCCATGGCTTCGGTTGAGGGAACTGATCTATGCCCAAGAAAAGGGAATGGGACAGAAGGTCAGTTAGTTCAAGCTTGGAGGACGAAGACACTGCTGTGTCCTTGGGGAGGGCTTCCTGAAGGAAGTGGGCTTTCCTGGAACTGGGTGATTTCATGCATTTAGTTAGCAATTATCTCCGCAGCCTCTCCATGGATGTTTGACTGCAGAGATTATGGCTCCGGGGTCTCAACCCTCCAGGCACTCCAGCGTGGAGGGATATAGAGAGCTAATGATGAATCCCAAATGGTGACCTGTCATAGTTTCAGTACATAGGAAGGCAGTAAAGACCATATTTGGTCAAGTACCTTGAAGAAAAGGCTGTAAGGAACAGCCATCCAGTCAACCTGACACAAACCTAGACATATCTAGGAAGAGGTAATTTTACTTGAGAAAATGCTTCCATCCAGATTGCCTGTAGGCAAGTCAATAGAGCATTTTCTTGATTAATGATTGACGTGTGAGGGCCCAGTCCACTGTGGGTGGTACCACTCCTGGGCAGATGGTCCTTGGAGTATAAGAAAGCAAACTGAGCAAGCCAGAAGGGGTAAGCCTGTAAGCGGCATTCCCCCGTGGCTTATGCTTCAGTTTCTGCCTCCAGTTTCCTGCCCTGCTTGAGTTCTTGCCCTGACTTCTCTCACTGATGGAGTAGTACCTGAAAGTGTAAAATGAAATAAACCTTTTCCTCCCCAAGTTACTTTTGGTCATCGTCTTTATCACCGCAATAGAAACCTAACTAAGACAGCATGCAAAACCTCCTAAGCATGAAATGACTGGCCCAGGGGCTTGTGGGAATGAGTGAAGTGGGTGTGGCTAGGCCGTGCCGTGTGTAGCACATCTTGTGACCTCCTTCCCCCCAGAGGGAGGCCACTGTAGCATGCTTGAAAGCACAGGCTCAAGGGCCTTTTGGCTCTCCGGACCTCTGCTTCTTCCCCCATCAGTGGGGAATCCTAATAGCCCAAGGTCCTAGAAATGATACGCAGAGACTGCCCGGTGTGGTATCTGCCACACGAGGCGTCCCCAATGGTGTTGGCTGCCATTTAGTCCTGACAGCACAACACCAGGAGTCGTCAACCGGAAGGGAGAGCACTGAGACCCACCCTGGGCCTTGCTTGGGTTACACAGGTGGCCGTTGATGGGGCTGGTGCTTGAACCCAGGTCACGGGCTCCCAAGACGCCTACTGTGCTCCACCCGGAAAGGAAAGAGGAGGCAATGTGTGAGTGGACAAATGACATCCCACTCAGGAGCGAGAGTTCCAAGCCAGAGGAAGTGTCTGAAAGCCCAGGCCTTCTGAGTGATAGAGTGGACTGGACATCTGCCCATGGCCCTGGCCATGGGCATGCATGCATGCGTGTGTGTGTGTGTGTGTGTGTGTGAATATCTGTGTTAGGGATGAGTCTCCATGTTGTGTGTACGTGAGAGGGCTGTGGTGCATGTATCTGTGTTCTTTGTGCATATACCTACCCTCCCCCTACCAGGCAGCCAGTGAGCTTGCCTTCAGAAGTCCATTGCTTCTCAAGCAGCTTCCCCAGGGCATCCAGCAGCCCGCGGTCCTGTTTGATTCTGTTCATCCATAAATCATGGCTTGCTGAGGAGATGAGAGGCAGTGGAAGCAAAGCCTTACCAACCTGCACCAGGTCTCTACAGTTCACACCTGAGGCCCAGCCTGGCTTCCAGCTGCTGCCCCTACCCCACAGCCAGCCCTCCCCGCTCCGTTCACGGAGCACTCACTGATGCCTGCCTGCCACAGTTAAGCTTCTAGAGAGGCACTTCCTGCGGCAGGGGGTGGATAAGAATGCACAGAACCCAGTAAAATGGGACCCTTGGCCTCTGCTTGTCCTAGGGAGAACTGAGGGTGAACCAGTTCAATGTTTCATTCGGCTCTCAGCGAGCCCAGCTCCCTGCCCCAGATATCTCTGGTCCAGGACACAGTGCGGTAATGCTATGATAATGGCCAGCGTTTATTGCTTACTCTGTGTCAGGCACTGTGCTGAGCACATTATATGTGCTAATTCCTGTTAGTCTCCCAGTGGTCCAAGGAAAACTGTGCTATTATTAGTGCTCGCTTACAGGTAGAGAAACCAAGGCATGCAGGGATTAAATCACACGGCTTAGAAGAGTCTGAGCCGCAGCACGCAAATACTACACCCCTCAAAGATGGTTACAGGCACAGGGCCGTGGGAATGCTGAAGCATAAGACCTCAGTTCTCACTGTGCAGATTACGGGAGGCTTCATGGAGGCGCTCTCGTCAGGGTACTGACAACTCAAGGGTTTGTAGGGCAGATTTGTATGTGTGTGTGTCTGTGTGTGCCTGTGTGCGTGTGTGTGAAAGAGAAAGGCTCCGAGACTGTCCTTAGTGCCTCTCCCATCTCTTCCCTTCTATCTTGTTTGGGTGACAAATGAGATACCATATGCGGGCGTTGAACATTCAAACAATATTTACTGAGCACGTCTTTGTGTGTCACCAAGGATACCGGAGTGAGTGAAGCATAGGCAGGCCCGGAAGTGTGGTACACAGTGGGCGCCTAATAAATAGCAGCCTCCCACGGCTATTCTTACTCCCAGAGGCCTGGGAGTCTTTCTCATTATTCTTCCAATAAGTATTTATTGAGCACCTACTATATACCAGGTTCCAGCCTCCGTGATGGGATCGTGCTACCTAAGAAGCTGATCTCCGCCCCCATAGAGCTGACCTGCTAGAGCATTCTGTGTATTGGCAGTTGGGCCCCCTTCGGAAAGGGGCTACCTCTTTGCTTCTCCTTTCTTTGAGGTTTGCTTGGGGGTGGTATGGGCAGGACGGGACATGCCCAGCACAGGCCTGGGCAGAGGGGGCAGCAGTACGCCTGAGCTCACCCCTCCCTCCCTGGACACCCACTACAATTGGCCCAGCAGGCTGGTTCTGCTTAGCTCCTGGTTTGCCCTGCCTCCCAGATCTCCCAATGTCATCTGTCTGCCCTTGTCTGTGTCTCACCCCTGGGGACCCAGGATGTCTCCTCTGCCCAAGGAGAGGTCGTGGAACTCCGCCCTGGGCCAAGGCTGACTAGGGCTGCCGTGTTTCCTTTCCTCAAATGTTAATGTGCTGACGATAAGGGGACTTGAAACCATGCGTGTCATCTGAGGAAGGGATAGAAGAGCTGGGGCGGCCTTGCCTGGAGAAGACTTGAAGGGGACATGAGAACTGTCGGCAAGGATTCAGAGGCCTGTCATGTGGCAGAGCTGCCCGAGGGCAGGCTGAGGACCGCGGCTGCGAGTCACAGGGAGACAGATTGGACTCGGCACAAGCTACAGCGGCCTCCTCAATGGTGTGTCTGCAGGAGAGCCAGTCTCCTGCAGGAACAGCTCCCTGTCACCACCAGGGCTGTCCAGAGGGGATCATGCATCATGGGGCCTGACTCTGTGACTTCAAGGTCCCTTGAAGCCCGGGAAGACGATGACTCCATCCTTCAGGAATGGTTCCTGCTGGCTGGCAGGCGAGAACACGCTTGTGCCCCTTGATGGTAACAGTACTTGAGGGCATGCTAGCCAAGGACATCTTGTCACTTTTATTCCCAACATCAGTGCAATTTGTAATGGCAAGCATTTGTTTCACCCTGCCTTCAAGGGCTGTGCGAAGGATGCTGAGGGGGCTGACGGATCTTGTGGGGGAGGAGTCAGCTCCTTGAAAGATAATAGCATCCACACTGCAGGAGACCCTAGAGCCATCGTTCCAGAGGGATTCAACTTTGCTCAGCATCTCCTTCTTCAAATGTAATTTTCTTCAAAAGTCCAAGATGTTAAAACCAAGGGAAATGATGCTGAATTGACTGAAGAGGGGCTTCAGCCTTCTCTACTCGGAATCTACCTCTGCAGCTCCCAAGAGAGTCTAGAGAACCCTAGGTGTTGCAAAGGGTGCACTTTGAGCACTACTAACCAATATCTAAGGTAAAGAGCATGGACCATGAAACAGACTGCCTGGGCTTGGACCTCAGTTCTCATCCACTTGCTGAGCGACTGAACATGATCTCACAGCCCCTTAAGCCTCAGTTACCCTGTCTGCAAATCGACACTAGCATAGTCCTTGTCTCGTTTGTTGTCACGAGGACGAAGTCGTCCCTCTAGGTGAGATACCCGGAACTCCGGACTCATTCTCTGAATCAGAAAGGGTCAACTCTTCCGCATGTTTGACACTGGTGTCCCAGACAGCAAGGGCTTGCCCATGGCCATAGGGCAGGGCCAGATCAGAGCTCACGGTTGCTGCACATGCGGCTGACAGGAATTGACTCGGGGGTTTCCTGTGAGTAGGAACAAGCAATTGGCTGGCAGGTGTTGGGCTGGTGAAGGCTGTGTGAGGGTGATGGTTCCAGGGAGGTCTAGGAAGTTGGTTTGGCCCGAACAGCAGCGTTTTAGAAAGAATAGAGAGTAAATAAGCTCCTCGGGGTGCCGCAGTGGTGGGAGGGGCCCTGAGGGCTGAGAATGACCACCACCGTGAGGCATCTATGCAGGAGAGACCCGGAGGAGAGGAGAGGCAGAAGCTAAAACCGCAGGAACCAGGACCAGACAGATATCGTCAACTCTTAATTACCACAATCACTGGCACCAAGCGGCCCATGCAGGCTCCTCTGTAAATAAACTGCATCTCCTTGATTTAGGGCACATCCCAGTGCACACATCTTGATTTAGGACACATCCCAGTGCACACACATTCAGAGCTCATGAATGCTCCTTGTTGCCTTTTCCCCTCTCACTCTCCCACATGGTCATTTTTGGTTCAGGTTTTGCATCCTGTACATTTGTTTTATGCTGTTTACAGCCCCCTGTGAGGAAGACAGGGGAGGCTGTTAAATCTGCATTTCCAGAGGAGAAAACTGAGTGCTCATACGACTGCTCCAGCACCACAGAGTTAAGAAACAGAATCTGTGCGGAAACCTGGGGCTTTCCTCCCACAGTGGGTCTCCACCCTTAAAATATGAGACCGCAGAATGCTTAAGATGGAAGCTTCAGGTGGCTCTTGTGAGCGTCTGGAACCTTACAAATAATGCTGAGGAGGCTGGAGCCAACAGGGATGAGAAGGCTGGAAGCAAGCCAAGGGGCTTAGGATGGAGCTGACAGGAGAGGGCTTCCAGCACAAGCAAAGTTGAGTTAATGTGGGCTGAAGATCCCAGCAATTCCCTTTGATTACACATGTCTCTGTTGAGTCTTGGCCAAGCCCTTAAGAGAGTCTGAAGGTACTCAGAAGGCAGATGGCCTTTGAGCCCGTTTGCTTGTTCAGAATTGAGTGTGGCATGTGGAAGCAGAAGAAGGCCACACAGAAGCAGTGGCTCCTCTAGAGCCATTGATGGACCTACGGGGCATCAGCAAGTCCTCTCCCTTTGAAAGGCGTAATGTTTAGAGAACGACAGAGTGTCTATGCAGTGTGTACTGAGGAAGAAGCTGAGGCACTGAGCAGGGAAGACTTCTCAGGTTCAGGCAGAAAAAGCAGAGCTGGTAGTGGAAAGTACCAGAAAGGAGGGGGAGGGGTGCTTGTTCTAGCGACTCTGGGATGGAGAGTGGCTCTGGCCCATAATGCTCTGACTGTGCATGTCCTCCTCAGGGGCGCCCACCCGCGATGTCCTGCTGGTCTCTGCCATCATCACCGTCAGCCTTAGCGTCACTATCGTCCTCTGCGGCCTGTGCCACTGGTGTCAGCGCAAACTGGTGAGGCTCTTATGGGGAGACCCTTTGGGGCTGGGCCTACCCTGCACCCGGCCATCCTGCAGTCGCTGGCTTGTGAATTCTATGGTGTGCCTAAGCAGAGGACCTGCCTGCCCCCAGCCAGGAACAAGTGCACAGAACTTCACACCACAAACTTGTACATACTCGCCCACTTCCTTTGCTTGGGTCTTGGTCCTATACATCTTTTTACACCCGGAGGCACGCACATGGGGACAAACTCGTGGAGCACTACACGAGCAGGCGGGTGCGCTCCCATGTTTCACCTCACGCATAAAGAACTGCAGACACACACGCGCAGACTGAGAATTGAGGCCCCGCTCGTCGCACCCCCCTTTCCCGCCCCACGGCCCCTCTGGTGGGAGGGACCAATCCGCATAGCCTTCTGACCAATGAGAAGGCGCCGCCCGCCCCGCCCCACCCCTCAGCCGCCTGCATATCCATCCTGATTCTCCTGGTTTGTACAAGCACAAACGGCTTCTTTTCATTTTTAACGAGGGCTGGGGAATTAACGAGCGGGATTAGGCTATCAATAAGTAACGAGACTGTCAGGAGGGACATTCATCACCCGAGGGCGCCGGGAGGGAGAGCTGAGAGCCACCCGTTCCGCCAGCACACTGCAGCGAGGCAAGCGCTGCTGTTCCCGCAGGACCCCCTCTCCGGGCCCTTCAAGCTTGAGTCCCACCTCCCACCCTGCCCAGTAGCGCAGTAGGACTTGAGAAGGCTACAAGGAGTGATCTCAATAGAGGTCCAGAGATGTCCCAAATGCAGGCAGGGATTAGGCACTCCTCTAGCCCTCATGCCCATACCCCACCCCTGTTCCGGATAGGATGATGGGGCAGCATATACGGAGGGACCATAGGGGCAAGCTGAAAGCTGAGTTACAGGCCCTGAGTTGGGAGAGGCTGCATACCCCACTCCCATGTAGGAAGAGAAGGGCAGGGAGTTTAGGAAAGAGTTTGAGGTCTGGTGAGGAACCTATGGGGAGAACCCAACATGGCTCCTTCAAGAAGGCAAATTTGTGTTTGGGTGAGCCTCTACACCCTGGGGTATTGAACTGGGGAAGAACCACAAGTTCAGTTCCCTGCATGAGTGTGACCTGTCCCCTGCTATGGGCAGGGGTGTAAGCTAGCTGCCCTCCGTTGTTCCTTGGTCCACTGTATCTGCCTCAAAATTTCAAGGTACTGGAGGAAGTTGGGCTTTGTAAGCTGAGTACCAGTGTCTTCTGAGACTTTGGAAGTGGCTGTTCTGCATATCCTGTGGCCTGGTGGGTGCCTTGTTGCCTTATTGTAGGACCAGTTAGGCTGCCCCTGCCTGTCTGTTTGAACGCAGAGGAAAAAGGTTGTATGAGCTGGTGACTGTGTCTGTGTGTGTGCGTGCACGTGTGTGTGTGCATGTGTGTGTGCATGCACATGTCTGTGTGTGCACGTACGTGTGCGTGTGCACATACTGCTGAGCAGCAGGACGTGTACCATTTTCTCAGATCCTTGGTAACTGAGGTCTGCCCGTGTCTTCCCTGCATATGCACTGTGCCACTCTGAGTGGTTTGCGTCTGTGTGTGAAGACGCCCTTTCCAAGGCCAGAGTACAAGTGACCTCATCCCACCAGCCCTCATCTCCAAAGGGAACAGAGTATGGGTCAGGTTTGTTTGTAGTTGGGAACTTGGGCATTTGAAGGTTCTGAACCAGAAATCTCTCTGGCCCAACCACACCGCAGCCTCCAGCCAGGAACCTTCCCAGGGTTCCAGAGCACAGTCTGTATCCCTGGACTAACTCTCATAGACCATCACTTCCTCAGCATCCCCCCACCCCCACCCCCACCCGCTCCTGGCACCATGGATCCTGGGTAACAGGACCCTTTTTACCCAGGCTATTCCCTTGGTCTTTAGAATGAGTTTTAATATGCTGTCCTCACAGGCAGCAGCTGGGCTCTCCTTGCCTTCCTATGCCTTCAGCCCTAGTGACATGATACCTTGACAGCCCAGATCCCATTTCCAAACATTAATAACTTCCATAATCTTCAGCTGGCTTTTTCCGGATCATGCTGGCAAGTCCCCTTCCTGACAAGTAGGCATGGGGCTCCTCTCAAGCCACCCAATATCTCTGGGACGTCACCTAGGGTTTCTGTTAGTTTGGGTTGTTGTGTGAAATCCTCACTGCCCCAGCCCAGTCCTGCCCTGGTCCTGCCCCACATGGCACCCTGGCTCCTGCTGCACACTCAGTCACAGCAAGAAACGTTCTCTGAGCTGCAGATGGAAGACAATCAAGATCACCAACCCAGTCCTGCCTGGCCTTGAGGAAGGGGCAGCCGGCCATCCTTGGAAGAGGGTGCTAGCCAAGGCAAGCTCTCCTGCAAATACCCGGAAAAAAGAGAAGGTAGAAGACGTTCCAAGGTTTCCCTCAGAAGGGCCCTGTACTGCCCAGATGTTGGCGAATAGCGGGACTCTGGCTCCTACCTAAGGTCCTTCCAAAAATAGCCTTTGGTGACCACAGCATGGCCTCACCACTGATGGACTCAGTCAATGTTGGGAATTATTTGGGGTTTGAACCTCTAACTTACGAATGATGAGAAGGACCAAGAATGTGAGGAAGGGTGACTCTGTGGGCCTGAAGGGCCTGGCACCTCTGTATTTGAGTTTGAAGATTTCAGCTCAGGGAAACAACTTGAGCCCGAGAAATAGGAAATAGGACGGCACTTCCAGTTGGTGCTGGAAACTACTTGTAGGTGCCAGTGTCACTCTAGGTGCTAGAGGGTTAACAGCCTTGCCTTTGTGTGGCTTTGTGCCAGGATATAGGAACCGACATCAATAAACAGAGAAAGTGATGCTGTCTGGTAGCAGGAGCCCCTTCTCCATTGGACCCACCTGATGACAGCAAACCATTCCAGGAGGGAGGAGAGAGAGGTCAGAGAGGGTGGAAGGCTTGACCAGGGTGACATGGGGGCACCCGTAACCTCGCCAGGGCCACATCAAGGTGTCCTGAGCTGTAGAGGTGCTGCAGCTAGAATGAATGGAGGGCTCTGCTCACCACATATTCATGGGAGCTTTGCTGCGGTTTCCCCGGGCTCCTGTGGCCAGGAAGGGGCTGCAGCTGGTGGGGGCATGTGGGAACACGGCTGTGGCAGCTTTTATTCTGTGTTTGGAAGGATGGAATAATTGACTGTTGTGGCTATGGTGTTGGTGCACATGAGGGACTATCAAAGCATGCACGTGCATGCTTGCATACATGTGTGTCTGTGTGTCTGCGTTTGTCTGTCACCGTTAAGCTAGGTCAGGACCAGTTAGTAGTACCCAGTGGTAAAGGGGTCGGCAGGGCAGACCTGGCTCCTGTTCAGCCTGCATTCTCGAATTGCCTGCACCAACCTGGTGCCTGGCCCAGGCTTGAGGTCCATGGGGTGTTCGTGAGGATGCTTGGTGGCAGCCAGGAATGTTAATGGGGCTGGGCTCTGCATGAGCTAAATTTAGAAACCCAAACCGAGAAGGTGAATGGTGCTCACCTTCCCAGCAGCAGGCCTAGCCGTTGCTATTCTTTCTTGTGCTGGTGGAACCAGGGTGCCCATCCCTGCCCTGCTTCTTTTCTGCTCACATTGGGCTAAGCAACTCTGGGGGCTGTCCAGGGGCCAGGAATCCTTGGAACCCCCAGGGTTAGGATGTACTCTCTCTTCCCAAAATGAAGTCTTACAGAGGTCTTGTCCCTGCCTCCTAGCCCTAGGGCATGAGGACCCCAGCAAGACCCCAGGCAGTGACTGACAACCCTGGCAGACTCAGGCATGTGGCCTGCACCCTCCCCCACCACTCACGTCATTGGCCATTGCCAACCTTGCCCTGCAGGATGCCACCCCCACCATCTGGGGGTGGTGACGTGGACACTGTGACGTGGCCAGGCGCCTGAGAGCCGTCTGTCCACGGCAGAGGGAACTGTGTTTCTGGGAGCTGGGCCAGAGGCCCAGGAGACAGGCAGACAGGATGGCCTGATACCTGAGGGTCAGGCATGAAGGATAGCTTGTGGGCAGAGGCAGGTCCTAGAGCCCACAGGGTACCCAGGCATGGGGCAGCAATTGCTCACATTGGCTCAGGAGTTTGTTGATAATCTAAATTCTAGTCTCTCTCATTTCCTCTGAAGCCCCTGATCTGGGGAGAGGGGACTGTCCTGATCTTCCCCCAAGAAGTAACCCTGATACTGTCTTCGCAGGGCAAACGCTACAAGAACTCCTTGGAGACGGTGGGCACGCCAGACTCGGGGCGTGGGCGCAGTGAGAAGAAAGCCATCAAGTAGGTGCCAGGCTGTCAGTTTTTTGGGGGGTACACAGATAGCCCCAATGGGAGAAGCCCCTTCTCCCAGTCCTCTGACCTGGCCACAGACATATTTAATATCTCCCTCACTCCCTGAGGCCATGCCCATGTCTTAGTCTCAGAACACTGGATAACTCCAGGGCCCCCTTTTGGTGCTTATGCCCAGACCCTGAGATTTTGGAGGTTGTAGCCTCCTTAAGACTGCCTCTCACCCATAGCCCTGTATGTGCCGTGCTGATTCTTCCACCCAGTTCTTAATGTCACACACACTGTCCCCACCCTCCAGCCAGGCCCCTGGACCCTCCAGTCTCCTCCCCAAGACCCTATTATGGGCTTGGAACTCCCTCCTCATAGACTGGGTTTCCTTTCTTACTCTCCACACATGCTCCCAGGACAATCTAGAAAGGGTGACGGACAAACCATGAGGATCCCAGCTGGCCTCAGTGCTGAGAGCTGGGGGAATCAGACTCTGCCCTCCTAATGCATCTTGTCCCCCTTCAGGTCCTACTGATTGTACCCTGCCTAGGGTTTCCCACTGAGATCTAAGAGACTAGTTCATAGATCAAGACCACCTTGGCCAACTCTCTGCTGAGAGTCCCTGGGAGGCAGTTCAGAACTGCCTGACTACCTAGGGCTCAGACTCTGAGAATGGAGCTTTTTCTACCTTGCTCTCCACGGAGACCAGGCCTTCATAGGGAGCTCTGTTCAGCCCATCTGGATGGGATCAAGCCTGCTGGCCAAGGGGCTTTGCCTGGAAGCTGAGCCCCAGCCCTACCCATACCTCTCCCCTGTCAATTCTAGGCCCTCTACTTTCACTGCCCCTTCCCCTGCACCCCTGCACACCCTGGCCCTTCTGCATCTCTCATTCTTCTCCTTGCTCCCCTGTTCATTCATGAGGGCTCCCTCACTGTCCCTCCTCTTTTTTTATATCTTGCTCTGATCCTGTTTGGGGCTTTCATAGAAGTTATGGGGGATTGTCTGAGGTGGGGGATGAATAGAAGGGTGGGCCAACTAGGGCTCGGGTGGGTGGAAAGCTCAGAAGGAAACCAAGGGGAGTCTTTGAAGCTGAGTTTGGTTGCACGCTCTCGTCTTCAAAGATAGGAGCTGGTGGGACTCAGGGGCTGTTGCAGAACACAGGCTCTGGGCTTTCTGAAAGTGGGGGTCGAGGAGGATCACGTGAGGGGAACAGGGGGCTACCTCCAGTCTGGGCTATTTGAAGCCCCAAGTGAAGACAGGTGATCATAACCTTCCTAGACACGGGTGCTCATGACGGGGCAGACATTCTAGAAAGGATCCTCCTCTAGCCAACAAGGGGGAAAGAGGGCATCAGAGCAGGAAGTACGCTACAAGCAGAGTCCAGAGGGCTCTCTAGGGCTTAGTGAGGGCAGAGTGCCCCCTCTGACACCCTGAAGACCCACCGTCCACAGCCTGAGCCTGCTTCCATCTGGTGTGTTGTCGGTCCCTCTGCCCCTGACATAGAAGCCACTGCTCATGTCTGTGTTCCTGTTTTCCCCATCCTGGGCAGTTCACTGCACAGCTCCCCACTGGCTGAGGCCCATATCCAAAGGAATCCTGTTGTCAGGGGTTTGGGGACAGTGCACTCTTCAGCAGTGCTGTTCCCAAACTGCTCCTTGGAGCACCCGTGCCTCAGCAACAATGAACACATCCGGGATTTCAGAGTTTGGGAAGCACTGCGCGCTCCAGCTCCCTTTTGGCGGTACTGGTGGCCACTGACACACAAGACTGATACGTTCTGTAGGAAAGGAACCAGTTTCCCCAGCCTTCTTTCATGAGGGAGCTTCTTTTTCAGTACCTTGGTAGAAATCCAAGTGGCCCCAGAACTCAGGGTTGGAGGGCAGCCTGGCAATGATGTTGGGTGGATCTTTTCCCTCCAGGACCTAGATTGGATGGAGACCTGGAGGGGTGTGAGGAGGGAGATGGCCAACCTGCTGCATTCCTTTTAACACCTGATGCGGGGAGGCTCCATCCAAGCAAGGATGCTAGGGAGCATAGCCAAATGAGTATCTCTGAGCGGCATGAGATCGTTCATAGAAAGGAAGTTTTCTACTGGAGACTATCCCGCCTCCCTCCCCTCCCCACTGCCCCCCTCATCTCTGTGAGCTGGCTCAAGGCCTGGGCTTGAACTTTGTGCATGGACTCCCCTATGAGACATTTCCACAGTGTATTTAGACAGTCAATAACTATCATCAGGGACAGCCAAGGCCACCGTTTCCTCCGGGCAGGCTCGTGGTGGCAGGCCAGCTTCTTATCTTTTTCTTAACTGTTCCTGAGTCTCAGATGGAGCACAACAAGGTCAAGATCTAACTCTCAGGGATGCAAGAGGCAGCTCCCCTGAGTACAGTTGATTCTTAGGGGAGAATGCACCCGTGATGCTGGGCCCCATCCATGCTTCATCTCGCCCAAGCGTGGACACGGGCCAGACTCTTAATGTAGTAACAGTCCTGTCACCCATGCATGGCTCCCTTCTAGAACAGTCCAGTGGCCTGGGAGCTACCGCTCTCTCAGTGCCCATCCCTGTCACTTTGGGAGCCCAAGAAACTAACAAGCTGTCCGCACTTTCTGAAACCTCCACGTCATGACCTGCAGGAACCCAGAAATTCCTACATGTTCTCAGCATGTCAGCTGAGGACAAGTCACCAGGAGGAGCGGTGGTGGGCTAGGGTGAGGGGCCCTTCTAAACCCAGTAGCTCCACCTTAGAAACAGGAGCCCAGGGAACCATCCCAGCTGGCCAGGCCAAGAATATGCTGTGGGCCCAAGGGTGGGCAGGTCCCATTGGCCCCACTGACAGAAGAGCAAACTCCCTCTGCATAGGCCCCCAGAGCAAAGGATCTTAATGATCCTTGATGATACCCTCTCTGGGGTCAGAGACCAGGCTACCTCCCTTATCGGGAAGGCTCACCCAACCATTCCAGTGACGAATTCACCCCATTCGTCTCAAGTGGAGCCGTCTGCTCGCCCAGTCTCATGGAAACCCCACATTCCAGCCTCACCAGAGAGAGGGCAGGGGACATATTAGGCCACTGGAGAGAAGATGGAAGAGGGAGAAAAGTCAGTCCTCTCCTTCGATGGGAAACTGAGGCCAGGGAGAAAAAAGGCCAGCTACCAGCAACAGGATTTGCCCTACTTTCCAACACCTTCTAACATTAAACTAGTACCTTCCCCTTCTCCCAGAGTACTCCTTGCCCCATCTGGGCCTTGTCTCCCACCCCACCCCATCCCAACCCCCTCCTCTCTCATGGTCTTTCTCTCTCCCACCAGCTTCCTAGGCACGAGGCTCTCCCGTCTGCCTGCCTGCAGCTTGTCTCCTTCCTGTGTGGCTTCCCCTGGCCAGCCTTCCAGTGCACGCGTGTTTGTATGAATGTGTGCGCCTCCATGGATGTGTGAGCGCAAGGATGCCTGGCCCAGGCTGCGATGCCCATCCGCCGCCCTCCTGCTTTTCTTCCTCTGCAGGAGCAGACCCTCGAGGCCCTACCCTCTGTGTGCCCCCAGGGGGCCCCCCTGTCCCTTCTGGTCCCTTCTGCCCCTGCAGGACTTGCTGTTCTGGTCTCTTCTTGTATCTCCCTGTTTTCTCCCCTCTCTCTGCCCCTCCAGCGACCTAGACAGAGACTTTTGGAATAACAATGAAAGCACAGTGCAGCAGAAATGGAGTTCCTATCCTCCCAAGGAGTTTATTCTAAACATTTCACCCTACGCCCCTTATGGCGACCCTCGACTGTCCCTCAAGTGAGTGACTTTACCTGGTTTGATCATATGTACTGAGTATCCGCGCACGCCCCACCCTTCCCTTCTCCTGCCCCCCTCACTTCCTCTCCGGCTCCTCTCCCCTCACTTATCCCTCCATTCAGCCCATGGGCAGGCTGGCCATGGAGACGAGCAACCCCTCCTGCCCCCCTCGCCTGCCTGTCCCTCTGCTGTCACCTCCCCCAGGGCCACCCATGCAGGAGAGCCCCCTCCGCAGCCACACCTGGTCCCCAGCCACGCCCCCTGGCTCCCCACCCTCTGTGCAGTCAGGATGGGGTTGCCCGTTTTGGTCCCTCCCTCTCGGTTGTGGCTCGCTTTTTCCTCCCCGCTGTGTGCTGCGGCCGTGGCTGCTGGTGGTCGGTGGTCGGTGGTCGGTGGTTCGTGGTGGTGGCGGTGATGGTGGTGGTGGTGGTGATGAACTCTGACTAACACGGCTTTCTCTCTCTCCCTGCCTGGGGGCCTCCTGGCCTGGACAGCCCGCTCTTCCTCCGTCGTTAACCCTTCGTTGTCCTGTGGGATAGAGTTGGAGGTGGCTGCCCTCCCCCAACCCCCACCGCTCCTGCCCTAGGCGGTGGGGAGGGGCCCCCCCTCCATTGTCGTGGTGCGTTGTTCTCTGACCCCAGCCCGCCCGGTCCCCCTCTCTCCTCTGCAGGCTCCACTGTTAACCCATTTGCAGTGCTGATGTCTCTCTTTCTCTCTGTCTGTCTCTTGTCCGTCTGTTTCTCTCCTCCTCTCTCACTGTCTCTTTCTTCCTTTTATCTGTCGATGTTTTTCCTCTTCTTCCCCCTCCCACCCCCATGTGTGGCCTGCCCTCTCTCCCCCACCGCCACCCCCGGTGCTCCTCTGGCCTGGCTGCCTCCTACACGCCTCCAGTGGCACCCTCCTGTCAGGCGCCAAAGTGGCCACTGCGGCGGCGGGGCTGGCGGTGGAGCGGGAAGGCCGGCTGGGGGAGAAGCCGGCGCCGGTGCCACCACCCGGAGAGGACGCCTTGAGAAGCGGCGGGGCTGCCCCCAGCGAGTCGGGCAGCAGTGGCAAGGCGGGGAGAGGCCGCTGGCGGATGGTGCAGAGCCACCTGGCCGCAGGGAAGCTCAACTTGTCCAAGTGAGTGATGGCACCCCATGGCTGCCAGAGCCACGAGCTCAGGCCCGCCCCCACCAGGGTGGACAGCGGGACCCCTGGCATGCCCGCTGCTGCCCCCAGAGGTGCCGTCCTCGGCCCCTGGTTCATTCCATCCCTTCACGAGACGCTTTCATCGTCCTCGCCATCAGGCACAACCAACTCAGCCATATGCTCTCGCATTCAGGCCTCTGGCAGCCTCCCATGAATGTCTTCCTTTGCCAGCGACCAGTTCATTCCATTCTCTGACCCCAGAGCAGCTTCACTCCAGTCCTTGGGCCATCCCATCCTCTTTGACTGGCCACCCCATCTCAGCCATCAGGTCATCCCTCTGTGGTTAACAGGTCCTTGGCTGTCCCACTGTGAGACCATCCCATACCCGGGGAGCAGGCCCATCTCTGCCTGTGTTTACACCGCTCATCAGCCAGTGGGCCTTTCCTCTTTTGGCCAGCTGATGGCTCTAGACCCAGCCTTGAGCCGTTCCATTTTGAACGATCTCATCTGCTTGTCCCAGCCTTGCTTGTACCATGACGCCATGTGCCACAGGGTTTCATCTCTGAGCAGCCACAAGGCTGCCGCAGATCCATCCCATCGCAGCCATCCCCACTGGCTGACCCTGCCTTGGTCAGTGAGCTGTCCCTCTATTAGGAGTCCTTGAGGGTTAAGATTGTTGAGCCCCAGCAAGCAGCTACTTTCAAATGTCAAAGGGGGATCAGAAGAGCCTGTCCCTTTTTTAATGGCTTCCTGGGCTTGCCAAGCTGTTGTGGGCAGTTGGCACAAGCCTGATCTGTCTTCCCACCAAGGCTGCCTGATTCTCCTCTTGGCTTTCAGAACTTCCAGGGTCCCACAGTAGAACCCTTCCAATCCCCAGGTCCTCTGAACCATAAGCACCACACAGATTCGAATGTGGACTCCACTTTGAGCTGTTGACCCTGACTCATTCCCGCCTGGGAAAGAGCCTTCCGTGAGAAGGTGAACAGCCTTGATGCCTTCTTAGTGTTGGTCTATCCAGCTCAATTCAAGGCCTTCCTGGCTCTCTTCAGAAGTTCCCCCGCATACATCGAAACACGGAGGGTACCAGGCTGAGACCTCATTTGCTCATTGCCTTGAGTGGACACAGTCCATTTCCTCCTCGTATATGGTCTCAGGAATGTTCCTAGAGATGGATGCCTCACACCCCACTAGAGAGCTACGCCCTCCCCCCGCCCCCAGGCTGCCCACGCCAGGCTCAGGGTTGACTGGGCTTCCTTGGCATTCGCTCACTGGCTTCAGGCCTGGAGGATCCAGCTTTAGTTTCCTGTGACTGAAAGGCTGAAAGGTTGTAAATTGGACTAATTTTGGATGTGATAGGAAACTGAAATGAGGTCGGCAAGGAGACAGAGAAGACGGTGTGCACCCCTCCCCCAGCTGGCCTGTCCCAATTGAGCTGTGGGCCTACCAAGGCTGGACAGACCTAGGCCTGCCCTGGGGAGAGCCCTGATTCCAAGCCCAAGTCAGGCCAGGCTGCTGCCTGCCTAGAACCCCAGCTACAGCCATGTTTTGCTTTCTTTTCTCATTCTGTCCTCTCTCTCTCTCTCTCTCTCTCTCTCTCTCTCTCTCTCTCTCTCTCTCTATTCCTTTCTCTCTCCCTTCCCCTCTCTCTCTTTATTTGCCCAGCCCACAGGGGCCACCTAACTATTGTCTTTTGGTTCCCAGAGTAAGTTCAGGGGGTGAGCATGGCTGAGGTTTGGCTGCTGTGGTGAACGTGGCTCCCAAGGGCCCTGGGCCCTCCTTCGACTACTACAATAGATGTATTTGGCTATCCCATGGTCCTAGAGCAGGAGTGGACCAGCTCTCTCAGTAAAGGGCCGAGTGACGTCTAGGAAATATTTAGGCTTTGCAAGCCAAGGCCACGTCTTTCACACTGCTTAGCCTTACCATCGAAGCAGAAAGGCAGCCACAAATGGGATGTGAGCAAATGCCAGCATCTGAGTTTCAATAAAGCTTTGTTTATAAAAGCAGGCAGTGGACCAGATTCAGCTTATAGATCAGAGTTCACCTCCCCCAGTTCCAGACAGATATATTGGGAAAGGAAGAGGAGGCTGGGACCCAGGGAGAAGGGACTTACTCAGGACAGTGCCTAGTTTGACTCCCTGGTACTTGAGTCACAGCTTGCCTCCAGTCCTGTCATGAAAATTGCTAAATCTCTAGCCAAAGAAAAAACAGGCAGAAACACAAAACCTTAAGGCAAAATACAAGCTCTTACCCCCAAGCCCTGGCATGGTAGCAGTTAGTGTTACAGCCCTGACCTCAGCTCTGAAGAAGACCATTGACGGGCTCTTTTGTAAACTTGTCTACAGCAGAGAAACTAAGGCCCAAAGAGGTATAAAAGCTCATTCAAAGTTGCCCAGTTAGTAAGTGGCCGAGGTGAGCTTTAAACCCAGGTCTCTCTGGCTTTACACTGCCTCATAGCCAGGTTCTGTTTTCCCTCTGTTCCTGCCCTGCTTCACCCAGCCCATTTAAAGATGCTGGTGGGCCATTGCGCAGACATCCTCTTAGATGTAAAAAGCAAGATCGCTCACCGTAGGTCAAAATTACGGTGAGGCTGGACCAGTAGCTCTGTTCCGGCCACAGGGCAGGCTTCTATATGTGAGTCTGCCTTCTTTTCCTTTAACAAAGCATGAGGAATGGCTGCCCTGCCTCCTCAGCCATTACTAGGACAGCTCTGTGCTGTCCTGGATTTCTTTCTGTCTCCAAAGGACAGTAGTACCTAGAACACACAGGCATCTGTTCCTAGTGTTCCCCTAGTGAGATGGCAGAGGGGTGGCAGCAGCTCCCTGTCCCTCCCATTCCGACATGACAGACAGTCATAGGGCCCTGGGGACCTGCCTTCACCACGCAGCTGCCACAGCTCCTGTGGCCCACTCAGACCGGCAAAGAGGTTGGCCCAGACAGGTACTGGGGAACCAGCGAGCTATGTCCAAAGGTGGGCGGGTGGGGCCAGCCTGGGGACCTCAGGGTGGGTGAGGTGGTGGCAGCGACGGCAGCAGTGACAACTCCGATGGAGGCCTGGCGAGGTCCTGCCGAGCGTGCCCTGCACTGGGGCCTCCCAGCCCTGGCCCTCGGCTTCTTTCTCTTCCACTGTGATCCCTTCACCTGCTTCTCCTTTCTCTCCTCTCCTCCACCCGCCCCAAGTTTCGAGGACTCCACCCTGTCCACGGCCACTACCCTTGAGTCTATCCCCAGCTCCACGGGAGAGCCGAAATGCCAGCGACCCCGCACACTGATGCGGCAGCAGAGCCTGCAGCAGCCGCTGAGCCAGAACCAGCGGGGCCGGCAGCCCAGCCAGCCTACTACCAGCCAGAGCCTGGGCCAGTTGCAGGCCCATGCGGCCTCGGCACCGGGCTCCAACCCCCGGGCCTATGGCCGGGGTCAGGCTCGGCAGGGCACCTCGGCCGGCTCCAAGTACCGGGCAGCTGGGGGCCGCAGCCGTTCCAACCCAGGCAGCTGGGACCACGTGGTGGGGCAGATTCGAAACCGAGGCTTGGACATGAAATCCTTCCTGTAAGTCCTCCCCTTGAGCGGGCCAGCTCCCCACTTCCCCAACCCAGCCTTTTCCCCTCCAAATCTCCTTGGGAGCAGCTGGAGCAGGACACTCTTGTCCCTCCATGTGGGAACACACATATTCCCACAGTGTGGCTGGCAGGTTTAGGGGTCCCCCTCCCCAGACTTTTGTGGCTGATATCTGGAGCGCCACCATGAAAGGATTTGTATCAGAGCCCCCAGAACTCGGAGGACCCTAGAACTCTCCAACTGCTCCTGAGGCTTGAGAAGAGAAGCCCCCCTCTAAAGTTTAGTGAGAACACATAATTAAGAGCTCTGGGGGTCCCTGAGACCTGCCCCTCCCACCCCATCAACAGTCCCCAGCTGCTCTTGTCACCTTGCCAGCCATGCATCACTCCGCCCTTTCCTCCTCCCCTCCCCAAGCCATCCCTGTCACCAAATCTCCAGAGTCCTGCAGTCCTCCCTGCAATGCCCCTCCTGTCTGTAACTGGACTCTGTTGACCTTTCTGCCCCATGCATCCTCCCCACCCCACCCCATCCCCGCCCTGTCACCTCCCTGTCCATCCATCCCTGATCCCTGATCGCAGCCCTATCATAATGACCCCTCCCCCGAGGACAAATCTGAGCCACGCCCCAAAGATGCCAAGTATGGTATTTCTCTCAAGGACCCAGCTTGGAAAAGAAATACCATGCTAGCCAGAGCTGACCTTAGCTGCTTCCCTGACACTTGCCCCACCACCCACCCTCACAGGGGTAGTCACTGTCGAAACTGAGAAGTGTGACTTTGTTCCAGCCATGAGGAGATCATTCCCGTCACCCGGGTCTTCCCTAGAAGGCCTCTTAGGTATAGCGCCGCACCACTAAGTCTGGGAGGAAGAAGAGAAGGCCAAGGCCAAGCTCACCAGAAAAGATATAGGGCTTCCAGAAGGCAAGCAAGTTTCCCAAAACACGTTCTATCCCCATCTGAGAGCCCAACCAGAGCTTCCAGCTCAGACAAGAGCCACCCTTGGAAAGGTCCTCCAAAAGAACTAGGCGCCCACACCTGCTTGCAGGAGGCCTGTACCATGGCCCACCAGCCATTCTTCCCAAGGCTGCCCCTGAGAAATCAGGGCACCCTGTCCAGCTGCCCTCAGGGAAGGTAATCAAGTGCTGCGCCAGAGAAGATGTCCAGCAAGGCCTCCTGTCTTAGCAGTGCACTGTTCTGGGATGGGTACTGTGGCCACGGAGTAGGAGATCAAGAGATCTGGTTCTGCTATGGCTTGAACAGAACTGAGGATCAGCTGGTTCCCACCAGACCTTAGCAGGGAGTATGCCCACCCTCTTCCTGTTCTTCTTGCAATCACTAAGTTTGCCCAGCAGCAGGAGAAACCCAGATGCCAACTCTCCCAGCCCACCACCTTCCTAACCAACCAGCATTCTGATCGGCATGTCTTAAATGCCAGCATCACGTACCCACAATTCTGCCCCCACAGCAGCTCTCGTACTCTTACCTGCTGGCTACCTCTAAGCTCCGCACATCTTCTACTTACCCCTCACAATAAGGGGCTACATACTCTGTAAAAGCTGGACACTTTCAACTTTGCAGGACACGTTCAGTCTCTACCACATAAGGCTTTCTTTCCCCCCCCCCCTTCATGTTTTTAGATTACAGAAACTGTTCCTAGCTTGTGGACTATACAGAACTGAAAGACAGGCTGAGGTGTGCCGACCCCTGCCTTGCAGTTTAGCTGCTCTATTGCTGAGATTCTTCACCCATAGAAGCCCCGTTGTCCCCTTGTGAGGCCCATCCAGGCCCTGCAGGAACTTGCCCTCCCTCGCATGCAGGGTGCGTCTTTCCCACTTGATACGTTCAGCCCCTTCCGACCAGACCAGTGTGTCTCCCCCAAGTCCAGCTCCGCTCCTCGTCCTTGCCCTCGTGGCCTACGAAGCTGCAGAGAATGACAATCTGGGTATTTATGCAGAGGAAGAGCTCCGTTTTAAAGAAGACCAAAAGCAGTATCTGAAAAATGCATTAACTGGGGAAAAAAAAACACGTGTTTTCATTGGGTTCGCCTTCCCCCAGCTCAACTAGCTCCTGAACAGCCAAATGGAATTTTACCAACTCAGACAATAGCGATAGTCAGGAACAAAAGAAGCCAGGACCTAGCCTGAGGGAAGGGGAGAGTTGAGCCCCCAAAGTCAGAGGCCAGCACTAGTGTCAGCTTGGTGTGGCTGTGCCCAAGATAAAGACTCTGAAGAAGAGCCCCTCCGGGCTTAGCTTCCTCCCCTCACTCAGACCCCGGGGGCGGCTCTCATTTTCCACAACTCTTGTGCCCTCGGACCCCAGACGCTATGTCTGGCCTGAGTTCCCATTTCGACAGTCTCCCTGGGGATTAATCACAGAAGCTCTTGCTTTCCATCAGTGCCTGAAGTGATAGATTCCTGACCTAAGATCCACCCACTTCTGGAACATTCTGTCAGTCTCCCTGTCTTTCCCTTGGCTGTTCTTGAGGCATGCTTTCCTGCCTGCCCCGTCAGAGAATGCTTCAACTCTTCGTTCCGATGGGCTCTACGGAGGTTCTCTCAAGCTCTACAGAGCCCCTGCCAACTCAGACTTCAATGGCTTTCAGGGAGAACAGCCACCAGAATTTGCATTTCCTTCCAGGAAGTGCCTGTGACACCAGCAAAGCTCCACATAGTGGTTCCCTGGGGAGGTCTCCACACTCGAGTTGTGTGACCTCAGACACCGAGCTGCTGCCCACACATCCTCTCCGAGTCCCTCTCGTCCTGTTGATACCTGCCCAGCACTCTGCTTTGGCTACCTTCCCTCAGAGCGGTGTCTCCACTGCAGACACAGGCTCCCTGCGGCCCTGCCAAAGCGTGCCCAGACATTGCCACGTTTCTGGACTTTCTCTCCACCTTTTTTCCCTGTCGCCCTCTGAACTGCTTCTCCTCGGAAAGGCCTCCATTGAACAGGTCCTGGAGGCCTCCGGTCATTCTCTGACTCTCTGGGGACGTGGATAAGAGAGAAGTCCTGCTATGCCTAGGATCCCAGAAGGGACAGAATTGGAATTCTCCTAATGATGGGCTGTATATCTGGAAGCCTGGAAGAAGCTGCTATGCTGGCTTCAAGGACATTGGTGACCATGACCCCGAGATCTATGAAGGGCATCCCTGAGCACAGTGTACAATGCCCATTGGGTGTCAGATTTTTTTCTCTAAGTGCTTCCCCTGTGGCCCGAACCTCCAGGGAGTATGCCCTGTACAAGATACTGAGAGAGCCTCTCCCCTTCTCCCAGGGAACAGACAATCAGAGTGACTTCAGCTGGGGATACCATGTCCCAGGGCCTCTGCTCCACTCTCCAGCCTGTGTGTTCCTTGGGGACTATCCCAGATACCTAAGTCCTCTCCTCAGGCCTGTGCCTAGCCCCTTCCCCACGTTACCCATTGCCCGAGAGCTCTTGGCCCAAGGCCAGCTGGACCCTCCCCTCTCCTCCCCTCCGCCCCGTTCTCCAACCATTTACAGTTCTGAAGATTGGTTTCTTTTCTCCAGGGCCAGTTTCTTACGCTTTTTCTCCTCTCTCTCTTTGTTTCTGTCTCTCTCCTCCCCTCACCCTTGCCCCTGCCAATGGCGCCGCCTCCTTTCACCCCGGCTGCTGGGCTGCCCATCCTGGGCAGGGAAGGCCGGATGGTGGTGCTATCCCTGGTATTAGGGCTTTCGGAACAGGATGACTTTGCCAATATCCCTGACCTGCAAAACCCAGGAACCCAGCAGAACCAGAACGCTCAGGGGGACAAGAGGTACGAGCACGGGCGAGGTCTGCGGCGGCGGCAGCAGCGGCAGAGAAGGAGGCACGGAGAGGCCACCTGCCTCACCTGGCCCCGACTGCTGGACGAGGTGGTGGTGTCTTCAGCAGATGGGAGGAGAAGTCCTCCTGCTGGTGTTCGGTCCCCTGACCACTTCAGTGGTGTCCCTTGGGTCGATGAAGGGACCATCCTGGGACCATTCTGGATCAAGCCTGCTCCCCAAGCATGCTTATCCTGGCCTGGAGCAAGCCCAGCCTCCTGGGCCCCATTTCCCTGCTTGCCTCCCTATGCCGCCCCTCCATCTTTCATCTCTACCCCCTTCCCCAATCCAGAAATCCCTGTTTCTCTGGTGGTTGGTGAGTGAGGGGGGATGCTGAGGAATGGCATAAGCCTGTTCTTCCGCATCCTCTCCACCTCAACCTCCCTCTGGCCTGTAGGGCCTGTTGTGCTACTCAGCCATGGAAGAGGAGCCCCTGGTGGGGACGGTCTGGGGTGAGGAACAATGGGAGAGGCCTGGTGACCAGAAGGAACCAGAAGGGTGACCCCTGAGCACAGCCTCCAGGAATGGAAAGTGGGACCAGCTATTTACAGCAAGGTCTGGTTCTGCCAGGCTCCCTGTGAAGACTGACAATAGGCAGGTGGCTGAGGTACAGGCTATACCTCCTAGCCTTCACCTCCTGCAGTTCAGGAAAGCATCTCTTGCTGTCCTCTGTGTTGAGGACTGGGGTGGGCACTGCCTCATAGGTAAAGGGAGGGTTGCAGGTGGCAGGGTTTCTTAGCCCTCCTAAAGGTGGAGTTCTTACCTACTTGTTCCCTTGATGTGGCCTTAGGCTGGATTCACATCTGCTTGTGCCCAGCTCTGCTTCCCATGAGACCAGTGGTCTGTGGTAGGGCACGTGGGCGAGCATTGGTTTAGCCAGAGCCTCACTCTGCGACCTCAGACAAGTCAGAGACCCTGCCTAGGCTTCAGCCTCTGCCTCTGTCAAATGAAGGATTGAGCAGGGTGACCTCTGAGGGACACATGAAGCTTCTAATGAGAAAATGGACCGGAGGACTGGGGCACTTGTCAGACCCTGTGAGCTGGACAGAGATCAGATTTAGACTGGCAAGCCCGATGCTCATTAGAGGCTGTTGGGGACTGGAAGGGACTGCCCCAGGCTGCTGCCAGGGGCGTGTAACTTAGGGAAGGGGATACAGGCTGTATGTGACGGCTGACTGGCTGTCTCACAGCGGCTTCTGGAGACCAGCCCTCTCTTCCCTTCCCACCCAGAATCCGTGTTGCATGTCTAGTGGGTCAGATGTCCCTAGAGAGTAGGAGGGGAGAGTGAGACCTGTCCTTTCACTTGGTGGCACAGCTGGCGTCACTCCCCGAGCCCCTTGCATGTGAAGCACGGACTAGGGGAGCAGCAGAGCCAGCCACCCCTACCCACCTGGGTCTGACAGAAGCCACAGAGTCTCAAAGATGGGCACCAAGCAGGCCAGAGGGCCCCGAGGAGAGGGGTGGGGCCAGGAAGGAACAAGAGGATGCGGGGCCCTCTGAAAGCCTGCTAAGAACCCAAGCCCTTTGTCAGGGAGGGCTCGCGGTGGGGGGGGGGCAGGGGGTGTGAAGTGTGAGGGAGCAGATGCAGGCTGGAAACGAGATTTCACATCACCCATGTGTTAATTAACCGGTTCCATCTTCACCCAACAGCCTATTTTTACCTCCTCGCCACTCAGGTCTCCATATTTTAGTTACCCATCCCTTCTGATCATGACATCAGCTTGTCCTCTGCCTGCCTAGGAAAGGGGTGTGGAGGTGGAGGCCTGCCTTGGGCCCTCCCCACCACCTGGCCTCACTTTCCGAGTGGACACATGCCATCCCCACCTGTTCACGCCCTCCCATATTCGAAACTCATTTCTCACAGCTCTTGGGGTGTCTCCAAGTGGTGGGCAGCTTCGAGGGGCTGCAGGCGCAAGTGATCCCTCCCTATCAGTGCCCCTCCCCCATAGCTCGGGGGCGTAGGTGCGTCTGTCCGGGCCAGACTGTGGCACCTTAGGGACCCACCCATTTGACCTTGGGGCCTTACAGGCACAGGCTGTCCCGTCTGTCCCATCCTCTAAAGCATGCCTTCTCCACCCCAGCTGACCCCTTGACCAGGCATCATGGCTGCTGTTGGAGGGAGTCTCAGCCGCCTTGGTCTGTTAAGCAACAGGAGGGAAGCCACTCCAGGGCGCAGGTAAAGAAAGTGGGTGTCCAACAGGCTGCAGGGGTTGCGAGGAACAGTCTGCTTCCAACCCACCCAACAATTCTTGGTGCTCCAGAAGGCTCCCTTCCAGGATGCCCCAAGCCCTGGGCCTCAGCATATCCCTCAAGGTACTCTTGAGCGAAGGAGTGGGTGGGGCTGGAGACCCTTGCTGTGTCTGTCCACTCATGCTCCCACGCCACCCACTGCGTGCTCAGCCATCCTTCCAGCATTTCATTCACCTTTGCTCCTTGGGATCCAAATGGTTTCCACCGTGGCCCCACCCCCACCCCGAGTGGGGGCAGAGTGGACCAGGCCACCACCATTGCTCGCCTCCTCCGAAGCCACCATGTTTCTTCTGCCTCTGTGTGTCCCCCGCCTCCTCTCTGCCTCTCCTGTCGGCCGCCACGCTCCTCCTAGTTCCCTTGTCCACCCAGCAGCCTCTCCACAAGTCTGACTAACCTTTCTTAGCCTTTCCTCTCCTTCTCTGTCTTTTTCTCTATCTCCTTCCTCCATCTGCTCCTCACAGGGGTGTCCCCGGGCCAGTGACCAGCCCCTCGGCCTCTCCCTATGCCTCTCCCTGTGCCTGTCTCTCTGTCCTGTGACCTCCGACAGCTTCAGGGGTGCTGACCATCTTTTCCCAGGCTGCTTTGCAGCTATGCTGACGCTGTGGTGTGGCCAAAATAACTCCGACTTTCTCATACCTTCAGCAGTCAATCTCACGCTCTCTCCTCTCCCGCTCTATTTTTAACCTGACTTTACCTCTCCAGCTATTTCAGTCTCCTCTTCCTCCCCGTGCCTGTCTGTGTGAGCACATGTCCATGTGCGTGTGTGTGGTTGTGGGGGGGGGACCCCCGTGTGTGCCTGCCACTCCGTGCACTGGTGTGTCCACACCTCTAGGGTGTCCAGGGAGAGGGCAGGCAGGTGGGCGGGTGTGCGGTGCTGTTACAGAGCAAGGCCAGGGTCTCACGGCAGGTGGATAGGGCACCTGATGACCCGCTGTCCCTGCCTTTCCTGCTTCTCTTTTGTTCCAATTCACACGCACACTTTCGCATGGCTGGGTCTCCCCTTTTGGGGATCTAAGTGTGCCTCCAGCTGTGTGTGTCACCTCCGAGGCTCTGGCTGTCCTGCCCGTCGCCTGTCTTCTCCCTGTTGCTCTAGGTGTCTGTTGGGCTTGTGTGAATTTTTATGTGTATGTACGTGTGTCTGTGTGTGCACGCCCTGCTGTTGGATCCTGGTGTCTTCCCCCAGGGCCTGGCATATTCTGAGCATGTCTGTCTCTGCCTGCTGTGGCCGCCCGTGTACTCCAAGCTGGTCTGTGCCCGGGGATGTGGCTTGTATCCAGTCTGTGTGGCTCTGTGTTCTCAAAGCTGTTTAATTTTAGCCTGCCCCAAGCCCTATGCCATTACTTCCTCACAGCCTGTCCCCACCTCTTCCTTCTCATGAGACATTCCAGCCTGGTCCCTGGGCAGGGTCTTAGTTGTCTTTTCCTAAGTCCCAGCTGAATGGAGCCTGGGCTCATCACCTGGCTGTTAAACCAGAGATCCCAGCCCCCTGGACCAGCATGGCACTGGGTGTAGACATGGTTGCCGGCTAGGTGGTGGCCTGTCTTTCTCTGACTCAGGGTAAGAGTCTTATCAAATGTGCTGTGTGAGTGGAGAGCATGGTGGAGTCAGGGGCGCATGAGGTTATCACGTGCCTACCCAAAAAAACGGCTACTCAAGCTGAATGGGCGTAGATCGTAGATAGCTACTCAAGCTGAATGGGCGCCGTGTGTTTCTTTACTGTCATGTTAGAAACAGAAGCTAAGGTCTTGATCGATGTTGGCTAAGCAAGCCCTTTACCATCCAGCTACACCTTCAGCCCGTAAAAGAGCTTGCATTAAATCAGATTTAAACTTTCATGCTCAGGACGGGAGCGATAGCTCAGTGAGGGAGAGACTTGCCGCACAAGCATGAGGACCGAGCCCCTAGAACCTATGTCGAAAGAAAAGCAGGGCATGGTGGGCCTGTAAGCCCTGTGCTGGGGGGGTTGAAGTCAGGCAGGTTACTGGGGCTCCCTGGCTAGCCAGACTTTGCAAGCCACAGACCAATGAGAGACCTTGTATCTAAAACGAGACAGCAACTGAGGAATGACAGTCAAGGCTTCCACATACATGCACATACATGTGCATATTATACACATACGGACACACACACAGTACTCCTTCACATTGGCCACATGGCAAATGTATAGATTCCAAGCACGTGACTAGTACTGCATGAGACAGCAAAAGATCACTGCTGTTACAGCAGACACTGCCAGACAGAGCCATGCGGACAGTGGTCCCAGCCTCACCTTGGCTACAGGGTGAAGAACACCTTGGCTCTGTCGAGGCTGAGCAAACACAGGTGGGGCTCTGGGAGAGAGGCTGTGGAGTGTTTGCAGAGGGCAATGACGTGGAGAGACACCTGGACAGGCCACCTGGCGCCTCCCCCTTTCCAGACTGGGTGGAACAGGCGTCTGCTGAGCAGGGGAGTTCAGAGAATAGCCATGTAAGCCAGAGCTGGGGGGGGGGGCTTGTGTCTGGGGGAGGTTACAGGAAGAATGAAGGCTCCCCTAAACAGCCCCCACAGTGCAGCTCAACCAGTCACCTGAGGCAGAGGCTCAGGAAGACGAGCCCTGAGCGCAGGTCTTCAGGGAAACCAGACTTTCTGTGAACAGGGTTCACTCCTGCTGGCTCACAAGAGGTGACAAGGGCTGAGTTCTCAGAGAAGATCCTGTGACCACTCAGGCCCATGGAGTCCAACCCAAACCAACCTGCAGGCCATGCTCATTGGAACTCTCCCCCCACCCCCAACCTTTAGGTTGCCTGCAGGAGGGAAGGCTGTGAACACAGCCCCAGTGCCTGGCCAGACACCTCACGATGAGTCTGACCGCAGAACGGAGCCCCGTTCCTCTGTCTCGGACCTCGTCAACTCCCTGACCAGCGAGATGCTCATGGTGAGAAGGGTTGGGGATGGGCTGGGAGGGGGGCAGAAGTGGGCAACTCAGTCAGAGACTTAGATACTCAGTTCTGTCACGATGGCTGTTCACTGTAAGCTGACCAAATGGGGCCTGGTTTCTTTTCCCATCTCTTCCATCAAAATGCCTTCGTTTCCTCATTTGTCTCCCTTTGATCCTTTTCTGAACTGAGGAAAAGATTAAGAAGCCTACGCATACAGGACGTTTACATGCTGGGAGGATAGGCTGTCCAGCCGTGATCTGAGGCAGGTGTCCCTTCCCTCCAATGGCATTCCCTTGGGGAGAGACGTAAGACTGCCCTGTAGCCCACCAGGGACCTCAGTTGCTCTTTGTTGCTGTCAGGCCTATGATCCCAGTCTAGGTTGTTTTCCACAGCTGGGGCTGCGGTTCTCACGGCACCCCCTGGTGGTAACAATACGTCACAGCTACCTGTACTTTCCAGAGAGACGCCGGGTTAATCCCTAGAGGGCGGCCCATGGACAGGCACAGCAAGTTAGCAGACAAGAACCAGTTGAGATCTGGTGGACCAGAAGTTCCTCCAAGGCTTGGAGAGGGTTGTGGTGGGAACCCAGCGCCCTGTCTTTCTACTGGACATAACAGGGCTCCTTGGCTCCCTGTGAGGAAGGGTTCAAGCCCCCCTGCCCACCCAGACCCACAATTTCCTGCCAGTCTGACCTGTCTTCAAGTAGCAATATGCACACAGAGTCACACCGGTCACCTGGGTAAGGAATCTGGTTTCCAGGCATCAGGCCTGAGGTGGAGCCCGAGGCTGCGTTTCCCTTGGCCTGGCTCTTTGTGACTTCCTACCTCCAACTTTGTACAGACTGGCTGTCTTCTGCTCTGTGCAGCCCGTTACCACAGACCACCCTGCCTGCTCTCACAGGCCCCTTAATTGGTGCTGTTTCCTGGTAGTCGGGTTTCCAGAAGGGACAGCCCTTTCCCAGCCGGCTGGCTGGCCCCTTGCTGCCCTCAGGGAGAGGCTGGCAGACTCAAGCAGCGGAAGGAAGTACAAGCCGGTGTCCCTCCCATATACTCCACAGATGCCCGGAGGTGGGAGGGCCATTGCCCAGCCCTCTGCCAGGGCCAGGTCACTGATGTTAACAATGACAGTAAAGATAAGCAGGACAGAATACGTCCTCACCCCGTGGTCTTCTCCAGACCCCAGGCTGTAGAAGCTGAGGACCAGGAGTCAGATACCTAGAGGTGGACAGAACCATCCCCACTGGGGAACGTGGGACCTGGCACAGGCTAGCTTGATGTCATTTAAGGGTTACTTCTGGGACAGAGGTTTGGGGCAGGGGAAGGGAAAATTAGGCAGCTTGGTTGCCATGGAAATGACTTGTTTACTAGGGCTCAGGACTGGGCCTTAGAAAGCTAAGCAAGTGGTTGCAGAAGCTCTGCCCCTTTCAAAAGTAAAGTCCACCCAGACAGTCCAGGCTCCCGCCAAGAGCGAAGGGAAAATGGGGGCCTAAGATGCCTCTATCAGATGAGAGGGAGTTGGTGTTCGAGTAGTCTGGGCTGACAGGAACTGGGCTGTGCCGTGTTCCTGGCCACCCTCCTGGGAGCCCTCAGTCTAAGTTCCATGATCCCCAGCCTGCAGGTTCAGAAAGTAATGTTCAGGGAAAGGGGAGGGCTGCTGTGGGCCGAGGGAAAAGCTCGGTAGAGGTTTCTCTGCATGGAAAGCCACATCCTGCATGAGCCTGGAGAGAGCCTCTGGGCAGCGAGTATGGGGGTGGGTAACAGGAGCATCAGCAGTGGGCCAGGCATGTAGCTCAGGTGGTAGTGTGCTCGCCTAACATGCACAAAGCACTGTTTGATGGTGGGGCGGCACATGTCCCAGAAGTCAGGTGACAGAGGCAGGTGGATCAGAAGCTCAAGGCCATCTTTTCAACATAGAAATAGAGACCAGCCTGGGTTACGTGAACCTCAGGCTCACACAGACATAAAAAATTAAAAATATAATTAAAAAAAAAAAAGTTTGGTGCAATTCCTCCTCAGCCACTAGGTGGAGCCAGAGGTCAGATTCAAACTACGGTCTAAGTTCAGGCAGGAGCCAGGCCCACACCATTGCTGGCCACAAACCTGGTTTCAAGTTCTAACCGGTCAGTCAATCAGGGGGCTTTGAGATGAGTGGCCTAGTATCTCTGTGCTCCAAGTCAAACTTTGAACATACTAGTGCCTGCCTTAAGATATAGGATGGCACAAAGGATGCCAAGTGGGTGACATACAGCAGTAGGGTTGGCCTGCGGCAGGTGACTGGCCTGTGTGCAGTATTTGCCATTATCAGTGGGACTTGGACACTTCTCCTTGGTGCAGGAAGGCCTTTGCTCTCAGAGGCTGCAGGGAGGGCCTTCCTATGACTTGGGGCTTGGGCATGCTTGGTAGAAAGAGTGGGGCATGACATCAGAGAGGGAGGGTCCATACTGCTTTATGAACTTGGACATGTGACTTGACCTCTTTGAGCCAGAGCCTCCTCAGCAAGAGGCGGGTGACAGCCGCCTGGTCCGGCAGTAAGAAGGTGATGTGTCTTCACCATGGTAGGTGCCTCTCTCTGCCTTATGTCACCTGTGATAGTCTGTGTTGAGAAGCTGGGGCTGTCACTCCAGGAAGCCTGAGAGGCCCAGGGATTTTCTGAGGGAGTGTGGGGAGAAGGCAGATGCCTACCTTTTTGTCACATCTGCAAATCCCTGGGGCTCATTCTTGGCTCCCATCTTAGTGAAAGGAGATGTGGACCAGGGAGCAAGCCCTGACTAGGAAGATAGAGCCTCAAGGCCTCCCATTATTCCTGTGAGCAGTAATCCAACTGGGAGATCCCAACTGCTTTTCTCACTTCTTTCCCAGTTAAGATAAAAATATGGCTCCCAGTCCCTCCTTGTGACTATCTATTACTGCCCATCCTCTGAGCTGAGAAGTGGGGACTGGGGACAGGCATAGCCTGGAGGTACAACCTCAGTGCCCAGGGACCCCCAACCTCATTCAGTCAGACTCCCTGGGGACAGCCTGGCAAGCCTTTCAGCATCCCATCATCCTCCTGAACACTATCTTGTAAACTGCATCATCCATGGTCCCCAGAGAGCCTCCTGTGTAAGAGCTGGGATGCCTCCCATGAGTCCAGAGTGTTGAAATAGGAGGGGAGGGAGGCCAGGACAGCTCAGGGTGGCTCTTGGAACTGAGCAGACTTACGGCTTCAAGGGGAGGTGGGAATTTGGGTCTCCTGCTCACAGCTATGGGCTCCAGGAGTCAGACTCATTCTGGCCCTGTTACCCACCCTCTTTGTAGTTAAGTCCAGGCTCTCAGAGCCAGAACGTCCTCCACGGGCCATGACTGTGATGGACCACTACTGTATCCAGCCACGTTGTGACCAGAAGAAGTTGGCTTGTCCTGCTGTCATGGACCCTGTCCTGCTGTCCAGGAGCCTGGTGGAGACAGACTCCCCACCAACCTGCCATCTTTTCCCCTGCAGCTCTCTCCAGGCTCCGAGGAGGATGAGGCCCATGAGGGCTGCAGCCGAGAAAACCTGGGTCGCATCCAGTTCAGCGTTGGCTACAACTTCCAGGAGTCTACACTCACCGTGAAAGTCATGAAGGCCCAGGAGCTGCCGGCCAAGGATTTCAGTGGCACCAGTGACCCCTTCGTCAAGATCTACCTGCTACCCGACAAGAAGCACAAACTGGAGACCAAGGTGAAGCGGAAGAACCTGAACCCACACTGGAACGAGACCTTCCTCTTTGAAGGTGAGGCTGGTGCCACTCCCAGCATGCCTCTTGCCCCCCCCCCCACTAATCCGATCCCACACATGAGGCTACAGGCAAGAAACATGAACCAACCCATGCCTGGTACACGTGTACAAGCACACACAGACAGGTGTACACACATGCATATAAGATGCATGCACACACTAATTCCATGCACACACACCCGATTAACCCAATGCATTTTGCTTCTAGCTGAGATTGGTCCCAGGAGGTGAAAAATGTCAATGTACAAGCCATAGACTGAGGAAGGAGACTGGTTCAGGCTAGAGTCCCAGCTTGTGGCATTCAGAGGTTTATTGCTCTGGAGCAACCATGTGAAGGGCCTTTATGCATCTAGTGGAAGTGCCAGAATATTCGGGGACTTTCTCCTTCATCCTCATCTTCCTCTCCATCGGCCCCCTTGCTCTAGGCTGTCTGGCCTCGAATCTCGGCTTTCTCATTTACTAGCTATGTGGCATTAAGCAAGATCCCACCCAACCTTTGGTGTCTTCAGCTATAAAAGAGGTAATAATTATAATTAAACAAATTAGTAACTTTTCAAAGCACCTAGAGCAGACCCTGATATCCAGAAGGTGCTGATGTGGCTTGTTGAAGATATGGTTTGTTGCTGGCCTTTGACTCCTTCCCACCATGGGAGACGAGCAAGATCTTGGAGCCATTCCCTCTGGCTCCAAGAGGCATTGAGCTGAATGTGCCCCTTGCTCCCAAAACCACTCTTTATCTCTCATGGCTGAGGACACAGGGTGTGTAGTGACAGAACTGTCCACCCATCTGTGATACCAGGAAAGAGAACCTAGATGTAAAAGTTGGGAATTGGCTGGAGCAGGTATGGTAGGGGCTTGTGGGTTAGGTCCTGATGCAGGCAGAGCCAGGATTTCAAGGGATCAGGGGAAAGTCTGTAGGGATGGAGCCTGGGCACAGAGGAAAGAGTGGGTACCAGCTCACAGTGGGAAGTCACTGGGGCCACACTTTGAAAGGATTGGGCACCTTCTGGGTACACTGGAATGCTAAAAGGAGCAGGCTGTGGGATATTGTCTATTTTTAAAAAAAAATCAATCTGGCCACAGTGTTGAGAATGAACCATGGGAAGAAGCTTGGGAGCAGGAAGGGCAATTTGGACGTTCTTGTGGCTGCTGGGAAGAGTTACTGGTAGTTTGAGTACCCAATATGGGATCTGTTTAGGGGGAGGAACAGATAGGTAGGCTTATGCCTAGGGAGGAAGTGAAGACGAAAGCAGAGTCCCTGAAGCTGGTCTGTTCTCATGGGTACCTTTCTAGTTTCCCTGTCCCCAGTCTTCCTAGGTCAGGCAGAGCCACTTGCCCAGACTTGATCCAGAGAGCAAGGGGGCCACTGCCCAGACCAGCAATGGACATACAAGCAGTGAGCACATTAATGGCCGTGGTCTTACTGATGCTCCTGGGACTGTCATGTAAACCATCTCAGCCTGTTCCCCCATCTGTGTTGGGTCACACCAGACAAAGTTCTTTCTGGCACTTGAGAAAGTGCTACTGCAGTAAGCTGCGGCCCCTTGGCCTAGGCTCTGACAGAGGACACAAAGCCTGCCTTCCTTCTCCCTCCCATAGCTCCCTTCTTTCCTTCCTCCCTCTCCCCACCCCTCCCTTCCCTCCATCCTAATGTCTTTTCTGGTTGCTGTAATAACCCTCCTCACCTTGCTTGTCTGCCCCTACCCAGGTTTTCCCTATGAGAAAGTGGTGCAGAGGGTCCTCTACCTCCAGGTCCTGGACTATGACCGTTTCAGCCGCAATGACCCCATTGGGGAGGTGTCCATCCCTCTCAACAAGGTGGACCTGACCCAGATGCAGACCTTCTGGAAGGATCTGAAGCCATGCAGCGATGGGAGTGTAAGGCCCCCTTCATTCCTCTAACTGGAGCGGTGTGGTCAGGGCTGGCAGAGGATGCCGGTAGGACTCAGGTGGAGAACTGGTGGCAGCCCCTGGAGAACTTGCTCCAGAAGCTGGGGCAAATTATCTGAGCTGTGCAGTGAGCCCAGGGCTCTGCTCGTGGAACTGGGAGCTCTGGGTAAGCACAGACCTGCTAGAGGAGAGAAGATGCCATAGCAGTGACAGGCAGAGGGACTGGCACTACCTGGGGCAGGGCAGAGGGACCTGCAGCTCTCCAACCACACCTTCCCTTCTAGTTCCCACACCTATCACCCCTGCAGGGAAATCAAAGGGAGCATCCCCCTCCCTGTGACCCAGCCTCACCCCTTCTGTTGCCCTACAGGGGAGCCGAGGGGAGCTGCTCTTGTCTCTCTGCTACAACCCCTCTGCCAACTCCATCATCGTGAACATCATCAAAGCTCGCAACCTCAAAGCCATGGACATCGGGGGCACATCAGGTGCTGAGCCTCATCACGACAGGGTGGGCAGGGGATGCGGAGGGCTTCCTGGCACATGAGGGTCACTTTGGATATGGAGGATATAAGTGTTTGGGGGCCCCAACCCTGGCCTCAACCAGTCCCAGCTCCTCTGACTAGACCTGTGAGAACTCTTTGGACACACTCGGGATCAGTTGTCATCTTGGCAACCAGGCCTCCCTGAATCCGGAAGAAAGGCAACATTGTGGTGGGGAGACCCCATTCTATCTCCACGGCCACTTGCATGTGACCTTGGGCAGACTCGGTGGAGTGTTAGCGTAAGAACATAAGGGCAGTGTCCAGGGTCATTTTACCTGCTGATTATCCCTAATCTCTCTCGTTCTTGCACTGGCCTGGCCTTGTCACCCTCTTAGAAAGCATGTAGCCAGCTCCTGCTTAAGTTTCTGAACCTAGAAAGGCATGGAGATCCTTGAGTCCTCCTGACACACACACTCTGCTCCTCTGACCTTTCCTCTACCCCCCCTCTCCAGACCCCTATGTGAAGGTGTGGCTGATGTATAAAGACAAGCGGGTAGAGAAAAAGAAGACAGTAACAAAGAAAAGGAATCTGAACCCCATCTTCAATGAGTCTTTCGCCTTCGACATTCCCACGGAGAAGCTGAGGGAGACCACCATCATTATCACTGTCATGGATAAAGACAAACTCAGCCGCAATGATGTCATTGGCAAGGTAGGACCAGATGGGACGCATAGCCAGGTGCACGAGGGTTTGTCCTTAAGAGGCAGCAGGGGCCAAGGATAAACAGAGGCCTGGATACCAGGAAAGAGCCAGTCAGACAGGGAAAGAAGGGATGGGAAAATGCCTTGAGTTCCCCGAAGGTTTTCTGGGTGGGCTCTCAGACTGGTTCTACCTTGCTCATGGGATGGGCTGGGTGGGGCTGTGGCAGAGCCCTAGCCAGAAACCAAAGACCTGACTTCAGCTCCTAGTAGGTTTGCACTCCAGTGTGGCCTGGAGTAAGTCCCTTGTCCTCTCTGAGCTTCTGTGCTCTTGTCTGTAAAATGCAGCAATGACAGCTCTCTAGAGCTCCCCAAAGTCAGGTAAGAGTTACCTGAGATAGATGGGGACTCTAGATGAAGGTGGCTCTTCCCCCCCCCCAAGACAAAGTTTCTCTGTGTAGCCCTGGATCTCACTCTGTAGACCAGGCTGGCCTCAAACTCACAGAGATCCACCTGCCTCTGCCTCCCGAGTGCTGAGATTAAAGGTGTACACCACCACTGCCCAGCAAAGGTGACCTCTAATTGCATGTTGAACAAGAAGCCAGACCCAGAGCTGATTTGAATTTTTTGGCAACACAGTTCTGCGACATAATCCCTCCACTTTTCTACTTTGAAAAGCATGTTTTTGTGTTTGTGATTCAGTGTTGGGAGTGTGGGCACAAAAGTCTGCCTGGTTCTGGTTTTGTTGCTGTTCATTTGTTTGTTTTGTGGCCTTTGGAATGGAACCCAGCCATACACTGCCACTGACCTCTACCTATGGCCCTGAAACTCCCCCTTAGCAGCTGTCACCTCTTTGAGCCTCATTTTCTCTGCTCAACATGAGAGCAGGGAAGTCCCAACTACTCATAGTAATCCTCCTGCCTCAGTGTGAGGTTTTTAGGTATGAGACACTAAACCTGGTGAATAATTTTAAGTTGACAGAAAAGTAACAACATGGAGTACCTATATCCCTCTCGCCCAGTGTCCTCAATTGCCAGCCCCTCACACTGTATCTGTCACAGCTTAAGGAGCTGATGTGGGACCTCGCTGTGACCCCTCCAGACTTCCTTTGCCTTTGGCCAGTTCTTCCACTAATGCCCCATCTCTGAGGATCCAGTACTAGCTAGCACATTGTACTCCATTGTCCAGGCCCCCTGCCCAGGTTCTTTGACCTGTGACAGTTTCTCACCTTCTAAGGTGTCATCTTGATGGCCTTAAGGGGCCCTGGCAGAGATCCTGCAACACTATCGATTTTTCCCGTCAGTGTCCAGGCCGGGCTCAGCTGAACACACTTGTGGGGGGGGGGGGAAGGGTGGTTCTGGGTTAGTCATGCAATGTATGGAGTCCTGACATGAGCCTGAGCAGGATTGGTCATCCAGATCCCTGAAGACCTGCCTCACGCTATTTTGAACATTTAAACTCCAGCTGAAGAAGTTAAGACTCTTAACTCTGTACCTTAGTTTCCCCATCTGAAAACTTAGGCTAATCACGTGGTCTCTCACACGTCAGGTTCGTAAAGATACATCAACCTCTGGATGTCAAGTCCCTAGGACAAAGCCTTGGGGTGGGTGGCAGCAGGAAATACCAGGAGATGGGAGAGAGAAACAACGTGCCCCCTCCTAGGGCAGGGAAGGTCACCCAAGCCAACTGCCTGTGTCCTGACCTTCACCGCAAAACAGGTTGCAATCTGATGTCAAAGGCCCAGGCATGCCCAGGCCCCTGAGGGGTAGCGCAGGCAGGAAACTAGGTCAGGCTGGCAAGGAGAGAAAGGGGCAGCCTCTGCGGGGACAGGCTGTTACTGTGGGACAGGGCCCAAGCCTCAGAGCCTGCCATAATGGATGCTCTCTTCCTCCCCAGATCTACCTGTCGTGGAAAAGCGGCCCAGGTGAAGTCAAGCACTGGAAGGACATGATTGCTCGCCCCCGGCAGCCTGTGGCGCAGTGGCACCAGCTGAAAGCCTGAGTGGGGCCGAGGGAGCCCCAAGGGCCAAGGCCTGGGTTCCCATCATGTCCCCACCTCTTTATGCACAATGTCCAGCCTGGACCCCTGCCATGGGTGAGGGGAGAACCCTGAAGGCTCAGCCAGGGAGGGGTACCGGAACTCTACTGGGCCCCATTTCTAGGAAGTACCAGCCCCACCTCCATGAGTCCAGCTTGGGGGTGGGAGCTCTGGGAGCCATTTCCCTGCTTTGCCTCTTTCTTTCCTGATTTGCTGATACTAAAGAAGTGGGGGAAAGCTCAAGAGCCAGAGAGGCCGCTCCCTCCAGAGGCCGCCAGGTGGGCGCAGCCCTCCGTTTTCTTTAAGGCAGTGCCTGGAGTGGAGAGAAGCCACCCCTTCCCTAGCCCCCCTTTTTGGGGCCCAAGAGAGGAAGGCCGAGGCGTTTGGCCACGGCCTGGTCTTCAGGCCCATCCCCAGCTTCAGGTGCCGGCTGGGCCCTGGATGCCGAGGATAGTATATAGCCTGTGCTCTGGGGTCCTGGAGACATGGCCCTGTGTATTTGTGTTGTGTCTACCGTGTGCGTGCGTGTGTGTATGTGTGTGTGTGTGTGTGTGCACGCCCACACAGTGCACACATGTGCACGTGTAAGCTCGTGCGCATACGTGTGAAGGGGGGTGCTCACTCCCTGTCCCCCGGGACCAGCAGTGCTGACTAGCTATGGAGAGTAGCGGAGTTCCGTGACGAGAGGATGAGGTAGGGCTGGGTCAGGTAGAGGTTAAGGCCGCAAGGACACTAGAAGAGGAAGGGTATGGAAAGCTGAGTAGGAGCCGACAGGACCACTTTGCCTGTCTCTGTAGTCCCCACCCCCATAATTCCCCAGTAGCAATTCCACTGTAATGTCACTCCTTGGGTCTGGGCTCTTGCTTTGTAAGCACCTACTCATCCTGTGCATGGCATTCCACCAGGGCACCACTCCCACCCTTATCAGGCATCCCTAACCCCTTACCCAGGGGCAGCCCACCTTCCCAGCCAAGTTGGCATCTGCCCCACACTCTCTGGCTTGGCTACAGTCCCTCAGCCCCACTTTTTACCCCAATACCTACCGCCAACTCCTTTATTTGCATTGTCTGATCTACCCCTAACCTCCAGGCTGACTTGACACATTCCCTCACCCTCCCTTATTCCCCCACCCCCAGAGCAGTAGCTCTTTCTGCCCTGCCCCCACCTTGCAAACAGAGGAAGCCGGAAACATTCCAGGAGTCTGAGGTTGCCATACCCAAAGAAGCCGCCGTCTCTCCTCGCATCCTCTGCTGAGGAGAACTGGCTTCCCTTTGGAAACAGCAGACTCCAGGACGATCCCTCTTGAGTTCCGCCATCCCTCTACGCTGTTTTAGAGAAGACCCACTGTGACAGAGCCTCAAAACCTGTTCAGAGACTGGAACAGGACATTCCCAGAACCTACCACCAGGTGGCACCAGACCACCACATCTGTGGTAATAGTTGGGGACCACAGTTCTACCCTGGCTGGCAAGCCTGACAGGAACAGAAGAGGCTCTGTCCTGGATCTACACACCTAGAGCACAGTGGAAGCATAGATATTTGGGCACATTTTCCTTTAGTGGGGTTCCCTTTACGCTCAGCTTCCTCCTCTTGGCAGCGAGGTCTCCTTTTACCCATAGCAAAATGTTCTTAAATTGAATTTCACACCCCGTCCCCTGGTACCTGGAGGAATCTCTTATGTTTTAGGTGAATCATTTGTAGGCTTAGGCTGAATAATTCTATTGTGAAACAAATAGCTACCCCTTTTGCTTGTAAATCTAAATGTTTCTATACTGCGGCTTTTGCTTTAAGTGGGATCTGCCCCAGTGGCCTTTCCCAGCTGGGACCCCAGAAAGGGACCCCAGAGGCTGTGTGGAAATAGGAGAGGGTACTTTCAAGAGTCTAGAAGTGAGAGAGAAATTGCTGCTATCCTTTACTCCACCTGCCTCAGTTCCCTGAGCATTCCCACAGGACCATCTGAGGGGCCCAACCAACTTCCTGCCAATGGGAGTAAGAATGGCAGGGTTTATGGGAGACACGCTCTTGCATTTCTTAGCCAATCAGCTCAGAGAGCATCACCCACAGAGCTGGTTCCCCTGAGACCTACCTAGGGACGCTGGTGACCCAACCTGGAATTCCTCAGCCCCCACGTGTAGCTGGAGTGGGGGATACCGGCAAGAGGTCCCCAAAAGGTGCACTCAGCAGAGTGGGTTTGCACAAGAGGCAGTGGCCGAGAAGGAGTCTGGGTATGGGATAGTTAGGGCAATTGGGGAGCCGGGGAAGGGGGGAACCTGAGGGTGGGGAGGGCACCAGAGCTCTGCTACCACCCTCCTAGGGTCTTGGGCAAGTCACCCACACTCCCTGGGCCTCAGTTTCTCCATCTGTAAAATGATGGTAATAATACTTCACCTACCTCATGGGGGAGGTTGTGAGGCCACTATCACCTGACCCGGGGGATCGAGGCAGGAGGGCTCTGAAGGTGCTACCCAGAGCCAAGTTGTCCCTGACACCTGAAAGCAAGGCCCACCTGCCCATCCACCCTACCCCACAGAGCCTCCGAGGGACCACCAGAGCCAATCTGTCTCTTCACTGTGTCCCAAGCCCCTTTATGAGTGTCATCTGACATCTTGTGGGCACCCTAGACTTAGCTGTTATGTCGTTTAGGTATCTTTTCTTGTGACCATCTTCTCCCTGTAACTGCTATACAAATCCCACCTTCCCCAGCACACCCCTCCACCTGCCCTCCAGCACCAGAGGCCAGGGAAGGGACAAAGGAAAACAGCCACAAAAAATAAAAATTAAAAAAAAAATTTTAAAAAGCCAAGGGGATTCCCAGCTCAGCTGGGTCCCCGGGGTGGGAACTGGTGGCAACTGTTTGTATTGTGTTTGAGTCCTTGAGCGCAAGTGTTTTATAAAAAATAAAACAAAAATCCACTATCACAAAAAAAAAGAAAAATTACAGCAAAGAGAAATGAAGAAAAAAAAAAGGGAAAAAGAACCATACAACATTTTCCACCATATGCACCCTCTAAGCCAGCAAAATCTTCCTCTTTGCAAAATCATATTTTTGTGGGAATGGGCCCTGCTTTTTGTGGCAAGGCCTGTTCTGATAAATAAAGAATCGTGAAAAAGTAGGGCCTTGGCTATTTCCTCTGTGGGTTCCAGCCCTCTCTTCCCCCAAGGGAAGCAGCAGCTGGGAGTGGGGAGAATGGGGAGCCTGGGGGTATCTCCATTCAGTTTGTCACCTCTGGGACTTGATTTTTCATCAGTGGCTTGGGCCTGCCTGAGCTTCCAGCCCACCCTCAGATCTAGACTGTCATCTCCACGCTCACCAGGGAGCATTGCATGTCCTAGGTGAGGCCTAAGTCATGCTTAGATGTAGTCAGCTCTCCTATAGATCTACAGGGCCTCTTTTGGAGCTCACCTAGCTGGGCACACACTCCCTCTCTTCCCAGAGGACCCTTAACACCATCCCAGGTAGGCAGAAAAAGCAATGGTGGGACCCTAACTACCACCTCACCGTCACCTGCTCAGCTGCTATGACTTGGGGACAATGTCTCCTTCCAGGTCGTGGTGGGGGGAAGGAAATATAGGCTGAGATCTAGGTCGGCCTGCTGGACCTGTGGCCTTTCTCTGACTTGTTGTCTAGGTTGATTCTCTATGGTTGGAAGAAAACCTCTCCAATATAAAGAGCCCCAGTGGCAAGTTCCAACCTGAGGGCCTGTGAGATTGGACTCCAGTGCCCTCCTGTCTGTGGTTCTGGCAAGCCATGTCCTTTGCTGGGCCCTCGGTGTCCGCTATTCACAAAGAAGCAATAATTTCCTAGCCACTCCCTGCTTGGTCCAGGGCAGCTGGCCTGCCAGTTCTCAGGGTACTGCAGAAGGAAAACTATATCTGCTTCAGATAGACACTAAGGGAAGCCCATATTTCCATGGGCCCTGCCCCACTCTGGAGTGAAAAGGGGCACAGACCCTTTGTTCTCCCATATCCGGGGCCAGCAGCTGCCTCCTCTGTCTGTACTAAGTACCCCCATTCTGAAGCTTTCCCACCCTTGCCTTTCTGCCCTGTCAACTTCCTACACTATGGTTCAAACATCCCTTTTAAAAGGTGTGTGCTGCTGGGGTGTGGCTCAGGTACAGTGCTTGCCTGATGTGCAAAGGCATACGAAAGGGGATAAAAAGCAGAGGTTTTTGGCTTCTATTCCAGGGATTGAAGGGAGTCCTGGGACCAGGTAAGTAGCTTCAGGGGCACCCTAAACCAGCCTGGGTTTGGGTTAGCTTTTCTTTGGGAAAGTAAGTCCAGGAAACAACTCTGGCACAGGCGGTTCAGCAAGCAGAGGTGTCAGACCCTAGCCACTGACACAGGGCCTCTGCCTCCGGCTCGCCTGCTCTGCCTGCTCTGAGCTACCCATCCATCCCTTCATGTGCCTGAGACCACTTTCTCCTGTAAGTCCCTCCCAGATACACTGCTTCCAAAGGTCTCACTGGCCTCTCTGAATTCTGGGCTCTCCTCTCCCTCTCTGAGAAAGACAGCCCAAAGGACAATCTGAACATGCTTGATGCCCTATCCTGAGCCACCCCCATCTGTTTCTTGTGAAGTCATCCACTCCCCGTGTCTGAGTCCTGTGTGTGTCTGTGTATGTGTCTGTATGTGCACATGTGTGCGAGTGTGGTGTCTCTTAGATTGTGAGCCCTTGGGCAGCGTTCCCTGTCTGAATACACGTCCTGTGAGGCACGTCTGGCTGTGGTAATAAATGTCCATCTTCAGAGTCACAGTGCCCCGATGTCTTGAGGAAGCTTTGGGAAAGATGTCAAAGAAAGCCAGTGTTGTGGCTGCGTGGAAGGAGGGGAAGGGCTTTCGGGGAGGGTCTCCAGTTCCCAGTCATCCCATTTCCCCCCTTTACCAATCTCTTGCAGGGACAGTATCAAAACTAGGAAAGAACTCTGCTAAGATCCCAGTATCTGCTACCCTGTCTGCCAGTCAAGAGGTCAGCTGGTCCGCAGGCTTGGGAACCAGTCTGGAGACTTGAGGGTCAGAGGGGAGGAGACAGGCTATAATTCTCCTCCATCTCGCTTGCCAACTTGCCTGCCAGCCAAGGATGGGGTGATCTCTCATAGCCTTAGCTGAGCACTGGGTAGCGGAGTCCACAAATAGGCCAATGGGCGGGTCACAAACTCCTCAGCTTGTTTCTTGCCCTGTCGCCTCCTCTGCCCTACTCTCGTGTTCCCTTGGCCTCTCCTCCTGCACTCACCTCTTGGCCTCTGTCCCAACCTGACACACACCCATCTCCTTAGAGCCTCCATGTCCCCTCCCCATGTGACCCACCTTTAACTGCCCTGAGACTGTGGGGACCACAGATGAGGCTGTAAATGTCACACATCTCTTCCTTCTCCCCAGGGGCCAAGTAAGGGTGGTGATGATGTTGGAACCCCTCACACAGTGCTTTCTCCACCACCCAGGGAAGTAGTATCCGGGGAACTGGCAACAGACCTTCCTTCCCCAGGTGCCCTCATTTCCTCAGAGAGCTTCCTAACAGTGCCGGCAGACATCTGCAGGAACTCTAACCAAACTTTCCAGAAGACACAGAATGTGCTTCCATCAGCTTCCGTAGCTCCCACTTGGTCGGTAAACAGCTATAGATAAGGATGCCAAGCTGGACAAAGGAAAAAAGGGGGCGGGAGAGGGATCTGAAGGCCTCAGGATGGCCCAGGGGAGTCCATTGTAGGGCACTCTCCAGACCATCTGGCCTCAGGTGAGCCAGGGAAGGGGAGGAGAAACATCAGAAAGGAAGGAAGCCTGGAGTTCCACACCAAGGGATGGTGGATAAACGATGCGCAGAGTCTTAGGTTGGAGAATCGGACAGATGGAGAAACTGAGGCTCGGGGGACTAAGATCAAGACTTAATCAGGATCACTCAACCAACAGCTGAACTAGGAGGGGGCCAGACCTGGTCCACAGGGGTTTCCCTGTACCGGACAAGTTCTGGGTCAGGGGTCAGTCCCTGGTGGACTGGGGTGCTTGCCAAACCCATCTGTTAACCTCACCTCCCAAATCCTTACCGCTAAGTCACCAGACCCCAAGAAGGCCCAGGGCCCTGATAGCATCTCAACAAAGACAAAGCCTACAGTTGGGTCCCGCACTCTTTGTAAAAGCTGAAGCTTCCATACTCCCCACCTTCTCCCCCTTTCTATCCACAGTCTTATCTCACTCCAGATCCACGCCCAGCCTCCTCCTTACCCAGAGCCCAGCTACTGGACTGAGCCTGACCATTTGGCCTCATATGACATCAGCCCTCATTGCCATGGTGATAGAGGCCAAAACTGAGGGAACTTAGGCTGAGAAAGGCAAAGGAGAACGGAGCAAGCACAGTCACAGAGAGAGTGGGAGGGGCCGGTACTGGTGTGATTCCAGCTGGTGGGAGAACCAGAACCAGAACCTGAGAACTAAGCTGCAGATGACCCCCACGCACAACCTAGGGTAGGGTTGTGAGCCAGAATGGGGAAGGCGACACCCAAAGATGCCAGGAGACCAGCTTCAGGGAGCCAACACCATTTCTTTCTGCAGCCCGCACTTGTTCCCCAGACAGGAAGGACACAACAGTTGGCCAGGGTCATTCTGACACAGAGTCGGGGCACAAGGGTGGGGGAGGTGCACCCACAGCAGTGGAACTTGGTGCTCCCAGACTTATAAATAAATAGACATGTGGGAAACACACATTCTTTCTCCAAGAAATATAATTTATGTTTGCAATCAGTTTTTTTTCTTCCTAAAGAAAACACTACCTTCTGGGGCTCCAGCCCCTGACAGTGTCCCTGAGTGTCCTCTGGCCCCTTCCTCCTGTTATTGCTTGGATCTGACCCTGGGAATTGCAAAGCCTGTCTCCTCACCCCCTCGGAGGCACATAGTGCCCGTCCAGTGCCCCATGCCGTGCCAGCCACCCTGGCTGTGCCCATGTAAGGACATGGAGAGTGGGAGCAGGAGCGAGGCCCGGGCAGCCTCCTAGAGAGCAGAGCCCTCTCTTCGGGGCAGGAGCCCTAGAGGCACAGTGGCTTCTTTTCAAACTTGACATCTGAGGGCACAGATTGTAAGAGAGGGAAGATCTCTTTGTCCAGCAATCTCTCAGCACATGATGGGAGAAGAGATCAGAAGCAAAGGTGGAGTGGAGACCCTGTCTTCTGTGCTCCGTACAGATATCGGGGACCTGGTGGAGAGCGGAGGGAAGCTAAGGTGTGTCCTGCTTCTGTCCTGGACAGTCCCTATGCCCTACCTCTGGCCAGAACCTCCCCCCTTACACACACACACACACACACACACACACACACACACACACACAGAGGGCAAGTTTTGCCTCCATACAATTCACCACAGAGGTAATTACTCCAGCAACAGCTAGAGTAGGCCTAGGCAATCCGAACCCCAGATGAAAGTGATAGGCACCCTGGGCATCCAGTGTCAGAGTGGGGATGACTCTGTGGATAGTGGTGACCTGGTTCCAGGTGAGAACCCGCTCATCTGTTGTACCATCAGTGACTCTATCCCAGACTTCTTGGTCTGAAAATTGCCCAGAGGTCCGCCCGGGGAGTCTTTCTTACTACCCAGAAGTCTCTGAAGATAGCCTAAGGCCTTTGCCAGGTAGCTCACTCAGTGCCACTCCTTCACTGCCCCAAGAGGCCCAGCGGCACCCTATATCCAGACAGCCACGGTTTCCTAGAGCCCCTCCTGCCAGAGTAGCCAAGCCCATCACTCAAGGCAGAGGTTCAGGTGCCCAATCCTGGAGGGGCTTCCAAGGCTCGGAGATTGTCCCTGGCGGGCCCCAGGGCCCTGGGTCCTGTGCCTCCTATGAGCAGGTCTTCTTCCTCTTCATCCTCAAAGGCCCGGACTGGCCGCCGGGGTGGCGGCCGCGGAATGGGCTCGTCTCGCTCAGCCATGCGCTCGACGGCGCCCTCGCCAACTAAGAAGACGGTGTCTGCCACACGCGGGGGTCCAGTGACCGGGTTGTGGTCGTAGGAGAAAACTCGCAGTGCGCGCAGCGGGTGCAGGTCCGGGAAGCCTCCCAGGCGGTTGCGGTCGAGGTCCAGGATGTGCAGCCGGCCCATGCGCAGCAGCGCGGGCGGGAACTCTTCGAAGCGGTTGCCGTAGAGCCAGAGGCCACGCAAGCCCGTCATGCGCGGCAGCTCCGCGGGCAGCGCGCGCAGCCGGTTGTCACCCATCTGCAGCGATTGCAGCGCCACCAGGCGCAGCAGCGGCCGCGGGAAGCGCCGCAGGAAGTTGCCTTCGATCCAGAGGCAGCGCAGGCTCTGCAGCTGTGCAAAGTCGGGTGGCAGCGCCAGCAGCCGATTGCCGCCCAGGTAGAGACGCGTGAGGCGCGGCAGGCGACAGAGGCCGTCGGGCAGGCGCTCCAGCTTGTTGAAGTCGAGCGCCAGGATGCGCAACTCGCGCAGTTCCTCGATCTCCTCGGGCAGCTCGCGCAGCCCGGTGCCGCTCACATACAGCTTCTGCAAGCGGCTCAGCGCGCACACGGCGCTAGGCAGCCGCCGCAGCCGCCGCCCGCTCAGCTCCAGCTGCTGCTCGCCGCTGCGCAGCTGCTCCTCGGCGTCCGACGGCAGCTCGTCCGGCGTGGACTCCGCGATACCCATGGTCACGGGCCCCAGCCCGGGCCGCCGCTGTCACCACCCGGCATCGCCCCACCCCGGCCGCCCCGACGGGGCCTGGGCTGCTCCGGCCTCGGGGGCCCCCCGCCCCGGCCTGCCTGTGTGCCGGGAGGGGGGCCGTGCCGGGAGGAGGCGCCCGCCTGGGCCCCGCCGCCCGGCACCGCGTTCGGCCGCCCGCCTTCTGGCCTCCCCCGCTGCCTCCGCCGGAGGCCGACTGGCTCGAGTTCGAGCTGACTCGCAGCTTAGCGACCCGTCGCCTTGGCAACCCCCGACGCGCGTGCGGCTGCCAATGAGGCAGAGAGTGGGCGGGGTGGGGCGTGGCCAAGGCGGCCCGCGGGAATGGGGTCCTGAAACTTAAGCGGATCCCTGGCTAGTTAGCCCTGCCGGGAGCTAGCCCGAGCCAAAGGCAGTTGCTGAGCGCAAACTTAGCACACAACCGGTTAGCGCTGAGCCCCGACGTCCGACGCTGTCTACACCTGCCTCAGCGTGCCACTTGATAAGGCGAGTGGACCCAGGAGGAAGAAACCTGGGACTGAAGAAATTGAAGAGGAACACTGGAGGAGGACCGGAAGGCGAGGTCATTTGCTTTTTGGTTCACATCCAGCGGCATGTGACCAGTCGTCCAGTAAGTGGGGCGGAGAGGGGGGGAGGTCACTTCAAGACTATCTTGGACTAACTACGAACAATGTTATGTTCTGGCCTTTTTTAGACCTGAGGATTTGCGGGACTATGTCTGACTCCGCCCTCGCCTGGTTCCGCCCATTGCTGGTGCTCTCACACTCCAAACCCGCAGCTGCTATCCAGGCCCGCCCGAGGATACCCAAGGTCTGCGTGTGACTGTGGTGGGCGAAGGACTGGAACAAGTGACCACCTTTGAGTGCCACCAACGATAATCACCTTGGTTCTGTATCTCGGCTGCTCTCACCAACAGCCTTTTGACCTGCCTCCTCGACCTTCCACTCTGCCAATGATCCATGTGCCCGGGTCTTTGCGCAAAACTACTACCCATATTTTAAAGATAGAGGCACTGAGTGAAGCCCTAAGAGATTGGACTTTAGCTGGTTGACCGAAAAACAAACAAACAAAAAAAAACCCAAAAACAAAACAAAACAACAACACAAAACTGGCCTTTGAAGCCAGGCAGTGTGACTCAAGAGTCCTAACTCCTAACCATCTGATTTCCCAGTAAAAGAAAACACATCCTTCCACCCCCACCCCTCCAGGGGATTTTTCCTCAACAGAGTTTCTGACTCACAATGCTGAAACTAGGAGAAAGGAATTACTAATCCCATAGAGACAAGGAGGAAAGCTGCCTCCAGGGATTAGGCAAATCTGCTAGAGGGTTGTGCGATGACAAGAGGAGGCACCATGGGACTCAGTCAACAGACCTCACACCTCCTCCCCCTGCCCTCTCTGACCCGGCTGTTGGGACAGCCCTTAGTGTCCTCCAAACCATCCCGACAATCTCAACGTTAAGACACGTTGGTTCACCTCTACAGCCCAAGCTGGTCAACCAGCCTGAGCAACAACACACAGCAAGAACCCAGGTGTGATGGCTAAGGCCTGTAATCCCAGAACTTTCTCAGAGCAGAAACTGGAGAGGATTTGCAAGTTCAAAGTCAGCCAAAGCAATATAATGATTTAAGGCTAACAGGACACATAGCCAAGCCCTTGTCTCAGAATGGAGACAATAAAAGGGGGATAGGGTGACTCACACCTGCCACCCCAGCTGTGTTAACCAGACTGGGCAAGAATCTATCTGGAAATTTAAAAATAATGATATAAAGAAGGAAGGGCTGGGGGTGTCCTTCAGTGCTATTGAGTGTATTTTGACAAATGTTGTCACCTGCTTTTTGTTTTGTTTTGTTAAGCTTTTGTTCCTTTGTGAGTTTCACATAGCTCGGGCTAGCCTCCAGATTTCTGGTCCTCCCACCTCCCTAACGCTGGGATTACAGGTGTGCACCACTAAGTTCTGATTACGTGGTACTGGGGATCAAACCCAGAGCCTTGAGCATACTGGGCAAGATGCCCTACTAATTGAGCTACATCCCCACTCCTTATGTCCTGTTTCTATTACCCAAAAGTTCCCACACACCTCTTCCACACCCCAGAGGCAACTTTGATCATGACATCTATCAACTGGGGTCAAACTTGGCTTGCTCTTAAATTTCCTAGAGATAAAACCACCCAGAAAATCCTTTTTTCACTCCTGGGTTCTCCTTCTCTGATCCTTAATAGATATTTGTGAGCTAAAGGAACAGAAGGGCAGAGCAAAAACAGTGGTCTTCAAGCAAGGCGTTTCTTGGGGTGAGCAGATAATGGGAGACACTGACAGAGGCAGGCTGTTACTAGGAAACAGCCATGTACCCTCTACCCTTGGGAAAACTAATAAAATTATGTGGGGACCTCAGCCAAGGTACGGGATCCAGCCCCAGCTAGGCAGGGTTCAACTTCAAGTTCCTAGAGTGTGTTAAATTCCAACCCAATACTCTCCCTTCTCCTTACATGAGGGGATTTCTCAGAGAAGGTGGGTACTCACATACCAGGGAGCCAGGCATGACTACCTCCCAACCCCCTACATCCCTTCAGCATCTTTATCAAGGGACATTCGATGTGGAGGAGGGAACCTAGTCAGCCCACCCTCACCACATGCTCAGGCTGGCACTGCAGCACCAGGCAGCCCTCCTGGGCTCTGTGGGCATCCCAGAAGCCCTGTGAGTGCCTCTGCTCCTGTACCAGCCAGGCATTGCTGCTGGAGTTAGGAGCACGGAGGCCAGCCTTCTGCTTCCTCTGGGTCTTTTTCTTGCTCTGGGTAGATCCTGTACCTTTCCCTCCCACCAGGTCCTTCTCAGTGGGTAAAGGTAAAATGTGTTGCTGTGCTCAGGGCCCACGCAGATTGGCAGTGAAGCAATCATCTCAATGAGTCACGCTGGCACCGCAGGAGCCTGGTCCCTGTTGAGGTGTCACTAATGAATTAGCTTCACCACAGCATGGGGCCCCTCAGCCTTTCCCCACTTCCCAGGAGTGGAGGAAAGTGAGACCTGCAAGGAGGAGCCAGGGATCTGAGAGCTCTAGGTTCCAGCCCAGGCCCAGTTATGCCCTCTGTTCACACACACTTCAAAAATACCTGAAGGAGAAGTCCCCAGTTTAAAATGGACTCTCTATTGCCAGCCACCAGCTATAATAATCCTATCCCACCCCTCAAATCTATATGGAGTTTTTTTTTTTTTTAAATACAAAAGCAGCTCAGTGCTCTTAGAGATAAACGTCTCTGTACCCAGTCTCCGGCATTCACACTTGTTCACATTTTCTTATGCTTGTTCTAAATCTGCTTTCTTTTAAAGAAAAGAACGAAAACCTGACAGACCACACAGAAGGAGGCTTTTTGTCTCCCCTTCTGTGTCCCTGCAGGCACCTCTCCCCTGCTAACCCTGCCTAGGGTCCTCCTGCGTGCCGCACCCTCCCTGCCCTGAGCCAGGGCTACTGCCTGCTGGCAAAGACTTGACACAGAAAGTCACATTGCTGGAGGTTCTTAGAAAGCAAAGACTCCAGCTTATTAGAACCAATCAGGAAATGTCAGGGCAAGGAGAGGGCTCATTGTCTCGTGGGCGTGGGTGATGTTCTTAATATCTGCAGGAAGCTAGAGACCCTGGCTTCCAAAAGCCCTGCAGAAGGGACTCCCCCCCTGATATAGTCAGTCTCATGGGTTCTTAGTCTCCTACAGATCAAGTCTAATCCTCTCATCTTGGGAAAAGGAAAGTGGTGGCTTCTTTATGCCACAGGGCTGTTCCCTTACCTTCACCAGCCAGAACTTAATTCCCCATGGTCTTTACAGTATTCATTCAAAAAACATCCAATACCGGCTTCTAGGCCTGGGCACTGGGGATTGCTATGAATCTACACACCAAGGTTGCAGTCTGTACCTCTGTATTCTGCCAGTGGAGAGAGTCAACGGAAAAGGAGTGGTGGTCGGGTTGTGGAGGAACAAAGCAAGGACGGAGGAGGAGGAGGAGGAGGAGGAGGAGGAGGAGGAGGAGGAGGAGGAGGAGGAGGAGGAGGAGGAGGAAGGAAAGAGGTGAGTGGACACCCCAGTGACCAAGGGAGGCTACAATACAATAAGAGAGGAGCATTGAGCAAGGAAAAGAGAAGGCGAGAGTAAGGCAGGAAAATGTGTGCAGAGGCGCCTTCCTGAAGGAGCTCAGGGAGTGGAAGTAGGTCTGGGATGGGCAGAGCAGCCCAGGAGTTACCAGGGTGTGGCCGCAGGTGAGGCAGAGGGGGAAGGGGCGGAGGCAGCATCTGCCTTTGGTGCTGACTTTGAATACGAGGTCACTGAGAAACTTGCAGCAGAGACCATACATTTGAACATCAGCTGCAGGAAGACGCCTGCACGGCATCCCCCTCTCATCCTGGTTCTCTCCCACACGATAATGAGCGTTGTCAGGTACTGAGCACCTACGGGCTGTCTAATTTATCCTTCACTGCCGATCCACCAGGCAGGTACTGTATCCCCCCCCCACCTCCCACTCTACAGGTGAGGAAACAGATTCAGAGAGGGTAAGCAGCCTGAGTAAGGTCACACAGCTGGGAAGAGTCAAAGCCGAGGTGCAGATCCATCTCTGCATGAAGTCAAAATTTTCACACCTTGGATCAGTGACTCAGTTGGCCGGGAGACATCAGAGAAACCTCCCAGTGTGCCCAAATGCTTGTTCTCTGCCTGAAAACAAGATATCCAGTGTGCCCCACATGAAGATGTCGCTGTAGCTGGAGAGGACAAAGAGTGGCCGAGAAACAGAACCCCCACCCCCCATCACAGCATGAGGATTCTGCTTTTGCTTAACTGAGGTACGGAGGCATCCTGCAACTAAGAGTCTTGCAGCCCCAAAGCAGACTCAAAAGAACAAAGAGGTTCCCAAGGCCAGAGGACCCAGGTTCAGGGTTTCCTGATAGCAAATTACAGGCAGTCTCTAGCCTACTGCTATCCCGGAGCCCTGAAATGCATCGTGGAATGGAGTTCACAGGGCCGGATCAGTCTCTGCAGTGCCTCTCCTCCAGCCCAGCGAAACATGAACCCAGACATGGCATTCGGATCACATTCCTTGGAACCCTAGCACATGACCATCGGCCTACACCTTCCACCCCCAGAGACAACAGAGCTGCAGCAACAGAGGTCAAAGACCGTGATGATGGTCATGGTGGATCCAGGCTATCACGGTGGGTCCTAGTGGGTCACCATGCTACAAAATGGCTTCCTGATCAGGTGACCCTGTCATGGGGTGTTGGACTGAAGGTTGTTAAGGGTGTGAGCTCTAGGAGAGTCGGGTGCCTCCCTGTTTTCTGTTCTCATGGGATCACCTGTCCACTTGAGCTCCTCGTCCTCTCCGAACCTTGATCCTTACACCTGGAGGAGCTGGAGCCGAGTGTAGGACAGGAAGGCACTTGCCTTGTCGCAGAATCAGGAGGTCATTCGTTGGTGAGGTACTCATCCCCAAACCATGGAGACCTGAATCTTATCCCCAGAACACCTGTGAAAAGCTGTGTGGTGGGTGTCGTGTGCTTGAAACCGCAGCACTGGAGAGGCTGATGAAGATGGGTTCCTGGGGCTCATGGGTCAGCCAGATCTAATTGGCAAGTTCCAAGCAAGTGAGAGACCCTGTCACAGAAAACAAGGTAGATGGCCTCTGAGGGACAGTACTCAAGTTGTCCTTTGGATTCCAAAACCACACGTGCACACATGTGTTCTTGTATCTACATACACATGAACAGGTGAACAAGCACACACACACACACACGCGCGCGCGCGCACACACACACACACACACACACAAACCTGTCCCTAAGTAAAGACATTTCCATGCAGGTGTGTGTGTCAGGTGCACACATCTATGTGCAAAGGCCAGAGGAGAAATTGATTGTCCTATTTTAATACTTTCTTCCTTGTTCCCTTGAAACAGGGTCTGTCACTGTGCCTGGAGCTAGGCTGGTGGTCAGCAAACCTCAGATCCTCTGTCTCCATCCCTCACCTTACTCCAGCTCTGGGGTCCCAGAGGCATAGATCCATATCCATTTTATGTAGATCCTGGGTACTCCCTACTCTCTTCTCTCTCTCTCTCTCTCTCTCTCTCTCTCTCTCTCTCTCTCTCTCTCTCCCTTCCTCCCTCCTTCCCTCCCTCTTCCTCTCTTTCACTCCCTTACCCCCTGAGTGTGATATGTGGTATAAAGGCACACACGTGGGTAGTATTTGTTCATGGGGTGTATATGCATGCAGAGGACCACGGCTGATGCTGGGAGTCATCTTTATTTACTCTTCCTCTTTATTCAATGAGGCAAGGGCTCTCAAAGAAGCCCAGAGCTGCTTCTGGGGATTCTGTTTCTGCTTTCTGAGGCTGGAATTGGGGAGGAGGGCACGGGGGGGGGGCACCCAGCATTTATCCAATTCTGAGGAGTCAAACTCTGGTCCCCACACTTGTGAGGCAAGTGCTTTAACCACTGAGATACCTAGGGATAGATAATTCAGGATGGACAACCCCACCCCCACCCGATTCTAGTTTGAACTCACAACCTCATGCTTGGTCAGTAAGTGCTCTTACCTGTTGAACCATCTTCCAACCTGGTTTTTGGCACTTTCTAAAGTGTGGTCTCCTCCTCCCTCCCCCTCCAGTCCACAAGGAGCAGAACCACTCTGCCCTGGGGGATCTACATGAAGCTCAGGACTGGGTGGTTGGTCAAGGGAGGCATTAACTCTAACTCAGGACCATCGGTTCCTCAGAAGACACTCCCTTCCCTTCGTTCCTCTCCATTCATAAGCTGAGTTTGCTTCCAAGTCTGCTACTCTCCAAGGGACCCAGAACAAAGAGGCAAATCCTCAGCTCAGAGTTGCAAAAGAGGCTTTGAAATCCAGAGCTGAGACTACAGAGTCTTACAACAGCCAGGGTTTGGATGAGAAAAAGAATTTTTGTAGGTCGGAAAGCCTGCCTTTGAATTTGAGAGCAGACAGCTGATGCCCATAAGCCCTGGAGAGGGACAGCATGCATCATCACAGAAGCCAAGGGTCCACCCAAAACAACCTCCAGGCTGGACCTGCAGGTGAGAGGGAGGAAAAGGGCCCTGACCTCCAAGATGCCAAGATGCCCAAGAGGGTAAGAAAGAAGCCCCATCTGGATGGGGGTCACCAGCACACGGGGAGCCAGTTCTGAAGCCTGAGAATGTGACCCACCTATCAGAGAAGCCTTGGAGCAGAGGCAGAGGTGAGCTAGCTGTCCTCTGATTCTTTCCCACCAGTGTCAAAGCCGACGTTTCTGAAGCCCTGAGATGGGTACAGATGCGCCAAGGCACAGGGTGGCAGGCTCAAAGGGACTGAGCAGTAGAGGTCATAAGCCAGCTGCAGGGGTGGTTCTGGGCAGTTGAAGGAGGATGGGTCATGATGAATGACACCAAGGAAACAGTCGTATGTGGTGACACTCACCTGCCATCCCATCGGTTGAGAGGTGATGGCAGAAGGATCAGGAGGTAAGGCCAGCTTCTGTGACATAACAAGTTGGAGGCTAACTGATATGCATGAAAGCCCAAAGCAGGCCAAGGATACGGCTCAGTGGATTAAAAAAAAAAGGGTTGCCTTGTTTGCCTGACCACCTGAGGTTGATCCCAGAATTACAAAGGTGGCGAGAAATGACTCTACAATATTGCTCTCTGACCTCCATATGCCCCTGACAAACAGACAAACACACACACATACACAAACACCTCTATCTATCTATTCATCCATCCACCATCCATCCATCCACCATCCATCCATCATCTATCTCCCCTTCTTCTCTTCCATGAGACAGTGTTTCATGTACTACAGCTCAGGCTTGACTTGAACGCAATATGTGAGGTAGCCCTGAACTGCTGATCCTTTTGTGCTTCCAAGTGCTAGGATTACAGGCGTGTGCTGCCACCACCACCTTTAAATCGTGTCGGGGATCAAAACCAGGGCTTAGGTGTAATACATAAGCACTTTCTCAACTGAGTTACGCCTCAGTTACATAGTGAGATGTAGGCTCCCAGCTTACTGTGAGTGGTACAACCCCTGGGCGAACAGTTCTGCATGTCATAAGAAAGCAGGTTCAGCAAACCATGAGGAACAAGTCAGCAAGGAGCCCCTGCTTCAATTCCTGCCTCGAGGTCCCTTCCCCCCCCCCCCACTTCACTGGGTGATGGACTACAAGCTGTAAGAAGAAATTAACCCTGTCCTCCCCAGGTTGATTTTGGTCATGGAGTTTTATCACAACAATAGACAGCTCTCTAGAACACCCAGCATATCTCGAAAGCTGGGCACAGGTATGTGACTTACATTGTCCCCAGAGTCTCCCCCAATAAGTACCGCACGGATTTTAAAGCAGAGAGAACAGCCAAGCAGGATCCTGCCTAATGGAGGGGAGTAGCCTGGGCTATAACCAGAGCAACAGGGATGCTCGGGAGCAGAGAGGATGACTGTGTGCCTCTAAGTCTTGCCCTCGTGTCCACTTGAGGATTATGTGAGAGTTCAAAACCTCTAAAAATATTTGTTTCTTTGCTGTGTGGTCGGGAGGAGAGGGTTTGTACACTCCTAGTGCCCTGCATTTCGAGTGTCATGGCTATCTGCAGTCCCAAAGTTGTCATAGGCCAAAGGACATCATAGGGGCTGGAGGGATGGCTCAGTGGTTAGGACCACTGGCTGCTCTTCCAGAGGACCTGGGTTCAATTCCCAGCACCTACATGGCGGCTCACAGCTGTGTGTAAACTCCAGTTCCAGGAATCGACCACCCTCACTCAAGCATGCATACAGGAAAAACACCAATGCACATAAAAAAAATTAAGAATAAGATATTATGTTTTAAAAAAATTGTTATGGGACTGACAGTATCCCGAGATAGGCAGTGGGACTCTGACCCCAAAAATAATAAATAAAATAAAATAATAAAATAGGGCATCAAGTCAGCAGGGGAGTTCAGAGGGTCATTTTACCTGCCACCAAGCCTGATGACCTGAGCTGGATTCAAATGGTGGAAAGAGAATCAACTCCTTCAGGCTGACCTCTGACCTAGGACAGCTGTGGCACATTCGCACTCAGCCCCACCCCACCCCCCACAAAATAAATGAATAGAGCATAATTTTAACATATAAAATAAGGTCATCAAACTGGCTTCTGTGTCTTTCAAGGAACTTTGAGAGCCAGGCTGAGATCACTTTGGGAGTCACATGAGCCACCTCCGCCCATCCCTCACTCTACACCTACCTTCTACCGTGAACCGAGGAGCTCCTGTACCACCCGATGCTGTTTCTATGGGCCCAGGGGTAAGTTTGCCCTGGGTTGTCAGTATGAGCCTTCCGCCTAGGGTGCCAGGGCCCAGGCGGGAGAAGGTGACAGTTCTAAGACTGTTTGCCTAGGTTCACACCGGGTCACTGGACACTGGCGGTCATAGCATCTGCGCTGAAAACAGCTCAGCATCATTCGAGCTTAGGTCATGTGGGTGGTTGCCTCTCTGACTTGCCTGTTTACCTCGAACTTCACCCAAACACACACAAACACTTACACATTCTAACACATATCTTCACATCCTCTCCACTTAGCACAGAAATAAAAGAAGCCCTTACTGTCACTGGCTTCAAATGAGAAGCTTCGAGGCTCCTACCCCTCCCATGCTGCCAAATAAGTGACCTGATCAGAAGGGCCAGAGACAGTATTTGCTCACGAAGTCACAAGACTTTGGGCAGGTGGCTGTTTCTCTTCGGCTCAGGCTGACCTCATTATTCCAAAGGTCTCTGGAGCTGGGAGAGGACATGTATTCCTCAAACTCCTTTCTTGGCAGAACTGTTTGGAGCAGCACGTGGAGGAAGCCAGAAGTACTCAGAGGCCCTGACCCTTCAAGAGAAACCCCGAGTGGGCGGCCCCTGGTTCCAATTCCTCCCTTCTGCCTGTGTGGTTGTTTGGGGAACAATTCCTGGGGAATGGGTGGCTCTCCAGATGGTCAGAGAGGAAATCGGAGAAGTTTCATGTACTCCATCTGCCTGTATGTGTCATGCCCGCCATCCTCAGCCCCCAACCCGCCCAGAGCCTCCAGTTCCCACAGGCAGATGCCTTTGAATAACACCTCCCCCCTCCACTCTCCTCGGAGCCCTGTTTTCCCAGCTGGCCAGCTGTCAAGCCCGTGAGCTGCTGGTTCTGTGCCATCACGTGCTCCAGGCCAGATGGTACCTGTCAACATCAGCTGCCATGCTGCTGTGACGGGCAACAGCCTCACACATGTCCCTGTGCGTCAGAGGTATGGCCTGACCCAGCTTCACTCCCTCTTTGCCCTACACCGCACCCCCACCCCAATGCCGTCACCGCGCTGCCTACATGTGTCCTCAACGTGCCCCCACAGGGAGACGCTCTGTGCTCTAACTTCAGAGCGGGGAGGCCCACAGAATATTCTCAGCACCTGGCAAGCCGTGGGAGCTTAATAAAGGTTAATCATGAGCATGGCACCCCTAGAACCTTCTCTAAGAGATCTATGGTGTGGGGAAGGAAGCATTATGGAAGATCTACGGTAGTCAGCTGTCACAAAGGTCTGACAGTGTGTGACCCTAGGAACAGCTGGGACCCAGCCCTGCTGAGGGACAGCCTTCCTGCCTGCTCACCCTCTGGGTTGGAATATATGGTCCCCTTACCCCAACAGGATCAACTGGGAGGCTAGGATCAGTCAGAGAGGATGGAAGGCGTCCTGAGGGTCACAGCCAACGTGGCTAGGCAGGTGGCACAGTAGAGGCCTGCTAGCAAACATCCCACGGTAGTCAGGGCAGGTGACACCCAGAAACCCACATCTGGTACTTCCATAGGCGGACAGTGTAATTCCACCCACCGACCCATCCATCCATCCATCCATCCACCCATCCATCCATCCATCCATCCATCCACCTATATTCACCACGTTCTTCCAAATATTCTAGACAGCATTGTGCTGGGCTCTGGTGTGTGAGCTGTGAACAAGACAGATACTATTTGTGGCTCCTGTTGAGTCTTAACCCACCGGGAGATGAATATGGAGGACCATGAGCAAGGTCCTCAGATCTGAGCAGCCCGCCTTCTCCAGAGTGCCCATTTCTAAGGCCCTAGCCATGGCCCAGGCTCTGCCCATCACTCACTGCCCTCTTAGACCTCAGCTTCCATAGACCCATTGCAAAGGTCTCTAAGGGAGCAAGCTTGACTTGGGGTGGAGTCACCCTCCCAGGCTATAGCTGCCACTGAAGGGTTCCAACTCCACTCCTTACCAGTGGGTCTTACTCACATCCCTGATGACTACGTGACCTGAGACAACTCAGGCCTCCCAGGGGGGACCCTACAACCACCACCATGGTTCAGTCTTGACCCTTCCTAACATCCTTCCTGCTCCCAGTACCTAGACCTTGTCTTCACAGAGTTCCTGAACAAGAACCCCTGGACCGTCTACCGGCTGCAGTCCCCGCTGTACGTAGAAACAGAAACTCAGGGTCACACAGAGGCAGAATCCACAGCCCCCACTCAAGAATCATCACTGGGTGCCTCACCTCATGCATCCTGGAAACTGGGCATGCAGGCCCAGAACAAGGAGAGCTATCAGACTCCACTGTCTCTGACACCGACACCAGGTCCCCTGTTGGGCCAGGTAGAGGAATAATAGAACAAGCAGGGAACATGAGCCGTAAAGTGACACTCATGGGGAAAGAGAGTCAGAAAGTAGGGTTGGGGGAGTGAATGTGTGTGGGTGTACATGTGCGTCAGTGTTTGCTATATAAGTTGTATATGCACATTATTTGTGTGTATATATGTGCATACATGCATGTACATTCATGCCTGGGGAGGGGTAGAGTTTTATGTATGTGTGTGTGCCTGTGTGCATACATGCATGTACATTCATGCTTGGGGGAGGGGTAGAGTTTTGTGTATGTGTGTGTGCATGTGTGCATACATGCATGTACATTCATGCTTGGGGGAGGGGTAGAGTTTTACCTTGAATGTCTACCTTAATATGTGAGGAGTTGTGTTTTGTTTTGTTTTTAGGTTTTTCGAGACAGGGTTTCTCTGTTTAATAGCCCTAGCTGGCTTGGAACTTGCTCTGTAGACCAGGCTGACCTCAAACTCACAGATATTCACCTGCGTCTGCCTCCTGGATGCTGGGATTAAAGGCACGTGCTACCACCACCTGGCCCCAACTTGTTTTTTTAAGATAGAGTCTCTCACCAAACCCAATGCTCATGGTTTCAGTCAGGCTGTCTCCAGAAGCTCCAGGGATCTCCTGTCTGCCTTCCCAACACTGGGACCGAAGACACATGCCACCATGGCTGCTTTTGTCCATGGGTGTTGGGGATCCAAACTCAAGTCTTCATGCCTATGCAACAGTCTACTAAGCCATCTCCCCCACCCCTTACATGTCTATTCTCATATGTCTGCATACCCGTGTCTTTGGTTTTCACTGTGTCTAAATGTGCATGTATCTGCACATATAAGCATCGTAGATGCTCATGTGGACATCCATATATTGTGTACATGTTCCTCTTGTGTTTCCAGGTTGTTGTCCACGTGTCCACATTATTTGTTATTGCCTTTTTAAAAATGTTTTCCTGAAGCAAGGTCTCATGTGGTCCAGCTGGCTCGCGTATCTGAGGATGGTCTTAAATTCCTGATCCTCCTGTTTCCACCTCACTAGTGATCCTCACATACGTGCCACTGTGCCCAAGTGTGTAACTGTTGCATTTTGTTGGCATAGATGTGCCTGTGTATATGGATGTCTTCAGGGCTCTGTGTCCTTTTTAACTGCTTGTGTGTGCTTTTGTGCTGACTCTGTGTGTGTGTGTGTGTGTGTGTGTGTGTGTGTGTGTGTGTGTGTGTGTCTGAGCAGGGAGGGGCTAGATGAATGGTAGATGCCCTCACCTCACTATGAAGTTATGACAAGACATTGTTGAGACCCAGGACTATCTTGGGTTGGTGACTCACCCCTAATGTTGTAGGCCATGGACCAGCAAGTCCCCACGCACAGCCTGTGAGCCTGTTACTGGTCCCTGATTCTGGCTGTGTTTAGAGCCCAGAGACTGTGTGTCCCTGACTCCCCTCCTCCAACCCTGGGACCAGCTGGAGCCTCCCACAACCCACATGGAGCCCCTGCCAGGCTATGGACAGCCCCCAGACCTGCTACACAGGACTGCACTGGGTACAGCTGGGCTCCAGAGCCCGCAAAACTGCAACATAAATACCCGCTGAGAAACACAAAAGCATACAGGGGTAGTGAATGGCTGATGGGCTCTGAGTGGCCGTGCCCTCCTCCTGCCAGCCCGGGCTTTGGGAGGACACCCCCAAGTTCTGTACTGCTACCATGTGACTGCCCTCCAGGACCCATAGAACTTCCACACCTCTTTAGGACCTAGGCTCCCGAGGTAAGCAGTTGTTGCTGATAGAGTCACATCATACAGTTGCACAGTTGTGCACTGAGCAAACATCTGGCTGAGTGACAGCGGGTGCTGAGAGCCTGCTAGATTCTGCCTTGCAGGCGAGGAGCTCTGGGGCCCAGGTGCCCCATCTTCCCACACATTTGCTCATTGGGGACTGTGCTCAGTGGGGCGTCCCTCTAACAAACAACTTGTTCTTGTCCTCATAAAAGACAGCGCTTTCCTCTGGCTGCCTGGCTGGAGGGAGAGCCAGCCTTTGCCATCAGCTCTCGATCTGTGCTTGCATCTAGCTGCCCATCCATCACAAAGACCTTTCCATCTCTGGCATTTTCCTGGCCTACCCCTATATATTTCTCCCTTCTGAGGCCCTCAGTGGGACCCCCAAAGTCCTGCTTTAATCTGTCCTGTTTTAGAGAGGTAATTCAGTAACTGGTCCCTCATTCCACCTGCCCTCTGCCCCTCCCCTGGAGCCCACCTCCACCCTGACCTGACTGGTCACTATCCTAGACAGCACTAGCTGAGGAGCTTATCTCAACAGGGCAGGAAACACTGATGCATCTTGTTTGTGGAGCCACTGTGACTCAGATGCTCCAACCAGTCCCCTGGCTCCAAATCTGGCCCTGAACCCTCTACCCAGACACACCCCAGCTCAATACCTTTGCCCAGCACCACCCTGTCCCACAATAACTGCAATACTGTACTGATTCAGTGTTCTTTATTTCCTTAGGAAAGTAACTTGGGGGGGGGGGGTTGGGGGAGCATAGGGAAAGCAGCTTGTCCCATCACGACAAACCTGGGCAGAAGGAACAAAGACAAGGTCTGAGGGGGGCCCTAGGGTGATTGTGAACACTCTCCAGAAGAAACAAAGGCCATCCTGACTCCCATCCCTCAAAGCCTAACTCAGCCCAGGGCTTGGGAAAGAAGCTGGCCAGTGAGGCCTTCCCCTGGGGAGTGGGCAGGAGGGCATCCTGTCCTCTTACCCCTCAAGACTCAGCTGGTAGCCGTGTAGCGGTTGCTATGAGGCGTGTCTCGATAGAAGGGGTCAACCGAAGTCAAGGTTCTGTAGGAAGAAAGGAAGCTGCTAGAAGGATGGGTGACCAGGCTTGTGACCTCTGCCTCCTTCCCTGAGATCCCAAGAGCCCGCAAGGCCCAGACAAGGGCAACCAAACCACAGACAATCTCTGCCTGCCACCTGGACCAGCCCTTACTGTCCAAGTGGAGGCTTTGAAGAACTGAGCAGCGGGACAGGAGGGGCAGGCCCACAGTTCATTCATCTTTAAATCCATCTTCCACAGCCCCCCGACACCATGGAGGAAGAGAGACATGCAGAGGAAAGAATCCGGGCAGGTAGGAGGCCAGGAATCAGAGTCTAGAATCAAGACCAGCCAGAGGAAACGGCCTCACAGGCACAACAGATAGGAGATAGGGCACGGGGGCAGAGCTGGGGGGCATGCTACCTTCCCACATGAGGGTGCAGCTGCCGCAGGGTCTCTGTGGGGTTTGGAGTGGTGTCCATGCGGGTAATAGATTCGTTGAGGGCATAGCCTCCTGCTTTCTGGGGCTGGATGCCACCTCGAGTCCAGCCTTCTCGGTCCAGTCCCTTGGGGATGTTCTCGAAGTACCTAAGGTAGTGCGTAGGTCCTTGATCACCGCTCACTTCTTTCTGAGGCCCGTCCCACCCTTCATTGCCAACAGATCTTGAGCCTTGGACCTCTTCAGTCCCCTCGCCTCTGTCCATGTCTCTCCTCTGCCTGTCGTGCCTGAGCCTTTGTCCACCAAGGACATTCTCACTCAGAAAGCCTGTCCCCATTCCTGGAGCCGAGCTCCTCTGCCTCATTCCAGAGTTGAGACGGATGTGGAGAGCAAAGGACGGGATCTGTGGCCTTCCCACCTGTGGCCCTGCCAGAAGCCAGAGAGGAACCTGCCCACCATCTCCCTAAGACTCTGACTCCCCTCCTTCGGCCAAGAGAACTAAACCCTAGGCCAGGTTGTGAGACACAAAATGAGGAAGGCTTGGCCCCCACCCTTGGCTTCTAAAGACGAATGCCAGGATGCTGCTGATAGGTCCATTTGGAAATCAGTGATTACAATCCCTCGGGGCTTTGGGATCCCCAGCAAGAAACAGAGTGCCTAACACCTGACAAGAATTCCTGACAGGTAACAGGGGCAGGTGTAGGGACTTGCAGAAAGGCTATAGCCTGAGGAGGGCCTACTGGGGCCTCAAAAGCTGAGTGGTCATCTAAAGAGGGACAGATCTTTGTCTCCCAACACCCAAAGTGCTCCCCTTTCCCCCATCACCCTTATGGGAAGGAGAGAAGTTACTGAACTCCCAAGCTGAAGCCCAAGGGTAATTTAGCTCAGAAGGCACCAAAGGCTCTTCCAGCTCAGACCTCTATTGCTGGCTGGTCCTCAACCAGAGAACTTTGCAATCTAGACTCCAATGCCACCTTCTTAAAGCAATCCCCTGTCCCAGCTTCCTGTTCCTCCTCTCCACTAACCACATCACCGATGTAATCATCCCAACCAGGGCCTAGGCCAGTATCTGCCCTCAGTCAGGACTCCGAAAACAGGAAGTACCCCAGAACAGGAGCAGGAAAAGGGAAACCTGACAAGCCAGAGAAACCTGGAATGCTCAGGTATGGAGGGCAATTGTGTGTGAGAGGAGTGCGGGGAGGAGGTCTGGCTTTTCCAGCTCTAGGATTCTATTCCCCAAAAGCACTTCCTGTTGGAGTGAGCTAATAAAGATGTAATTCCAGCACTTGGGAGGCAAAAACAGGAGTTCTTGCCACAAGATCTAGGCCAGCCTTGTCTACAGTGAGAGTTCCAGGCTAGTCAAGGCCACATAGCAAGACTGTCTCACAAAAACAAAGGAGGACTGGAAAGATGGTTCCGAGGTTAAGAGCACTGCCTGTTCTTTCAGAGGTCCTGAGTTCAATTCCCGGCAACTACGTGGTGGCTCACAACCATCGACAATGAGGTCTGGTGCCCTCTTCTGGTGTGCAGGCATGCATGCAGGTAGAATACTGTATAATATTAAAAAAAATAAATCTTTTTTTTAATATTTATTTATTTATTATGTATACAATGTTCTGTCTGTGTGTCTGCCTGCAGGACAGAAGAGGGCACCAGACCTCATTACAGATGGTTGTGAACCACCATGTGGTTGCTGGGAATTGAACTCAGGACCTTTGGAAGAGCAGGCAGTGCTCTTAACCGCTGAGCCATCTCTCCAGCCCCCTAAAAAAATAAATCTTTTTAAAAATATACTATTTCCTCTTTGTTGCTCCTAGATGCCCTCGCCACCTGACCCTGGCCTCTGAAGGCCCCTGCACCCATGGCTTTTGGATTGCCTTCCCCTGGAAGCCTCCTGCAGGCCTAAGTCCCAGCTCCTAGCTCACCTGCTAAGGAAGCACTGAGTTGACCAGCATGGGATGGAGGCAATGCCTTAGAGACTGATGTTTCGGCTGCTGAGACCCCTGCATTCACCTACTCTTCCCTAGCCCACCAGTCTAGCCCTAGTATCTTGTTCTGTCTGTGAGAGCTCCCCTTGAGTTGCTAGAACCTGTGTCTCCTGAGTAAGGAGCTCCCATGAAGCTTAATGTCACCCTGGGGACAGCTTTCTAACTAGTAACTAATGGGCCTGGGGTGTGACTGTCCTGGCTCTCCTTGGGTGGGGACAGCAGCGAGCTGTGTGCCTTACGCTGCTGTCCAGAGTTTCTGCCACAGGACAGCTGGCCTCATAACAGCCCATCGCTGCCTGCTTCCCTTTGCTTTCAACTTCCACGTGCCCCCTAAAGACCACTCTTCCCGTGAAGGGCTGGCACGCGATGTTCAGCTGATGGTCTGTGTGGGGGAGTCTTTAGTGTAGGTCTTGGTTCTCCTTCCAGAGGTCGTGACCTCGTGACTTGCTCTGCCTCATCTATAGTCTGTCAAACGGATCTCAGCTCTCAGCCCGGAAGGGAGCCTCACCCTTGGTTGTAGGTAGTCAGGTACCGTTGGTCTCTGTCCGATTCATAGGAGCTCCGGACGTAGCTGGGGTTGTTAATAGTGAACCCTGTGGGCTCCTGCAAGAGATGGAGACAGGGGGATGGTCAGGACTCAGGAGCATAGTTAGGGGCAGGGATGGGTGTGGCACTGTTACCTTGTTCCCCACAGACTCCCTGCCGAGCAGGGCAACGTTTGTCTGTTGCATCCGCTGGGGCCGCTGGTAGGACCTGTGGCTCATGCTGGCAGGCTGTGGGCTTGGAGCAGGCATCTGTAGGGAGCAGAGCCACAGACAAGATGGGAGGCTGGGTGGCTGGCTGAGTTCATACGGTGGAGGAAGGACGGGCAGGGCGCTTCCACCCCTGCCAAATCATTCCGTGTTTCCAAACACGCCACTCCGCCCAGGCCCCCACTTTACACTCCATTCGACACCCTTCACCCACCTCTCCAGATATTCTGCCTGTCCCCATTCTTCCCTGCTGGGCCCCTGTCACTCACTCTGGAGTTCAAGATCCTCTCATTCACTCGGCTGTATCCTGTGTCCCGATCAGAGCCTCTGGACAGCACAGGGAGAAACTCGCTTCCCTGAAAGAGGGAGCAAAGCATCTGTGGGTACCATCCCTTCGCAATTCCAAGCCGGGTGCAATTGTCCTCCTCACGGGCGGCCCTGGACCCCCAGGAGCACAGAGCTTACCTGAGGGTGACTTATAGGGAGGAAGTCCGACTTGGTGATGCTCCGTCCTGGGTGGGGGACCTGGGGAGGGGTGCACACTGGGAGATCAGCTTAACCTTCCTTGTCCTTCCTGGCTCCCACACTCTGACTCCAGCCCCCACTGTGTCAAGAATGCAGAAGGGTTCTGTACAGACAACTGAGGAACAGGTAGAGTTTCTGTGGAATGACCAACCCCAAGGTCCTGAATGGGAGCCAGCAGGGAAGTGACCTTGGCCTCACCTCTTGAACCTATTTGGACCTCAGTATTCTCATCTATAAAGTGGGATTCTGAACCATGGTCCATGTCTTCCACTACATACGTGACTGGAGGCCTTTGTGTCAGGAGTTTAAAACGTAACCACGCCCCCCCCCCAGAATTGGGAATTTCAATGCTTCTGAGACTACACTTACGGGGTCCCCAGGATATGCCTGTGAGGGCGGCTGGAAGACAGTGGGATTCTTGGTTGACTCTTCAGTGAAGCCAGTCTCTTCTTTGGAACCGATCGTCTTCTTGAGCAAGAGATCTGCAATAGTCAGAGTTGTCTGAGCTTTGTGGGGCCGCCTCAGTGTCCCAGCAGGAAAGGGACAGGCTCCAGGGTCCAGGCCAGGAAAAGAGAAGGGAATGGGCACTGACAGGCCAGGAGTAGCTGTGGGCAGGCCCTACAGACTCTGCTACAGCAGCAGGCCAGAGCTCTGAAATCAGGACATGGCTCCCTCAAGCCACCAATATGTCTGTCCTTCTTTCTCCCCTGGTGGCTTCTAATCCCCCTGGAGTCTTCCCTAGGGGTTGGAGAAGGAAGGCCAAGTTGAGAAGGCCTACCTGAATGGTTTGGAGCTTCCTTGATATACTTGGAATTGTACTCGGAAGCCATGAAGCGTGGACCCTGGAACATACAAGGTGGGGCAATAGGGACACACACAGTGGCCAGGATGGAGGGCAGACATTCCATGGTGGTGGTGGTAGCTCGTTGGGTGTGTGAACTCCCAGTGGGCCTGGGAGGAGGAGGCTAGCACAACACTCTGATATGATATCTGTCTGATATGCCTGAGGAGGAGGCATGGCAGTGTCCCGAATGCCTCCATGAAAACTCCAAGTCACACACCATGCTGAGTTCCTGGAAATGACCCCGAGGAACTCAGACAGAAGCAAGGGGGTCATGGCAAAGTGGGAAAAGCTGATGGAAGAAAATACATATAAGCTGGGGCACATGGGACAGGGCAGGGTATGGTGGCCACTTTGATACAGTTCGGTAACTATCAAATTGAAAATGCCTTGCTCTTTGCAATGTTCCTCAGGACCGGAGCCCACGTGCCATAGCTCCGTGAGAGTAATCACAGGGCCAGCCTCTGCAGGGGGCCCCCCCACTCCTTCCCATTCCGTCCCACTCACATAGTGCGAGTTCTCCCACTCCACAGAGCCCTTGCCCTGCTGCTGGTGGAGCAGGGGAACCTCCTTGGGCTCCAGTCCTGTGATGGTCTGAGGTCCATGATCCTGGGTATCGAAATGGACCTTCTTAACCTGGAGGAGGGAACACAAGTGGTTATCCTGCGGGTGTGGGAATGTCCATCACTTTCTAACCTCCATTTCTACAGAGCGCCTTCATGGCGGTCTGTGTGGTTCAATTACCATGAAGGCAGTGGGCTCTCCTGGATCAGAGTTTGCAATAGCTTGCTCCGAGTGACTCTCATGGGGACTCTGGGTCCTCAGGCTGCTATAGGCACACAACTCCTTGCTGGGCCCCTCAACCAGAGACTCCTGCCTTGTGGCCTTTGCATTGATATACTGCTCAGAACACACATCCCTTTGATAGCTTTGCCTAGAGGAATGCTTGCGTCTCTTGAATCCTGACCAGTGTTTCCATGGGAACCTGTTTCCCAGTCTTGGGTGTGTACTTCATCTCTCCTCCCATGATGCATTTTCCTCTGCTCTTACCCCTTCTGGTTTTTTTTTTTTTTAATCAAGTGTTTTTTTAATATTTATTTATTATGTATACAATATTCTGTATGTCTGCAGGCCAGAAGAGGGCACCAGACCTCATTATAGATGGTTGTGAGCCACCATGTGGTTGCTGGGAATTGAACTCAGGACCTTTGGAAGAGCAGGCAATGCTCTTAACCACTGAGCCATCTCTCCAGCCCCCCTTCTGGTTTTTTAAATTTTATTTTAATCTTAAAAGATTTATTAGTGGGGCTGGAGAGGTCCTGAGTTCAATTCCCAGCAACCACACGGTGGCTCACAACCATCTGTAATGAGATCTGGCGCCCTCTTCTGGTGTGTCGGCTTACAAGATTTGTTAGTATTTTCTGTGTCTGTGCTTGTGTATGTTGCATGTAGACCACAGAGGCCAGATGAGGGCATCAGATACCCCGGGACTGGAGTTCCGGACAGTTATGAGTCTCCTGATATGGGTGCTGGGGACTGAACTCAGCATCCTTTAGAAGAGCAGTGCACACTCTTAATCTCTGAGTCTTATCATCATTATTGGCATTGAGATTCGGTCTCGTGTGGTCCAGGCTGGTCTCAAATTTGATATGCAGCTAAGGATATGCCTCCGTCTCTCCAGTGCTGGAATTCCAGGTAAACAGCACTAGGCCTGGTTTTTGAAGTGCCAGGGGATGGAACCCAGAGCCTCATGAGTGTTAGGCAAGCACCAAACCCACGGAGCTACAGCCTAAGCACACTCCCTCCAAACTTAAAATGTGTTCAGAACAGATTGGTTGGACGAATGAGTACCTGTCCTCATGACCACGGTGGTGACTTGAATGATGCTAATCACGACGACAGAAGCAAAGCAGGTGGGGGTGGTGACAGCGAGGGAGAGGCAGTAAGAGCGGTGGCAATGGGTTTGAACATATGGATAGGACACTGGTCTCTGTGAGGCTGGAGTGGACGTGAGGGTGTGGAGGGGCAGGGGGGATAGCATGTGAAGATAAGATCACCCTGGGGGGTGGTCCCTCACCCTAGACTTCGTCATCTCGGCTTTATGCAATGGTTGGAGGTGCTGCTCCTGTTTGCTAGAAAGAACCTCCCTCCCCTCCTTCCTGCACACATCCTGGGGTTCACTCCTTCCCTGCACAGGCCCCGCACTGACCTCCTTGGAAAGTGGTCCAGTATTGAGCTTCTCTCGCCCATAGCCAGAGGTGGTCTGGTACAGGTTCCAGGGCATGGGGTGTTTGCCATCAGGCACTTCTAGGGGACAGTAGCTCTGACTGGTCACAGACTTGGAAGTGTCACGAATCTGTTCCCTGAGGGGTAGGAGGAAGCAAGAGCTTGGACCTCTGGGGCCATCTGCCTTTGTTCTGGGGCTGAGGGCTGCATGACTCATTCCCAGAAGCTTCCATCTCTCCCATCCCTCTCCCAAGCATTTCAACTGGTCAGTGAGCCCAGAGCCACCGAGGCCTTGCCTTGGAGCCTGGGGCAAATGACATCTCTGACAGCTAAGATTCAGCAGGACGGAGGTGGGAGGAAAGGGGTAATGGAAACTGTACCCTATGGCTGGATTGTCCAGGGTATCCAGATGGGGTTGGTAGGAGACCAGAGGCCGATAGTTGGATTTGTAGCCTGTGCCTACATGGCTCCCCATTCGGGGCTTGAACTCCTCCCGACCTGCGAGGGGGCAAGACCAAGACAGGACCAAAGGTCATCAGAAGGGGAGGAGTGGCTTCCAGGCCGAGTCGGCACCCCCTAGGGCCCACCAAGCTGGGGGGATACCCAACATCCCAAGTGATGGGAGCTGAGTAGGCCTGACCCTTCAGAGGACAGTGAGAACAGGAAACAAATTCAATGGCGTGGGGACACAAGAACCATGTGGCAGACTCACTGTGGTGACAGGATGAGGGAGGGGGCGGCTAGACAAGGCCAGCTTGACAGCACGAGTTTTGGGGTTCAGGGAATAACAGGCCAGCTCAGTGTGGCAGGTCACTGGTAGGATTGGCCTAGAAACTGCGCTGCTCCTGGCCTCTCTTCCCACCCGGGGTCCAGAAGGTAGCTCCCACAGAGGGGGTCCTCACCATAGGCTGTGCAGTAGCTGGTAGCATAAAACTTCAGAGGGTCAGAGCAGCCCCCCGAACTCATTTTCACATAAGGAGAGACAACCCCGAGAGGGAGTTTTCCCATCATGGTGCTGTGGGGCAGGGCCCCGCGAGCCTGAGAAGAAACCATGAGGCCCTCAGGAGTCCTGATCCAAGGCTCCAACCCCAGAAGGATGCTGACCCCAAGACAAGGGAAGAAACAACCCATCTTCCGCTCACACTGGCTTATCGCATACCAGCTTTCAAAAGCCCCATTTTAGAGCCAAGAAACTTGGGTGCCAAACCTCTTAAGAAGAGGCAGGAGCCGGGCTTCAGACCTGGGATTCAGGTCTGGGGTTCAGACCTGGGGTATTTGAATCCCAGTCCTCTGGTCTAACCCACCCCCAATGTGCGTTTTAAGGAGTCCATGAACAGAAGACTGCCTACCTGAGAATTTCTCTCCTGTGAGGCACCCCCATCTCTTACTCAGTTCCTTCTCCAATCCCCTCCCTCTGGAAGTTCCCTGTGCTCTCCTGGGACCCTAGACAGTAGGCCCCACCCTCACCTGCCCTCTGCAGTTGGCTCTGAGGTCAGCAGAGGCCACTGGAGGCAGGAGCTGCTCAAGAGAAGCCGGCCCTCCTGAGGTGGAGATGGCCAAGCTAGAGGAAACAGAGTGTTGCTTAGCAACCAGCACCTAGCAACAGCGTCCCAAGTCTCTGAAGCCCTTCTCAAACCATGGCCCAGTGAGGGGCTGACCTGTCCAGAAGAGGAGCGCCAGGTACGGCACAGACTTCTTTCTGTTCTCATGGCTCTGGCCCCAGCTGCCTGCGCAAGACCATGTCTTAACTGACAGAAAATAAAAGCTAACTCTGGACAATTGCTCCCATTTATAGAGTACCCACTTCTCCCCAGACACTTTACATCCTTTATCTCCATCCTCCTCCCGGCTCTTCCAGGTAGCTATTATTATCCTCTCTTTGCTGGGGAACAAGAGGTTTAGACAAGCAGAGCAGCTCGGCCAGCCGGAGGTCTCAAAATCAAAAACAAAAAAAAAAATTAACCCAGTTAAGATTCCACGTGGGTGGACCCAGATCACACTCCTATGCCTCTTGGTAAATTAATGTTTACTATGTTCTGCTCCAACCAAATCTGTGTTAAGCTCTTTACACACATTACCTCTTACAATTTCCAGACTCCCGATGAGCTCGGGGCTCTTGGTATATGGCCAAAAACCACAGCAGTGGTTAAGGTCACAGCTCCAGGCCTGTTGGCTTTGATAAGGCACCTTGCCTTTTCATGTCCTCTCTTCTCCATCTGAATCAAGTATGTGACTTCCGGCAGAAAGTGTGGGTGCAGCGTTTGATGAAAGGAAGGGGGCAACGTTGGTGCTTATCTGCAAGCTGTGGTCTGAATGCCGCTCCCAGCCAACTCCACGGGGACCCCGTAACAGCCTGCATGCCTCAGGCTGGTTTCTGGCCTTGTAAACATTGTGACAGTTGGGTCTCCAGGGGTAGGGGAGGAGCTCTGAGCAGTGTCTGCCAACTACTGGGGTGCAAACTCTGCCATCACTGCTACTTTCCGATAACCAATGCCATGTCCCAAATAGGAACTTTAAATAATTTCATGTTTATTTAACATGAAATTTAACAGCAAGGGTTAACGGCCAGCCTGTCAATTCCCTGCCTTCAGCTGTCACTAGTGTGTGAGCTTCTCCTCTGCAACAAGTGACCTATGAAGAAAAGGAACACAGAGAGAAAGGGACTGTCCTGCCTAGGATTAACACATGTTACATTGGCCCACCAGCACCAGGGATTGTGAGTACGTTATACCCCAACAGAGAAACCCCCGGATCAAGAAGTGGCCATGGTCTAGAAGGGCTTCGGGACAAACTGAGGCACAATGGATTCTCACCCTCCAAGGTCATGATTCAGCCCAGAGATCAGGGGTTCCAAGGGCGGAGGAGTGAATGCAGTCAGCCTTGCCTCCATCAAGCAGTTCCCAGATTGCCAACAGAGATGCCCATGGGCACTTCATGGATGAAACATGAGAAGATTTAGATGGCCCTTGGTGGGGCACACGCAGGGCAAAGGCAGAGAGAGCGAGAGCAGTGTTACTTCAGGCACCCCTGGAGAAGAGGTCACAGCCTGAGCTCAGATTCTGAAGCGGGGTGGCACGGGCTCTGGTCTGCCATTAAATGCATTTGAAACTTAGTGCAGGGTATGTGTGTCCTAATAGACTTTCTGGGAAATGGGGACAATAATGACAACTGCCTGTAGGTTGCAGCACAAATGAAGCATGCAGCCAAGCACCAGTGCATGCTAAAGGCCATCTACTGTGGTAGGGAAAGCCCTGGAGAGAGGCGCCGTGTGTGTGTGTGTGTGTGTGTGTGTGTGTGTGCGTGTGTAAATGTATGTCTGTATGTACAAGCATGGCATGTATGTGCATATCAGAAGGGAGCCCCAGTGTATGTTCTTTTTTTCTGCAGTCTTTTATTGCCCCTGAAGATAACAGTTGGGTGTTCAGAATTAGGAATTAAGTATCTCTAGGGGATCATTGTCATCCTTCCTTGTGCGTAATTTTTTTCTTCTTTTGATTGTTTTTATTGAGCTAAACATTTTTCTCTGATCCCCTCTCTTCCTCCCACTCCCTTCTACCATCTCCCGAGACACCCATGCTCCCAATTTACTCAGGAGATCTTGTCTTTTTTTCCTTCCTATGTAGATCCCCGTACGTCTCTCTTAGGGTCCTCTTTGTTGTCTAGGTTGTCTGGAGTTGTGAACTGTAGGTTGGTTTTTTCTTTATGTCTAGAAGCCACTTATGAGTGAGTACATATTACATTTGTCTTTCTGGGTCTGGGTTACCTCATTCAATATGTTTTTTTTTCTAGATCCATTCATTTACATGCAAATTTCAAGATGTCATTATTTTTTACTGCTGAGAAGTACTCCATTATGTAAATGGACCACATCTTCTTTATCTAGTCTTCAGCTGACTGGGCATCCAGGGGCATCTAGGTTGTTTCCAGGTTCTGGCTATGACAAACAATGCTTCAATGAACATAGTTGAGCACATGTTCTTGTGATATAATTGAGCATCCTTTGGGTATATACCCAACAGCGGTATTGTTGGGTCTTGAGATATATTGTTTCCTAATTTTCTGAGAAATTGCCATACTGATTTCTAAAGCAGTTGTACCAGTTTACACTCCCACCAGCAATGGAGGAGCTTATCCTACATCCTCTCCAGCATAAGTTGTCATCTGTGTTTTTATCTTGACCATTCTTACAGGTGTAAGATGCAATCTCAGAGTTGTTTTGATTTGCATTTCTCTGATGACTAAGGATATTGAGCATTTCCTTAAGTGTCTTTCAGCCATTTTAGATTCGTCTTTGAGACTTCTCTGTTTAGGTCTGTACCCCATTTTTAATTGAAAAAGGCAACTTGAGGGAGAAAGGGTTTATTTGGCTCACAGCTTAAGCGTACAGCCCAGCAAAGCAGAGAAGCCGAAGTAACAGAGGCTTGAAGTAGCTGCTCTCATCGCGTGCACAACCAGAAAGCAGAGAGCAGGGTCTGGAGAGGTGGTGCGGGGGTGGGGCACTTCGGCTCTTGCAGACAGCACGCTTCAGGTGACTCACAGTTATCTGGAACTCCAGATCCAGGAACTCCTATGCCCTCTAAGAAAACAGCAGAAAGAATGCATTCTGCTCAGCTAGCTTTCTCCATTTTACAGTCCGGGCTCCCTCCCTAGCCAGGGAATGGAGCTGTCAATAATTTAAATCTCCCTACAGGGGCAGAGGCAGGGAGACCTCTGTGGGTTTGAAGTCAGTCTAGTTTACATATGAAGTTCCAGGACAGCCAGGACTGCAGAGAGATCTTGTATCAAAAAACAAAAACAAACAACAACAACAAAAACAAAAAACAAGCCCTCCCATAAGCACACCTGTGGCCCATCTCCAGGAAATTCTGGGTCCTGTCAAGCTGACAATGAGCACGTATCATGGTAGGCTCCTTCCATATTTTGTTTGAGACCTAATTTCTTATTGGTCTGGAACTTGGCCATATAAGTTATGCTATTTACTCTCCGAGGTTCCAGGAATCTGCCTGTCTCTGTCTCCCATCCTGCCATGGCTGGAATTACAGGTTCATTCCTCTATACACAGTGTTATATGGACTGCCAGCCTCAAATCATGGCACAGGGACTTATTAGTAGTTAGGAATGCTCAGCCTTAGCTTAGGCTTGTTTCTAGATAGCTGTTTGTTTTTTAACTAAAATTAACTGTTTCTATTAATTTAAGTGCTGTCTTGAGACTTGTTAACCTCATTTTCGTACTGTCCAGCCCACTTTCCTGTTTCCTCCATGTCTGGCTGGCTGACCCCCAGCTGGCTGGCCAGCTCCCCTTTTCTCTCTGCTCACTAGCCCCACTTATTCCTCTTCTGCTAGCTATTGGCTGTTCATCTTTTTATTAGACCAATCAGGCACCTTAGGCAGGCAAGGTAAAACAGCAACACATCTTTACATAGTCAAACAATTGTTATATTCCACAATACATGGTTTCCGGGGATCCAAACTCAGGCCCTCACGCTTGTGAGGCAAGTGCTTTACCTACTGAGCCATGCCCTAGTTCTTTAGGCAAAAAGTTGAGGCATTCAGTTAAAGACAGGAATTCCACAGTGTCTCAGACACAGTCATGTGATGGAGTGAAAGAAAGCTCTACTCTGAGTTTGAGCTCAAAACTGTCTCCTCTGTAACTTCTCCAAGCCTGTTTTTGCATCTGCAATCCGGGAGGACACATCATCTGACTCACAAGGTCAGGGGCTCTGATGAGGTGAAATACCTGGCAACCGTGTCTGGCAATTGGCACAGGCAGAGGGAAAGAGGACTCTCCACCAGGAAGGTAATGGCAAATGTGAACTGGACTTCAGCCTAGATTCTGAGACATATTCTATGTGGCTGGATCCTGTACAGGGAAGAGAGGTGGGAGGAAAGTTCTAGATAGCCCCTTTGGTCACCTTGGGCTGCTGGACTTACAAAAGCAGCTGCTTAGGGTTAGCAGCCCCAGGTTGTTGCAAACCTTGTTTTTTGTTGTGCAGCGACATCTAGTGGTCGTAACTCAGAACTGCGGATGAGAAGGTTAACAGAGCTGGCAACTCCTTGGAAGGAGCTTGCAGAAAGATGGCTAGGACCAGGTTCACCTACACACCACTTACACACCCACTCTTCAGAACAAACTGGACAGGCCTGGGTCTCACGAAGGGCTAAAGCCTAACGGCTTCCCACATGGATGAAGGTACTTGTAGCCAAATTGTGTGACTTGGGCCTCTCTGTGTGCCTAGGTTTTTCTACCTCTACAGAGAAGCTAACAATCCTTTCAACCGGGGTTGAAATTCAGGACTCACATCATCCCTTGCTCTTCCCGTAATTGTTACTATTTATTAACTACTATCTCTGTGTGGGACACCAACCTAGGAAACATCAGACTCTTTACTTTTGAGACAGGGCTTCACGTCTACTTGCTATGTAGCCACTGGTGGCCTTGAGTCTGTGATCCTGCTGCCTCCACCTCCCAAATGCTGGGATCACAGGCATGGGCTACTATACTCAGTTTATACAGTGCTGGGGTTTAACCCGGGGCTTTGCGTATGCTAGGCAAGCGCTTCACCAAGTGAATTACACTCCCAGTCCTCGCCCTCTGCCACCCCATCAGTTTTTCCTCCGGCCCTAAGAGCCAGTGATTACTGTAACCTATTTTACAAGTGGGAAAACAGCTGCAGTCTCACAGGCAGGAAGAGGTGGATCTTGGATCCTCTGCAGAGCGCTGGGAGAGCAGCCGTGAGCTCTGACACCACTCGGTTCAGCTTAATGGTTTTGCAAAGTAATGGCTGCCTCGGGCAGGAGGGCAACATCCTCCTCTTTTTTAGATCCGAATCAGTTCAGGTACTTACGCTCTGGGCTACAGGTCCCCGTAAGAGGGCTAAATGGAGCATGTAAGATGTCGCACAATCAAGCATGCATGGTTTCACATCGGCTGGTGCATCATGATGGCTGAGCTCGGAGTGCGAAGCTCTCAAGAAGAGAGAGGCCAGCAGATTCCAGCTTAATGGAAGGGTACCATCCATTAGGGGCATTCAAGCAAGAGCCGCACAGGCTGACAATGACAGCAGACCAACTCGGGATTTGCGGGGTACCAGACACCAACCATCCTGATCATTTCCCACACTCTAGCACACCTGAACCTCACCACGAGCAGTGGAAAAGACCAGATTCCACTTCATGGATGAAGGAGCCGAGGCACAGAGAGCCTGCCAGCCTGGGGTCACACAGCGAGTGAAGGAAGCAGCCACTATTTGAAGCAGGTGGGCCCGCCTCCAAGGCCACGCTGCCAACCGCTTTGACAGCATCTCATAGATTGTGTCAGAGGTTCTCTGATCTCCTTTCAAATATCTTACCTTTGATGACATGGTTTCTTAGGCTGGTTGGTTCTTGGTTTTTCGAAACACGAGTTTCTCTGTGTACCCCTTGGCTGACTTGAAACTTGATTTGTAGACCAGGCTGGCCTAAAATTCAGAGATTCACCTGCCTGTGCCTCCTGAATGCTAGGATTAAAAGCATGCACCACCACTGCCCAGCCTAAATCCTATAAGCAAAAACAAACAAAAAAACCCAAAAAAACAAAAAAACTCATCCATCCCTCTGGTGGTCTCTCACACCCAGTACCTCAAATGCCCTGGGCAAACAATTCACAGAGAAGAACATTAAAAGTGAGGCAGGGGGATGTGGATGTAGCTCAGTTGGTAGAGTGCTTGCCTAGCATGCATGAGGCCCTGGGTTCAATCCCTAGTACTGTATAAAACTGGCGACGCCACTACGCAGTGGTAACACATGTAATCACAGCATTCAGGAGGTCGAAGAAGGATCCTGGAAGTTCAGTGTCATCCTCTTCTACACAGTGAAGTCAAGGCCAGTTCAGGATACACGAAACCTTAACCCCAAGAGGAAAATAATAAAGATTTTAAAGAGCCCTAACTTCAGGGCCTCATGGATATGCCTTTCCATCAGAGATCTGTCACTGGCTCAGGAGGCTTGTCCTAGTCATGACCGTGGGAGGTGGCTGCTTCCTGGGCTGGAGGAAAGAGATGACACAGCCAGAGCGAAGAGGAGTCTGGGTGGTGCCAGCACCAGGACCATGGGGGAGTGGTGGGTGATGTGGCTGCGGAGACAGGTCATGTGTCCAGAGATGCGGTGGACAGGTACCATCTCTAGTTTCCCTACACTGGAACCAGTGAGCAGCCTTAGTGAGGCAGCAATGACCTTTCAAAACTGCTTTGACAAACTGGGGTGGCAGGCCAGTCAGCAGCATGTCTGCCAGGCAAGCAAGAGAACCTGATTCAATCCCCAGAACCCCATTTTTTTTTCTTTTTGATTTTCAAGACAGGGTTTCTCTGTAGCATTGGAGCCTGTCCTGGAACTTGCTCTGTAGACCAGGCTGGCCTCGAACTCACAGAGATCCACCTGTCTCTGCCTCCTGAGTGCTGGCACTAAAGGCATGTGCCACCACCACCCAGCTAAAACCCACATTTTCTAAAAGGGGAGGACTGGAGAGATGGCTCAGCACGCATTGCTCTTGCAGAGGACCCAGGTTCAGTTCCCAGTACCCACAAGGTAGTTTATAATCCTCTCTACTCCAGTTCAAGGAGATCTGTTGCCTCTGATCTCCACAACCGCCATGAACAGATGGTGAGTTGTGTGACCAACCCTTTTGTGGAGAGACCAACATACACATCTATTCACCCCAGACAGGGAGTCCATGGCAGACAAAAGTACCAGACAGGTATCTACCATCAAAGTCCAAATTGATTAACCAGTGAGTTTTATTGAGGTCACTTACAGGAATGTGGGTGAGGGGCTACTTACAGAAGAAGAAAGGCGTCAATAACAACTGCATCACCAAAGCCCACCCCAGCATGGGTGACAGCTCACAAAGCAGGGACCTGGGGCACACTGCACAGCCTGTACCAGCTCAGAAAGTTGGAGAATGTCCTCTCACCCTCAATTAGTCTAAACCTCTTCCAGGCAACTCAACTGGCTTCTGCTTCTTCCAGGAAGCTGGTCTGGATTCAGTCTTCTTTGCAGCTTGGTTCATCTTAGAATTCTTTGCAGCCTGCCTTGTCTAAGAGGGACTCTCAGCTTTTATAGCTGGTAGAGAGGCACAGTGAGTCTGTTCAGTTTCAGGGACTTCCTGAAGCTATTCTGAGTCCTTTATCATCCTGCTTAAAGAACTTCCCTGCAGGATGGAATGTCAGAGAAAACTGTTGCGTGTGTGTGTGCCTGCATGCACACACCATGCATATACACACACAAGCAAAACACTCATACACATTAGAAAATAAAAACAGGTGTAGTGACATATGCCTGTAATCCTATCACTTGGAAGGCAGAGATAAGAGGACACTTGCTTGGAGCTCGCTAGTCAGTTGGTCCAGCCTACTGGGCAAGTTTCTAGGCAGTGAGACACCCTGTCTCAAAATACAAGGCCGACTGTATTTGCTGACTGAGTGGAAACAGCTCAGTCAGCAAAGTGCCTGTCATGCAAGCATGAGGACCTGAGCTTGATCTCCCAGAGACACATGAAAAAGGTGGGGACAGTAGCCCATGCCAGTAATCCTAGCCCTGAGAAAGAAGGGACAGGAGGATGGGTCACTGGGGCTCACAGGTCAGTCAGTCTAGCCAATCTGTGAGTTCTAGGTTCAGTGAGAGACTCCATCTAAAAATTATAGGTGACTAGTGACTGAGGAAGATACCTGATGTTGACCCCTGGCCTTCACACATATGCACACCCATGTACACACACAAACATTAATACACACATACACTGATTTAAAAAAATAAACACGGTGGGCAGTGTCTAAGCAGTAACAGTTAAGGCTGTCCTCTGACTTCCACATGCAAAAGTAAATGTGCATGCCGGGTGAGTTTGCATGAGTATGCACATGCATCTCTCTCTCTCTCTCTCTCTCTCTCTCTCTCTCTCTCTCTCTCACACACACACACACACACACACACACACACACACAGTTTGGGGACTCTGTTCATGGAGTGACATCACCCTGGGAACAGAAATGCCATGAGTCTAATAGGTTCAATGCAATTTCTCCCCAGCTCCCTTCTTGAAGATACTGACTTCCAGGATGGACAGAGGCTCTCTCCTCATTCCTAGCAGAACTCTGAGTCTTCTTGCAAGAACTCTAGAGCACTGATTTGATAGCTGTTCTGGCTCTGCCTGCTCTGTTCTCTGTCTCCTCAGGTGAACTTGTTGATCTTGCAGAAGATTTAAAAATTTATGACTCCCTCAGAAGATGCAGCAAGGGAGAGCAAGCATGAGTCAGTCTCCATCTCACACAGCAAGGGAGTCTCCAAAGCAAGACAGATACTCAGGAAAGGGGTTAGAGGGCAAGTCCTGCAAAGGCCAGGGATCTGGGCTCATATCCCAAACTCAGGCCTCCCCTCCCTATGCCCACTTCCTCGGCTGCACACTGGAATCATGGAGAGATGGTTCAGAGTGGAGTGGAGGAGCCAGAAAAGGCAGTGTCCAACTGCTGAACACACAGCCTGCCACACTGACAGGACTTAGTGACTACGTTGGGCAGTAACAACACTCCCAGCCTGCCTTGAGTTGGAATGGCTGGAGCTAGGGGAGGAGCTACTCTGTGCCACCCCCATCTGAAGTACCCTGGAGGTACAAGGGTCCCCTCAAGAACAGAGAGTGAATGAATGTCAGACCTGGCAGATGGGGACAGCCTGGTGTTATTATGGAAGCCTGCTGTGATTTTAATGTCCCCCAAAATCCATGTTGAAAACTTAACCCCCAAACTTGTGTATTTGCTGGTATGAAGACATGATTAGAGTCAGATGGGGTCCAAGATGGCAGCATTAATGACTTTACATGAAGAGAGGGACCCCTGAGCAGAAACCCTTTCTAACAGGCGCTGATGTGTCCCTTGACCAGCATGGCACCATACCCTGGACTTCCCAGTCTCCAGAGCTGTAAATGTAATTTACAGCTGTAACTGACCCGATCAGTGGCATTCTGTGATCGCAGCAGAAAAGACTGACCAAACAGCCTGAACACATGCTGGTCTGTGACCTGCAGTACTCCACAGGGGCACATGGAGTTCTCTGCCAGTGGGAGGCCCAGAGTGGGGGCAATCAAGATGTCTCAGGAAGCCCACAATCAGCCCTTGGTGACTCAGAACACAAACAAGAAGCAGGTATGTGCTGCTGGGAGACCAAGTTCTGGGGTCTGTCACTATATACAACTTAGTATATCCTGGCTTTTATGCATTGTTATCATCGATATTGATGGGTTGATCGACTGACTGATGAGTCTACATGTGAACATGTTTATGTGCGAGGATGCCTGTGGGCCACAGGATGCATAGAGTTCAAAGGTCAGCCGCCGCAGGTGTTGGCTCTTCACACTCACCTTGTCTGAGGTAAAGTCTTTCTCATTGTTTCCATCTGTGCTTCACACTCCAGGATCCTGGCTGGAGCACTTCTAGGGGATTCTCCTGCCACGACCTTCCCCCACTGAACCCAGCTTTACAGGTTCTGAGGATTTGAGCTCAGGACATCAAACTTTCCCAATAAGCACTTTTATCCATTGAGATATCACCCCTGGTCCAACCTCCATAATTTTAATTAATTTGTTTTTATTTTATAATGCTGGGGATAGAACTCAGGGCCTTACAAAAATGGCAGGCCAGCACTTTATCACTAAATTATGTCTGTGATTAAGCATCATAATTTTTAAACACTACATTGTTGTATTTTATATGTTAAATGTCTCTCGAGTGTTAATGTGTTAAAGCCCAGGACCCCACAGTGGTGCTATTGGGAGGTACTATTACTATGGCCCTTAAGAAGCGGAGCCTCACCAGAGGTCCTTAGGTCACTGGAAGGGATTCGGTTGTCAGAGATTTTATGACTTTGGCTTCTTCTCTTTCTTTTGCTTCCAGGCCACAAAGTGAACAGCCTCTGCCACACACTACCTGCCATAGCCGGCTGACTCCCCCATTAGACGCCAAAGCAGTGGGTCTGCCCGGTCCTAGACCAGAAAGAACCTCTGAAACCTTAACCCAACAACTTTTTTGTATTTGTAAGTTAATTATCTCAGCTGTTTCATCATAATGAAAACCTGTTTAACTTTATAACTAAGTGCAGTAGGTTTAGCATGCCACGTAAGATCTGTCATTCTCCCTTCTTGAAGCCCCAACCTAATGCTTTCCCACCATGCCCTCTGTTCTCGCCCTGCCAGGAACTTGGCAGCCCTTCCCAAACACACCCTGCACCCTCCACATGCTTGCCTTTGCCTGCACAATTTTCTCTGCCTGCACCCCCTCTCCTTGCTGGGGCACCCCTCCCAGGGCAGAGACCGGAAAGTCCCTCCCTGCACTGAGCTCCTCGTTGATTCCCAAAGTGACAAGAGCTCACTCTCTAGCTGCATCTGTGTTTTGTTTGGAAAGATGAAAGTCGTATCTAAGAAACCGGATCCTGAGTGCTACCAGCTCCTAGAAGATCAAGAGCTCGCCTTGAAGTTCAATAGGACCTGACTCGGGAGCCGAAGCGCTCACTAGAGGCTGAGGTCTTGGGCAGTAGTCTCAGACAAGAGAGAGGTGGCAGAATGCAGGCCCAAACAGCAGTGTGATGCATTCAAGAGGGGGAGGGATCCAAACCAGAAGACACGTGGGCAGGCAGCATGACTCGTCATTGCCTCTGCTGCTCAGCTCCCGCTCTTCTGTAGAGATAGGAGTGAGATACGCACGCAGCACACCGCACGCACGTAAGCACTGTTTAGCTTACAGTCTGAGACTCAGGCTCCCAGAGGTGATGACTAACCAAATTAGGGGAAAGAAGAACTGTTTGACTGTTTTCCTGACACTGACCAGGCAACAGGCCATGTGACCCAGGTTCCCAGCTCCAGAGCCTCTGGCAATGCTGCACAGGGGCCTGTTAGGTGGCAGGAGTCTCCTGTGAGTTCTGGAAACCATACCTACTCACACATCACTGAAACTAAACATTCTGGACACTGGCCACCATTCTATTCCCTTTGGTGACAGAGTGATAACCTGTGCCAGAGTAAGCAATCCTTCGAGTCTTTTGCTTTCTCCACCTTCATACATAGGGCTCTGGCTGGGAACTGATGAAGACAACCCAAGGACAGTAAGTAGGGAGGCTTCAGTACTCAGTCCCTTCCTTCTGGTCTCTGGGGACTGACCAAGGACATGTCTTCTGGGAAAGCTGAGGAAAGCATCCAGCTGAGGCTGGGGCGGGGGTATTGATTCTTTGGCAATTTCACATCATGTGCCCCAATCCCACTCATTTTCCATTCCTTCTATATCCACCCTCCATCCCTGTCACCTCCCCCCCAAAGAAAATAAAAAAATAACTGGACAGTCATGGCATATACTTGTAATCACAGCAGTCAGGAGGCAGGGGCAGGCAGACCTTTGTGAGTTTGAGGCCAGCCTCTTCAAAGTGAGTTCCAAGACAGCCAGGGCTGTTACAGAAAACTAGAGAAACCCTGTTTTGAAAAACAAAAAAAAAAACAAAAAAAAAAAAAAAAAAGAGGAAGAAGTGTCCTCAATCCCTTGGCAGAATCAGCTGTGTGCACCTTCTCCACTCCGCTCCACCTTGCCCACCTCTCCATCACATATCTGTCTGTTGTAGTGGCATTGGAAGCTATGGTGTGTTACACAGTGGACCCTTTTGCCCAAAAAGCTTTACTTAAAAATGTTCATCGCAGGGCTGGAGAGATGACTCAGCGGTTAAGAGCATTGCTTGCTCTTCCAAAGGTCCTGAGTTCAATTCCTGGTAACCACATGGTGGCTCACAACCATCTGTAATGAGGTCTGGTACCCTCTTCTGGCCTGCAGACATACACACAGACAGAATATTGTATACATAATAAATAAATAAATATTTTTTAAAAAGTGTTCATCGCAATGAGTCATTGGTTTGGCTCAAGGCCTCTGACTTCTGCTACACCTCACCAAGATTCCTCTTTGATATCCTGCTGTTGTCTTGACCATGGAGATCCTGCGGTTATGATTCTGCAGGACCAGCCCCTTCACACTTTCCAGAAGTTCATAGATGAGGTAGGTGTTGGGGTGGGCCAACTCAAATCTCTGAATCTAGGCCCGGGTGGTAGCTGAGCTGGTCAGTCTGCCAGCTCTCCCATGCTGCCTAGGCAAGGGGTGGGGTATTGCTGAGTCTTGAACCCAAGGCCTTGTGTCAGAGCTTTACCACAGAACCATGTTCCTGGATCCCTGGACCTGTCGAGTCTCTAAAGTATAGTAGAGGTGCCACATTAGTAGTCAGCTCTGAGGCTGGAACTCAGAAGCATGGTTTGAAAGAGAATAACTCGCATACATGTGGTCAGGAACACCCTGGCGTGGAGGTCACTAGAGTATTCAGAAAAAAAGAGGTCAGCATTAGAAAGATCACTGTTTTCCACAACTTGGCCATGACTCACAGAGGCAAAGGGATGACCAGAGACTCAAGAAGCCCAAGGTAATGTCAGACTGTATATCTAAGGTCAGAGGTTTCTCCTACGGTTCAGTAGCAATGGTCTGAGGATGCAGAGGTCTCAGTGTGCTTGGGAAGGGAGTAATGAGGTAGAAAGATAGTGACACACCATGAGTTCACTGTCCCCAGTTGCACTGGTGACACACAATGAGCCTGTTCTAAGATGAGCTGGTGACGCACCATGAGCCTTCTGTTTTAATCTCTGTCAAACTGCAGCAAGCAATAACAAGGAAATGACAGCTGAGCTAATTCTCTGGCTTACCGCAGGGAAGGTGGTTTCTTCATACTCAGTTTGAAATAATATAGGCAGCCCTCCTGCTTTGTGTAGCCCACTGTTCTGACCAAGTGGCCTCTGGGAAATCAGTTGCAGTACAATGGCCGGTTGAAGGTCCTGAGGACCAAGGCCTTTCATTCCTTTACCCACATCCCTCTGGCCTGACTGATAACAGCCTCACCAACCTCCTTACTGAGGCTCCCTCTGGTTCCCTGGGTGTCTAGAGGTTTCCCACACACTACAGAGTAAGCCACTTATGCACAAAGTGGAAATGAAGTGGAAAGCAAAAATGGTATCCTGGCCAGCTACCCTCATCCCTCGCACCGTCAATCCTTTTGTTTGCCAAGTCAAGATTTACTTTATACTCGGGGCACAAGCCCCCATATCTACCTCAAAGTCCAGAACCTGTGGTGATATGCACAGTCTTGTCTCCTGTTTGTGTGGCTTCTCTTTGTCCAACCATTCAACCACCAAAGGCCTGGTAGACCACCCTGGTTACCTGCTCAGGCTGAGCGGGACCGCCAGCCACTGCTGGGCTCTTGGACTCTACTTTCAGTCTTCCTGTTGGCTCAGCCCTTCTCTCTGGGCGGGTGGGGAAATCTTCCTTCGTCATCCTACTCCTTGGCGATAAGGAAGATGGCAGAGCAAGCTATCCCTAGGAACAACGTACCGCCCCCACTGCTAGCCCAAGTCTAGTTGGAGTAAATAATCAATAGTATTAGTCATCACTTGCTGTTCAGACAGCAAAGGAGAAATTGCCCATGTTCGGGTAAGATTGATGTACTAAGTGCTTAGAGTTGGAAATACTAAGTAACTACCTTCAAAAAAAATTTGAGGGCTTCAGTAGGTAAAGGTGCTTGCTTTGCAATATTATTAGCCTGGAACATTCAATCTCTAGAACCCACAGGGTAGAGGGAGAGAAAGGGACTCTTACAAGCTGTCCTCTGATCTCCACACGCAGAGTATCATACATGCCCTGCCCTATCCCCACGCATGTTTCTAAAGTTAAACACAAATTGAAGTGGGAAGTTCTCCAGTTCAAGGGACAAATTCTCATTCACACTAGGCAATCAGTGACTTTTCTCCCCGTAAACAAGGCTACACTGGAGCCCAATTTACCACTGGCATCAATTATCAACTGAGACAATAACAGCACATAACACATGAGCCCAAACTTGGTGGTATGAACTAATAACACATAAGAGTTTGTGGGTTAGCAATTAGGACTGGATGTGATAATTCTGGTCTTTTTAGAAAAAGATTTATTTTTATTTTACATGTATGAGTATCTTGCCTGCATGTTTGTCTATGCACCATGTATGTACAGTAGCTGTGGAGGTCAGAGAAAGATACTGCCCTGAAACTGGAGTTACGGTTTTGAGTTGCCATGTAGGTGCTGGGAACCCAACTCAGGTCCTCTGCAAGGGCAGTGAGCGCGCTTAACTGCTCGGCCTAATTCTTCCTGTCTTTACCAAATTAACATGTCAGTTGAGACTGGGGGTGGCTTAGACATAGTCCCTCACTTTCCACACGTGGCCTGGGCAGGTTCACAGATGGCATGAGAACTAGAGTAAGCACTCATCACGAGAGCTTCACGATCACTGGCAATCAGTAGCCAATGCCAGAGCCATGGCTGATCCCGTCAAAGCTGCACAGCAGGGGCTGATGAGATGGCTCAGTGGTTAAGAGCACTGGCAGCTCTTCCAGAGGTCCTGAGTTCAATTCCCAGCACCCACATGGCAACTCACAGCTGTCTGCAACTCCAGTTCCAGGGGATCTGACACCTTCATACCAATGCACATAAAATAAATTTAATAATAAATTATTTTTTAAAAAGCTGCACAGCAAAGGGTAAGGCTGCCAGGCTTAAGAGTCTGTCTGGCAATCCCGATTGATGAGTTGAATGGAGAATAATGAACTTATTATAAGTATGGCCTTAAAGATTCTGTGGCCTAGTGTCCTCATGGCTGCTGCAAAGACAGACCTATCAACCAAGGCTAGCTTCTGCCCTGCTGCTGCCTTGGGGGGGGAGGGGCGGGTCAGTGGCTGAGACACAGACGAGGCCTCCTAAGCCTTCTATTCAGCTGTTCCTCTTCAGCCATCCCTGGGGTGTGGGCTGTATCTCATTGATTTGTCTGTGTGTCTGGTACTGAGCATAGCACGCTGCTTGGCAATCAATGAAATAAAGCACAGAAGACAACAGTGAACGCTTCAAGGAAAGACAAGGCCCATTCTTCTCCATCCCTAGTGTCTAGTGAAAACCATTACAGTATATCTTTCCAATTAGATTTCTGAGCATCGCTCATCCTGTTTCTACTCAGACAGGATCTAATTCAGTATCCACTAAAACCTCCCACGGCATGACTCTGCTGAGGGATGGGAGCCAGGAGCAGCAGGGGTCCGGGAGCAAGCGTTCAGCTAAAGAGGGCTAGCCTCAGGGTCACCAGCCTCAGGGTCACCAGCCTCAGGAGGCTGGCTTGTCAGCATCAGCCTTGAAACAGAAGCTGTGATGGAGTGAAAGCCAATGTGGGGACCCTGGAATGAGGTCCCTAAGTGCTTGCTGACAACACTCATCCAACCCTCAGCCATCCCCCTCACCCACACTGAAGAAACAACCAGTAAGTGACAGGACAACCTTGTAAGCACCAGACTTTGTCTTTGTTGGGCAGGAGAGTAGAAAATACTCACAGTAGAATAGGAACTCTAATCCTTGCCTCTTTCTCCCCGTCTCTAAGTCCAAAGGAAGTATGAGCTCATGAAGTGTTTGGCTTCATGTGTCCTACTTGGAGGGCTTAAGTAATTAAGTCTGCAGTGGCTAAGGCTGTGACCATCTCTCTGTGAAAATCAATGCCCCAGGGTACTCATTACAGTTTGAATATGAAATGTCTCCCACAGGCTTATACTGGGGACTGCACTGCCAGCTGATACATTTTTGGGAAGTGACTGGCTCCTGAGGACTCTGACCTCGCTCCTTATGGAGTTATCATATGGTGGCATTATTTGAAGGTAGTAAATAGCAAGAGGTGGGGCCTAGCTGGAGAAAGTAGGTCCTGGAGACATACCCAGGATGCATCTTGTCCCTTCTGTCTGCTTCTCCCTACTGCCTGCCCACTGAGATGGAGAATGTTGGGACTCCATACCCTTCTGCTGTGGTGCTCTGTCAACAGCCCCAAAACAGCAGAGTCAGTCAACCACGGACCATAACTTTTGAAACTGTGAGTTAAAACAAACCTTTCCTCCTTTTAAGTTAATTATACTAGGCATGATTTTACAAGAAGTGACTAACAGTTCTACAGGGAGCCACTAAAGGGTAGCCACAGCTGAGTCATCAGGATCGGCAGCCTTACACAGACTGCAGCAAGATCTACAAAGGGGCTAGTGCCATGAAGCGGCATGACACACGGTAGCCCTGGGGGGGGGGGGCACTGCCTCCTTTGAGACCCTATCACTTCCTACCTGTGACTCTAATCAAGTGAACCATTCTCTGCTGGTCAGATACTCATGTGTCTGACGCAGGCTCTGAATGAGGTCAGTGAACAGCAACATGTCAAACTGAGAACAATGAGTCTAGCTGGTGATTCCTTATGGGTCCTGGGGAGCTGCTGGCCCTGGTGATACATTTATTAACTCTTTTGAAAATGCACTGTGGCCGGCCTAGTTTTCCTTAATGCCTAATAAAGGGGAAAGTGTTTACATAGCACCCTTGGGCTTGACACTGAGCAGCTCAAGGTAGCACGATCCTTCACTTTCAAAGATTACACAAACCAGCAGCACAGAAGGAAAACAACTCCTTTAGAAGCATGCCATTCTCAGGTGCAAGGACAGCAACCGAACACTGTGTGAAATAAGACAAATGAGGGTAAGACGGGATCAGTCAAGGTGGGGAGAGCCGACACAGCATATGTGGCTTCTGGGGTTTGTTGTAGAATGTGCTCAGGATAAAGAGGGCATCGACATCCTTTAGAACTGGAGTTAGACAGCTGTGAGCCATCATGTAGGCGCTGAGAACTAAGCCTGGGTCCCCTCAGGGAGCAGTCAGTGCTCTTAACCACTGAGCAACCTCCCCAGCCCCACATTTTGGCTTTTTGATCATGGATGTATGACTGACTCTCTTGTCTATAAAACAGGCCTATCGCACCTGTCTCTGAGAATGCTATGAAATAACTGAGGGCTGCTTTCCCCACTTCCTCCCTTGGCCAGGGAACTCTTTTTTCCCCTTTGTCTACAGCTCTTGAGTTACCAACCCTGTGTTTATCAGTTCTGGCCTGCTTTTCTTTGGCTACCACTTTCACACACCAGCTAGGGACTGCCTCTCCTCAGCTGTAGAGCAAAGAGAACATCATCAACACACGGCCCTCCTAGCTACTTCATTCTAACAAGTGTGCTTCAGGCTGGCCCCAAATTCACTTTAGAGCCCAGGCTAGCCCCAAACTCACTTTATAGCCCAGGCTGGCCCCAAACTTACTTTATAGCTCAGGATGGCTTCAAACTCTTAATGTTACTCCTACCTCAGGACCACAAGAGCTGGGATTACAGACATGACCTATGACACCCAGTTAACATGTTATTTCTTATGTGGCTTTATTATTTGGTCAACTAAAATAACTTTAAAGGCTGTAGGAATGAGGGGGAAAGTTTGCCACAGTGACTACCACAAGGTCAGAAAACCTGACTATAAGTTTGTAAAACCTCATTATTAGCATGATTATGGGTTGTATAGGAACAGACAAAATGAAGGTAATTGTAAGGGTTAGAGAACTGCCAACCTCCTTCTCTTGATAGCGTTCAATATTCAATTATCTTTCAGCTTACAAAGTGCATGTTGGGAAGAAAATCTGAGAGGATGTTGACTTCAGCAGCGTACCCACACCATTCCTGCTTGGTGGCCTCCTTCAGCTCGCTGTGCCTTGGGTGGGCTCAGTTCAGGGGCTTAGACTGGCTCTCTCTGGCAGAAAGAACTATACCAGATTGGAAGGGGGTAGTTTTACCTTAACAAAGGCCAGGGCACTGGGTGTAGGGTGGGCAGCTCTTCAAATAGCAGCTGCATTTTTTGTACTCTTGGGGCTGAGGCAGCTGAATTGCTTCCCCTACAGTGCCCTCTTGTGGCAGGCCTGCACTACAGCACATAGCAGCAGGATAAGGAGTCTGACCCGAGCTGTACAGACAAGTGCAGGTTAGAATGAGTGAGCCATCTTGTATTTTTAAAAAATATTTATTTATTTATTTATTATGCATACAATATTCTTTCTGTGTGCCAGAAGAGGGCACCAGACCTCATTACAGATGGTTGTGAGCCACCATGTGGTTGCTGGGAATTGAACTCAGGACCTTTGGAAGAGCAGGCAATGCTCTTAACCGCTGAGCCATCTCTCCAGCCCGCCATCTTGTATATTACACGTCTGTCCTGGTAGAGGTTCAAGTGCCTAAGAAAGAGCAGGAAGTCAGAGTCTACACCAGAAGCACCATGACCGCCAGTGGCACACAGCTTAACGAGGCTTTTCAAAGAGATATTCCAGATCTGGGGCCCGCAGTCTCTGCTCTTTGTTTTTGTTTTTGGTGAACTCTCTCAGCAGTTCCATGACTTCATTTTCAAATATTTCTGGAGCTGGTTTTGCTTCTGCAACAGAAGGGTGGGCAGAAAGAATTGTACCATAGTCAATGCTCACGTGAAGACTTGGAACTATGAAGCTGCATACAGTGCTCATGCCTGTAGTCCCAGCACTTATGAGACTAAGGCAGGATGATTATTGCAAGTTCAAGACCAGCCTGGGTCACAGAGTGAGCTCTACATATCTATAATCCCAGCACTGGAAAAACTGAGGCAGAAGAATCAAGAATTTAAAATTAAAGCCAGGTAAGGTTAGAGCTTGCCTTTAATCCCAGTACTCTGGAGGCAGAGGTGAGTAGATCTCTGTGCATTCCAGGACAGCCAGGGCTACACAGTGAGACCCTGTACCAAAAGGCGGAAAAAAAAAATTTGAAGCCAGACTAGGATACAAAATGGAACCCATCTCCAAAAGCTAACAAAGGGCTCAGGAAATGACCCAGTAAGTAAAGCATTTGGCATGTAAGCATGAGGGAGGGCCTGTGTGTCCAGGACTTACATAATCCAAGTATGAAGGCACACATATGTGATCTTAGTGCTACTCTAACAAGACAAGAGAATCCCTGGAGGGCCTAACAAACTAGGCAAACCTGTTTGCCATGCTTGAATTCCATTCCCGAAACCCATGTAAGGGTAAAAGAGAACTAACTTCACACTCAGACCTCCACATGGGTACTGTAACATATGTATGCACACACCCTCTCTGTCTCTGTCTCTATCATACACACACACACACACACACACACACACACACACACACACACAATTTTTTTTAAAGCCAGCAAACAAAAATGTGATGCAGGAGTTAGAGAGATGGCTCAGCAGTTAAGAGCATCTACTGCTTCCCCAGAGGACCTGAGTTTGATTTTAGCACTATGTCTGGTGGCTCACAACAACCTGTATTCCTGTTCCAGGGGATCCAATGCCTTTGGCCTCCACTGACACACCAGCACTCACATGTGCATACAGACACATATACATACGCATGACGAAAAAGAAAATAAATCCAGGAAGGAAACTATTGTGAGAAATCCATGGTGTCATTGGCTAAATGGCTCAAGTTCCCACAAAAGAAAACTATAAGAAAGCAAGCAATAGAAATAGACTCAGGGATAACTTGCATCAGGACTCCAGGTAAGAATTTAAAGTAATTAGGACGAACATTAAAAGCTCCCATGGAAAAAGCAGGCAAAGAAGAACAGATGAGGCATTTCAGCAGGGAGTGAGAAAGTCTAAATGTCATATGGAAATGCTAAAAATAAAGCCACAGCAGCAGCAATGCAAAATGACTTCATGAAGCTCATCGTGACATCTGACAGAGAGAATCAGTGAAAGAGAGGCCAAGAGATGATGCCAAATACAAAGGACCCAAACTGATTCCCAAAGAGACAAGAGGAGCACACAAAACTGTGGACACACATCATTCAAAGTGCAATCAGAATTGCAAAAGGAAAAGAGGGTATGAAGGAGACTGAAGAATCTTCCATTAATAATCAAAAACATAAAAAGCCAGATCCAACATGTCCAGAGAACCCCAAACAGAATAAATACCACAACAAATACCTAGACATAGTAATATAGTTAGGATGGGGAATGTTCCTCCAAGGACAATGTCCCCATGTGTCCCCAGCTTACTACTACTGGGAGGAAGTGAAAACCTTGGGGGTCCTAGGAAGTCTTCTAGTCATTGGAGATATATTCTCAAAGGGATAACAGGATCCAGTCCCTCCCTTCCTTATCCCTCAACACACCTGATACATGCTTCCTGGCCATGAAGTGAACACTGCTTATCAGGTTCTTTCTGCTGCCATGTGCTGCCTCATCTACTTACCTCAGTTCTTCCAGCACTGGCGTTTGTCACCCAGAGAACGAACTCCTAAAACTGTGAGTCAAACAAACCTTTCTAAACTGGGCATGGTGGCATGTGTCTGCAATTCTAACTACTCAGAAGGGCTGAAGCATGGAAGTTCAGCAGTTTGGGGCCAGCCTGAGCAACAAGAACTCATCTCTTAAAGAATAATTTTAAAATATCTTTTTATTTTAATTTTGGATTTATTTATTTTATGTGTGAGTGTTTTGCCTCTATGTATATGCATGTGCACCATATATGTGCCTGGTGCCCACTGAGGCCAGAAGTGGGTACCAGAACCCTTGGAACTGTAGTTACATACTGACAGCCTGGCAAAAGATGTATGTCTTCATAAAGCACTGAAAAACAAACAAACTTGTGAGCCTTCAGTTCCATACTCAAGATAGAGAATTCAAATAAGCCAATTTGTGCTACAAGTAAAGGAAGTTCAGCAGAGGGATTATGGCAGGATAGGAACAGAGATTTACATAAAGAAACAACCATCTCCAGAAACGGCCAAAGTTAATGAGAGTAAAATACATATTTTGAATTGTTTTCTTTTACTGTACATAGTAAAACAACAGAAATGTGTTCCGGGCTTAGAATAAAGGTCAAAGTAAAAAGAATGACACAGCTTAAGGCAGTGCGTATGTGTGTGGAGAGCGTACACTCTGTTGTAAAGGCCATACATTATACATGAGCTTCACAGGTCTCAAAATCAGACTATAATTATTTAAAGCTGTATATTGTGAACCCAGGAGCAATAATTAAAAACCTAAAGCACATAAGAGTGGCAATACCCACCCCCATACACAACCAAATAAAAGGAAAAAAAAAACACATGGAAGAAACAACAAACAACCAAAAATGGTAGAGTTTAACTCAAACACATTGAGAATTTAGTAAATATGGAAGGTCTAAATCCATTGGTGAAAAGCAGAGACCATCAGATGGGATGAAAAAAAGAAAGACGATGTATTCTGTCTACAGAAAAACTCAATTTAGATATAAAGACAAAGACAGTTTGTGATTTTACAACATATGCACTCCAGCTGGTAATGGAAGGGCACTCAGACAAATGTCAAGTACGAGGGAGGATTGCCACTGCCAGGCAGAGAGAGCTAAGAGCAAACAAGGCCCTCAAAAGCCGAGGGAAACTGGCTGTTGGCAGGTCAAAGGGAACTCAGCCCTCTACTGAAAGGAAACAAATTCTCGGGAAAAAAAAAATGTCAATGGGCTTAGAATTAGATTATTCCCCAGTCTCCAGATGGAACACAGCACACCTGGCTCACTGATTTCGGAGTATGAATATCTGGGCAGAGCTTTTTACCCACAGAACTATGAACCAAGAAATAGCTGTGGCTTCGAATTTAGTAAATGTGTGGCAATTGCTTACAAAGCAAGAGGAAAATAATCCAAACAGGAAGCTACACACCAGGCAAAAACTAATCAAAAGAAACCTGAAGGCCCAGCAAGCTGGTTAGTTGATCAAGACACTTGCTACCAAATCCTAGGACCTGAGTTTAATCCCTGGAACCTCCTACAAGTTGTTCTCTGACCTCCATATGTACACTGTGGTATGCACTCCTCCTCCTCCTACACACACACACACACACACACACACACACACACACACACACACAAATAAACGTTGGGGGGAAAAAAAAGCCAGAGTGCCTATACTAACAGACACCTCAAAGCAAGTATCATTACCAACAATAAGGACAGAGCAACACAAAGGAAGCAATCTTAGGAAGAAAATACAACAGTACCAGATGTGTTTGCACTTAACGCCCGAGCCCTGACAATATGAAGCAAAGACCAAGAAAGGAGAAGGGGGTGACAGACGATCCATGAAGGGAACAGATGTCAATGTCCCTCCCTCAGTAACTGATAGAATAGGCTCAGAAAATCAAAACCATGTAGAACACATCAACAACCTCTTTGTCTCAGCTGTCACTTACAGAATGCTCTGCCCACAAAAACAAAGACACAAAACTAAGTGTATATGGAATATTTACCAAGTACTTGTATTTCAGGCCTGAAAGCAAACTTCAACAAAATCTGGCAAATTCCCAAATTCTTGAAACTTAAACATACTTCTTAATAATTCATAGGCTGAACAGAGTCATGAGAAAAACTATAAAGTAATTTGAATCTTAGGAAAATGCAAGATTACATTAACAGAAAGTTCAAACAGTGCTTAGAGCAGTGTTTCTCAACCTGTGGGTCACAATCCCTTTGGTGTCGAATGATCCTTTCACAGGGGCGAGATATCAGATATCCTGTATTACAATTCATATCAGTAGCAAAATTACAGTTATGAAGCACCAATGAAATAACTTTATGGTTGGGAGTCACCATAACATGAGGAACTATATTAAAGGGTCACAGCATTAGGAAGGTTGAAAGCCACTCAGTTAATGGTATGGGATTTCCTTCTGTATGTGTGCACGGTGGCTCAGAGGCAGTGAACAGACTTCCTCCGCCATGTTGGACTGGGCGGAACAAGCAGGCAGGCCGTATATACCCTAGTAACGGTGCAGCTTAAGTTTTTAAGAAGTACTAAGCATTTTTTTAAATATTTATTTATTTATTATGTATACAATATTCTGTCTCTGTGTATACCTGAAGGCCATAAGAGGGCACCAGACCTCATTATAGATGGTTGTGAGCCACCATGTGGTTGCTGGGAATTGAACTCAGGACCTTTGGAAGAGCAGGCAATGCTCTTAACAGCTGAGCCATCTCTCCAGCCCCAACTACTAAGCATTTTAAGAAGTACTTCTGGTCAAAAAATAATTACAGCTATGCAATAAAGACAAATTCAGATGAAAAAGACCTCTAAACACAGTGTGTTTAAAAAATGTACATAGGCTTGGGAGAGAGAAGAAAAGGAGTATAGAGAGTTATAAAAGAAGTAAATGGTTTATTAAAAAACAAAATCTTTAAAGAGACAGAGTGCAGACAGCCCTAGATTGAAAGCAGTAAAAAAATAATCAGCCATGTAAACAAAGAATATGCAAAGAGAGTCGGGATTATATATACTATTGTTTGCTTTGGATTTTTTGACTGTGAATGACAGACAGACATTTCATTGCATGGGCTGCTAAGCTAAACCAACTTACACTTTAAAGGTATCTTGATTTCAGAATTTGGGTCTAAGGATATGCTACTTTGGCTTTCATTTCCACAGAGGATGGGAACCTGTGGAATCCTTCCAGACTGATGTGGTTTGATGGACCAAGACCTCCTGAAAGGCCGCCTTGAACACCCCTCAAAAAAATACTACTTCGCCCAATAAGCAGCAGGAAGAAGTTTGGGCAGAACTATGCCCATATTCCCAGTATTGTCTATAAATGCTTATTTACATTTAAAGGGGGATATGCTATAGAGATTTGCATTGGTATGGATCTTGGTTTATTGATACAAATTTAAGGTCAATTTGTTATACTGAGTATATATATATTTCTGCTCTTGATTAAGTTATTGTATATGTAGTTCATTTAAAAATGTAATGTATAATTAAGAAATACAGGCTAATAGATAATCATCTATAATAGTCAAGCTTGTAGTCATGTTAGTTAGATTTTCTAGATGTACAGAGATGTATTTCAGATGAATAGGCATTCTTCAAACCTTTCAAAGACTACAGAATATGGCATTTAAAATGTTTTAAGAATTTAGGACTTATGACAACAATGAGACACATCTGCTCCTGGCAGCACCAATTACTTCAAGAGGAAGATGGGCATCAAAGAGGCTCCTTAAAGGAGTTGGTTAGCCATTTGGGGAAGAAACTGTTCTTGCCTGGAGTGCTTAACTGGATATGCAGGACCAGTAGAGAAATGACTGCTGACCTTGCCTAAAGGAAAGATGGTCCTTTGGGGTTCCTGCTTCATGAACGAGTCTGCCAGACATTCTGCAGGACACAGAAGAAAGTGACTGACAAACTGCCGATATAGGCGGAACTATCTTTGAAATTTCCTGCTTCATGAAAAAGTTTGCTGAATACTATGGTCCTGAAGGCTGAAGATGGATGCCCCAATGGTAGAGAAGAACCCTGGGTAACTGTCCAGGCAGAGATGACTCTGACAACTCTATAGAGTTTTGGAAGTTGCTTACAATGCACTTCCTGTTTACTTAGGTAATATGATATCCTCTGGAGTCTTTAATGGAGTTGAAGAATTTACAGTTATACTTTTCCTTAGTTATAATAAAAGATAAAATAGATATAAATATTGTAATAATTATTGTTTTATACCTGTTTTGTTATATGTAATTTACTATGTTAAAGCCTTCTTTTTTGTTTAAACAGAAAAGGGGAGGTGATGTGGGATTTCCCTCTGTATGCTGTGATTACCATTGATAAATAAAGGAACTGCTTTGGGCCCATAGCAGATCTATAGGGGAACAGAGCTAGGTGGGGAAAACTAAACTGAATCCTGGGAGAAAGGAGGCAGAGTCAGGAGAAGCCATGTAGCCCCACGGGAGCCAGATTGAACTTTACCTGGTAAGCCACTGCCACGTGGTGATAAACAGATTAACAGAAATGGGTTAAATTAATATGTAAGAGTTAGCCAATAAGAAACTAAAGCTGATGGGCCATGATTTAATTAATACAGTTTCTGTGTAATTATTTTGGTTCTGGGTGACCGGGACAAACAAGCAGCTCCTTCCAACAGGTTAGAGGGACTAAATGTTTATTTATGGTGGAAAAGAAGGTCTCTGATGAGCTTAGCTTCTATTTCAAACAACTAGGAAATGCCAATCACACTTAAGAAGAACATGAATAACAACAGAAACCAATGGAACTGAAAACTGGAAACAAAAGAAAACACCAATGACATAAAACACAAGCCCTTAGAAAGGAAAAAATGAAATTGGTGGCAACTTCTGGCAACACTGATTTAAAAAAGGGAGGGAGATAAAATACAAATTACCAATAATAGATATAAAAGATACCTATTATTATTTATTTGCAGAGAAGGGTGGAGGTCTTACTTTGTGGCTCTGGCTATCCAAGGACTCCCTATGTAGACCAAGTTGACCCCAAACTCACAGAGATCCACCTGCTTCGGCCTCCCAAGTGGATTAGAGGTATGTGGCACAACACCTGTCTTATTTTTAGTAAGTGTGTGAGTATATAATGGGGAGTGCACAGATGCCACAGCATGCACTCGGAAGTCAGAGGGCAACTTCGTGAAATTGGTTCTCTCCCACTTTTATGTAAATTCCAGTGATTGAACTCAGGTCACCATGCTTCAGAAAACAAGCAGCATCACCAGCTGAGTCATAGAATAGGTCCAGGAAAGATACTACTCCAGCTCCTCTAACAGTAAAAGGAAGAAGCCATTGCAAATGAAGTCCTACCCATACACCTGACACTTAGATGACATGGCAAATATTTTGAAAGACAAATGACTGGATCTCACCTCAGAGGATATATCTGTAATTGTTCAATCTCTATTAAAAAATATTAGCTTCATAGTTTAAAATATCCAGGAGGAAAAACCATTGGCCCAGAAAACTTCACTAGCAAAATTTACCACATATTTTTGGAAGAAGTACGAGCAATTCTAATACATCCTCCTGAAAACAGAAAAGAGCACTTCACAACCTATCTCATCAAAACCAGATAACAACTTAGGAAATATCTATACAGCAATATTCATGGAGACAAAAGATCTTGAACTGTTAATAAATCAAGACTCTAATGTTAATTTTGGAATATAAGGCTGGTACAGAATTTGAAAGCCAAATAACATATTAATAAACTTGGGTGGTAGAGTCACTTCACCAAGGAAAAAAAATAAAGGCATCTGTGTTTTGAAAGAAAATGGCCCCCAAAGGGAATGGCACTATTAGGAGGTGTGGCCTTGTTGCAGCAGGTGTGGTCTTGTTGGAGGAAGTGTGTCACTGTGGATCAAGGCTTTAAAGTCTCACATATGCTCAAGACACACCCAATGAGACAGACCACTTCCTGTTGCCATACAAGATGTAGGTCTCTCACCTGCTTCTCCAGCACCAATCAGCCTACACACTGCCATGTCCCATCGTGATGACAATGGACTGAAGAATGCAAGCCACCCCAATTAAATGTGTCCTTTTATAAAAGTTACCATGGTCATGGTATCTCTTCACAGCAATAGAAAACCTAACTAAGACATCACTATTCAAGATTTAAAAGAATGGAGGCAACCAACAGTCCTACCCATCTATATCTTTGAACCACAACAACCAGCATGGCATGATTAACTATTAGGGTGCAATAATTGGTACTCATACCATAGCAGTAACTAAGAGTTCTCTAATTGGAATTAAGACCTGCTTAGTAAGAGGGAAACCATGTCTGGTACTGGAAACCTAGCCAACTACCCAGGGGTAGTGAAATCATTTGAAGGAGAACCTACAATTGTCACTTCACTACACTAGCATAATCCCAATATCTGTCCTTAGGCCCACAGAAAGAGCAGTTCTCACCCTCCACCAAAAAAATTTCTCCTTTGCAACAGAGACCATTACAAAAACCACAACTGATCAAAATGAAATTGTGGAGCTCAATGCCAACTACAACACAACTCCTGCACCTGCACCTAAAATTTAGGGACACTGTGAAAGAGGGGGCATAAAGATTGCAAGAGCCAGAGGAACAATGAATTTGCTAGCAATGAATCTCCTAGCAATGTCAAAATATACCCATGAAGTCTCACCAACATGGCTGTCATGTTGACAATACCAAGTGACTGTAATTGGCCCCTATAGTTCATAGGGAGTGGTACTATTAGGAGGTATGGCTTTGTGGGAGTGGGTATGGCCTTGCTGGAGGAAGTGTCACCATAGGTGGCGAGCGTTGAGGTTTCTTTTTTTTTATCTATTTATTTTATTTATTTATTTATTAATTAAAGATTTCTGTCTCTTCCCCGCCACCGCTTCCCACTTCCTTCCCCCTCCCCCAATCAAGTCCCCCTTCCTCGTCAGCCCAAAGAGCAATCAGGGTTCCCTGCCCTGTGGGAAGTCCAAGGACCACCCACCTCCATCCAGGTCTAGTAAGGCAATCCAAATTGCCTAGGCTCCCACAAAGCCAATACATGCAGTAGGATCAAAAACCCATTGCCATTGTTCTTGAGTTCTCAGTAGTCCTCATTGTCCGCTATGTTCAGCAAGACAAGTTTTAACCCAGGCTTTTTCAGACCCAGGCCAGCTGGCCTTGGTGAGTTCCTAATAGAACATCCCCATTGTCTCAGTGTGTGGGTGCACCCCTCGCGGTCCTGAGTTCCTTGCTCGTGCTCGTGTTGAGGTTTCTTATGCTCAGGATACTGTGCAGTGTCTCAGTTGACTCCCTAATGCCTGCAAGATGTAGGATTCTAAGCTACTTCTCCAGCACCATGTCTGCCTGCATGCCACCATGCTCCCCACTGTCATGATAAAAGGACTGAACCTCTGAAACTGTCGGTGAGCCACCACAATTGAATGTTTTCATTTATAATAGTTGCTGTGAAGTTGGGCAGTGGTGGCATACACCTTTAATCCCAGCACTCGGGAGGCAGAGGCAGGCAGATCTCTGTGAGTTCAAGGCCAGACTGGTCTACAGAGTGAATTCCAGGACAGCCAGAGCTACACAGAGAAACCCTGTCTTGAAAAACCAAAAAGAGCTGCTGTAGGGCTGGAGAGATGCCTCAACAATTGAGAGCATTGACTGTTATTCCAGAGGACCTGGGTTCAATTTCCAGTGCCCACATGGCAGCTCACAGCTGTTTGTAACTCCAAGATCTGACACCCTCACATAGACATACATGCAAACAAAACACCAATGCACATAAAATAAAAATAACTACCTTAAAAAAGAGTTACTGTGGTCATGGTGTCTCTTCACAGCAAGAAAAACCCCAAGACACTAAGTGTCTCTTCATAATTTGTCCCTGGCAATCACTGGTAAATAGCTATTGTCCCTGTTGTTTTGTTTTTCCTAAATATAAGCACATAGAAGGTATTCTTTGGATCTTAGCATAAACAGTGGAAACTATGGCCAGTTGTCTATTTATATAATGGCTCATATGCAAAGAAAGACTTTTTTTATTTTCTGTTTTGAAACAAGGTCTCATTATGTAGCGTTAGCTGGACTCAAACTCAGAGATCAACCTGCCCCTGCCTCCCAAGGACTGGGATTAAAGCTGTGCACCACCATGTCAAGCAAGACTGATTTTTAAAAAGTTGAAGGGGGGAAATCCAAAAGAATAATACTTCATGATTGCAAGTATATGAAGTTCAAATCCAATGTTCATGAGACATAGGCACACTCATTTGTAGACCTGCTAACTGTGGTTGATTACACATTATAGTTGCAAACTACAGTTACAGAGTTATGAGAGACCATATGGCTTGCAGTACCTAAAATATTTACTGTCTGGCTCATTCAGATAAAGTATGGTATAAAGGTATACACACCCACAATCCAATGATTCTTCTGGGTATTTATCCAAGAAAACCTGCAATCTATTTTCATAAAATCTGTACACAAATGTTTACAGTGGCTTTGGTCATTATTGTCTACAAGTGAAAAATGCTAAAATCCCTCTACTGGTCAATAAATAAAGTATGGTATAATCCACACACTGAAATATTATTCAACAAACAAAAGAATGAACTACTGACATAAGCAACAAAGGTCAATCTCAAATGTCTTATAAGTCTGCACCAAACTTGTCCTAATAAGGCTAGATAGCAAATATTTAAGATTTGCTGGGTTTTCAAATAACCAATTAAGCATCTAGACTCCTATTTTTGAAAAAAGACTTACTTTATCTTTAATTGTAATTGTGTGTGTGTACATGAGTGCCATCCCCATAAAAGGCCAGAGGTGTTGGATTCTCCTGGAGTTGGAGTTACACAAAGTTATGAGCAGGCAGTCTGTTAATATATAGATTACCATGGCCATTACACTAACAAGAAACTGTTAAGTCACAGAAAACTGATTGGTCCACAGCTGCCCGAGCACAAAGAGAGCAAGAAAGTAGGGAAGCCCACGACCCATACTGGACCCAGAAGCCAGCCGGGCAGTGGCAGGTAGCCAAGGCTCTCTGAGACGTCTAATGAGAAAATATGAAGGACCGTGGCACGGGAATTCTATACCCAAATGAATGGCATGGAGCCTGATGGTGGCTGGCTAGAGCCACTGGAGATCTGAGCCCCACGAATCGGGGCGCCAACTGTAGAAGTTAGCACGATTCGGGAAATAACCAGACTAGCTAAAAGAAAAACAATTATATTTTTATTTATTATAAGAGGAAAAACTCATGAAAGAGGAACGAGAAGTCCAAGCTCAGCTGTGCTGTGCAGTGAGGGTACCACAAGGGGGGGGGCTCTGAGTGCCCCAGAAAACCACACCCTAGCTTCCCCATATGAGCATTACCCTGAGAAAGCCAATCTTCATTATGTCTGTGGCCTGCAATTCAAAAATGCTTGATCCATTTGCAGTCTCTGTTTCTACTTCCTTAAACTTTCCCTTTTACAAGAGCCCTCACCACCCCACCCCAGGATTAAGGTGGATTTTGGACAAGAGCCCTTCATCTTTTAATTGAGCTGACTTTTTAAATAAAACGTCATCATCCTGACTAGGAATGGTGGCACATGTCTGTATTCCCAACACTCTGTAAACTCAGCCTTGAGGAGGCTGGGGTGGAAGGATCATGAGTTCAAAGCCAGACTGGGCTACATAGTGAGTCGCTGACTCAAAACAAAGCAAGTGCCTGGCCATTAATCTCAGCACACAGGGGCAAAAGCAGGTAGATCCCTGTGAGTTTGAGGCCAGTTTGGTCTGGATAGCAAGTTCCAAACCAGCCTGGGCCATACAGTGAGATCCTTTATCAAAAGACAAAACAACCCAAAAATATTGCTGCCTTTACTTTGATGCCTTGTCTCTCAACTGAACTGGCTTGTCCTACAGGAAACAACCCAGGACATTTCACCCCGTTTCCAACCTATTCTTCGGTCTTTCCTTTGATCCTGTGAGTTTTATAAGCTTTACTATATTCCCCTTTCACCTAAGTCAGAGTGTACTCCATCTGTCTCACAAAAAGCTGAACTGAGGGCAGGAAAGGCATTTGCTGCAAAGCTCGATGACCTTAGTTCAATCCCTGGAACTCACAAGGTGAAAAGAGAAAACTAAGTTGTCTCTGACCTTAATACACATGCACATGTATGTAGTGAGGAGCAGCGGGCTGCATCCCGCCACTCAGCTAGCTCTACACCTGAAATAATTACACGGAAACTGTATTCTTTTGAACACTGCTTGGCCCATTAGCTCTAGCCTCTTATTGGCTAGCTCTCACATCTAGATTAACCCATTTCTAATAATCTGTGTAACACCACAAGGTGGTAGCTTACCAGTAAGATCTTAACCTGCGTCTGTGTAGGGTGGGAGAATCATGGCAACTGCTTGACTCAGCTTCTTTCTCCCAGCATTCTGTTTTGTTTACTCCACCTACCTAATTTTCTGTCCTATCAAAGGGCCAAGGCAGTTTCTTTATTTAACCAATGAAATCAACACAAAACAGAAGACTCCCACATCACATGTATGCTTGCTTACACATGCACACAAAATAAATAAGTAAAAGAAAAAATGTTTAAAGAAACAACTGATTAAACAAATTTTGTACATTCTGGAAATTTTTGAACAGTGTTTAGGTTTAGTGTCTATTACATAAATAAAAATGATGAAAACAGGGCCTGACTTTATGGCACATGTAATCCCAGCATTCAGGAGGCAGAGGCGGGCAGATCTCTGTGAGTTCAAAGCAAACCTGGTCTACATAGAGAATTTCAGGACAGTCAGGGCTACACAGAACAATGCTGTCTCAAAAAAAAAAAAAAAGGATTGCAAAGATACTATTTCAGACTCAAATTGGTGTATTCTCCTATCATCATGAAATGCAGTTTATCATATGGAATACCTGTGGCCCAGTAGTAAATATCCCAGTCATTGCTAGGCTCGTTAATCAGGCGATCATAGAGGTTCAGCTGCTTCTCTGTCATGTTGTGCAGATATTCTTTAGCAAAGAGGCTAAAAATTAAAAGGAAAATGAGGCTGACAAGACTGCCTTAATAAAGAGAAGTGACACCCTGAGTCCTCTTCCCCACTACCTAAGAAGAATGCAGTTCTCCAGCATCCCCCTCTTTCTGCTCTCATAGAGCAGGCGGGCTCTTTTGGTTTCTATGGATTCATCAGTTCTCTCCTGCCATGGAGGCAAAGGGATTTCAATCATGTCTTTTTGAGAATCTGTTGGGCTGTCACCTCTGTAGAATCGTCTGAATGATGTCACACTGAACAAAGGAGACAGCAGGCTCTGCTTTGACAGCACCTGAAACAAACCACAAACATCTTTATAAGACAATGGTAACTATTACTGCTATTTATTCAACACATAAGGTGCTAAATGCATTAGATTTCACTTAGTCCTTCTGTTGATTCTGGTCCCTTTATAGCCAAGGGAACAGAAACCAATGAATCTAAGACTTAGAGGGGATAGTCTCTGAAATAGAACCACAGACACATGTTCATAAATTGAGCAACACCTCACTCTACAAGACAGAATAAATATTCCAGAAGTATTCTTAATGAATCTTTCCAGAAATTATTCCAGCAGAAGCATGTCTCCTTTTGCGTTCCTTTAAAACTGTATATTTGTGTCCCAGTTACTCACCTGTTAAACCCTGAGGATACCTAGATCTCTAAAGACTCCAGACCTAAGAAGGGCATAAACTCTAAAACATAATGAGAAGGGTGGGATGATGGCTCAGTAAGTAAAGTGCTTTCTGTGCAAGCATGAGGAGCTGAGTGCAGACCATGTAAGAGCCAAGCATGGCCAAGAATGACATCCTTCAGCTGTAACCCCAGTACAGGTAGATCATAACAACTTATTGGTCAGGGAGTCTAGCCAAAACAGAGAGAAATAAAGTGAAAATAGAGGACGACACCTGAAGTTGACTTCTGGCTTTCACACATAAAGTCTGGCAAGCACTCTCCTCTCTTCTCTTTCTTCTCTCACATACACACAATTATATCACACACATACACAATTTCTTAAAAAAGACACAATGGTAAGGTGGTAATGTAGACAGAAATTTCTGTCCCACCTGGTCCTACACTCGTTCAGTCCCAAAGAAACACACAGAGGCTTATATTAATAATAAACTGTTGGGCCTATTAGCTCAGGTTTATTATTAACAAGCTCTTGCAATTTATGTTAACCTGTAATTCTTGTCTATGTTTAGCTATGTTACTTGGTTCCTTTTCTCAGTAAGGCATTCTCATCTTGCTTCCTCTGTGTCTGGCTGATAACTGCATCTCTACCTTTCCTCTTCCCAGAATTATTAGTCTGGTTGCCCACCTAAACTTCCTGCCTGGCTACTGGCCAATCAGCATTTCATTAAACTAATACGAGTGACAAGTCCTTACACTGTACAAGAGTATTATCCCACAGCATGGTAATGTTAGCAAGAAGGCAGAATAGGAAGACTCACATCCTCCTTGACACCAAACCCTTCAATAGAGATACTGACTCAACAATTCACAAATCTATTCCCTCTATAAGAAGTCTGGGAAATAGGCTCCTGCTCCCCAGATGAGTACAAAATCAGCTGCCAACAGGAAAGTTGCAGACTAAACATGCCATAATCCTGTTATAGTGGTATATTATTTGTGTTTTAATAAATAAAGCATGCCTAAAGATCAGACAGCAAAGCAGCCATTCTAGTCAGCCATATAGGCCATGAGTGGTGGCACACACCTTTAATCCCTGGACTCAGGAGACAGAGGTAGACAGATCTCGTGTTCAAGGCCACCTTGGGTTATACAAAATTGAATCTGTCTAAAAGGAAAACAGAATTCACACAAAGGTGATCTTGAATCCCAGCACTAGAGAGGTGGAGACAGGAGCAATAAGGCTGGACAGAGAGAGAAATAAAAAGGGGAAGAGATAGGAACTCAGTGGAGTATGGAGTCTTTAGGATGCTTAGAGATAGGATCTCACCCATTTTTGGTCTAAGGTAGAGGTAAAAGCCAGTGGCTGGCTGCTTTGCTTTTCTGATCTTCAGGTTGAACCCCAATATGTCTCTGGGTTTTTATTATTCGTGCTAAATCCTGTTTTCCCCAAGACTTCCCCCATACCACCATCCAAGCACAAGATGATAGGGAGAATATTCCAACACCAGACTTCTACCTAGGAGGGAAAGGTAAGACTCCTAGATGGTATCCAAACAAGCTGAATCTAAGTGCTATAGGAAGGGGCACCTGGCTGGAAGCTGTAGCAAACAAAGGTGATGGTTAACACCAGCAGCATTCTCTTGCCATGCTCCCCATTCCTGCCTTACTGTAGAATGAAAAAAAAAAATCACAACTCCCAGCTTTTCCTGGGGAAGCAGAGCTGGGGTGGCCATCTAATGCTCCAGTGTCTCAGGGGCTGCCTATGGGGCTGGTTTTTTGTTTCTCTTGCCTCAGAGCACAACCCATTCAAGACACTTAGGGACCATGGAGACCAAGAGAGCTGAGCTGCTTACTTTTGGTGCAGAGGAAATCTTACATAGCAGACAAAAATCTAGTATTGTTTGGGAGCCTCTTCCCCAGGGCTCAGGGAATAGTGGAGCATATGGCTAATGTGCTAGAGCATGGGGGTTGATATTCCTCAAGGGACTGGTTGGTTTCTATTTTGAACAACTTACAACACTAATAGAACCAGCAAACTCTAGAAGTCCAGCAGCCACTGAGCATAAGAGAGCAGAACAACTAGCTAGGTATAGTGCCTCATGCCTCTAATTCCAGCACTTGAGAGGGTAGAGCAGGGCTACTATGAAGCTGAGGGACTATAGTACCATACAAAACAGAGAAGGCGAGGAAAGGAGGAAGAGGCTTTGAGCAACTTACAGTGGTTACAAAGAAACTATAGAATCACAGACACTACGGAAAGCTGCTGATTATGAATGACAGAGGAAGGCAAAGGTGCTTGTTGCTAAGCATGAGGACCTGAGTTCTAACCCCAGAGCACATACACACAGAAGACAGACATATACATTCACAGAGAGGCAGAGACAGACAGACAGACAGACAGACACACACACACACACACACACACACACGATATTTAGAAAGAAAGAAAGAAAGAAAGAAAGAAAGAAAGAAAGAAAGAAAGAAAGAAAGAACTTCCAAACTTTGGAAAAAGAAATGGACATTCAAATTTGGGAAGTTCAAGAGACCTCAAGTATCATGAACCTAAGGAAGTCCATACCAAGGCATAAATTGTTCAGCAAATCAGAAATGTACATGTATAAAGTAAGGCCATGTGAGGGCACAATGGAAAAGTGGCTATCTGCAAGCCATGGCGTGAGACCACGAGAGAGAATAGAATAGCTGTGCTATCATCTTCACCCTAGACTCCAGTCTCCAGAACTTTGAAAACAGACATTTCTGTTGTAAGGTAGCTCCAGTAAATGAATACAGCATGCTTTGAAAGCTCAGTTTCCTATGCCACAACCTAAGCATTCTAGGCCAGCATCTCTAGGAAAAGGCACTTGAAAATACATTTTAGGGGCTGGAGAGATGGCTCAGCGGTTAAGAAGATTGGCTGAGTCCTGAGTTCAATTCCCAGAAACACATGGTGGCTCACAACCATTTATAGTGGGATCTGATAACCTCTTCTGGCATAAAGTTGTACCTCCATCTAGAACATTTATATACGTAAGTTTTAAAAAAGAAAACACATTAAAAAATTTTTGTGTGCAAATGTAGGTGCATGTGTAGAGGTCAGAGGAACATCTCAGGTGTCAGTCTTCACCTTCTACCTTGTTTTGAGAGTTTTCTTTGTTGTTTTCTATTGTGTGTGCCAGCTAGCTGGCTTGTGAGCTTCCAGGGATTATCTCATCTCTACCTCCCATCTCATCATAGCAGCACACTAGGCTGGCCTTGAACTTACTAAAGAACCTTAAATTTCTCATCCTCTTGCCACCAATTTCACAGTGCTAGAATTAGAAGCACATGGCAAACTCAGGACTTTCATGCATGAAAAGTGTTGTATAGCAATCTCCCCTATGATAAAACCTCCAATTTTGAAGGGAAGCTCATTAAAACACAGAATGTTGCTGTTGTTTTCTTTCTCTTCTTTTCTTCTCCTCCTTCTTCTTTATCATTATCACTATGTAGTCCTAGCCAGCCTGGATCATCATCACCACTACATCATCACTATGTAGTTCTAGCTGGCCTGGATCATCATCAACATCACCACCATCACCATCATCATTATCACCACCATCATTACTATGTAATCCTAGATGGCCTGGATCATGATCATGATCATCATCACTAAGTAGACCTAGCTTGCCTGGAACTTGACATCTAGATCAGATGAACTCAGAGACCCTCCAGTTTCTGCCTTATGCTACCACACCCAGCCAAGACACAGAATGTTCTAAAGCAAGGTAATATATCCTGTCCTACAGGGATGCTCCTTAAGCTCAGGAAGTAAACAACTCAAAGGTTTCAGGAAGTCTCTAAAACTAACCAGCTATACAAGGCCACGCTCTCCTCACATATAACTTTAGCTCCAGAGATCCAACAATCTCTTCAGCTTCAGTGGGTAGTCATACTCACAAGTGTGTGAGTACACACACACAAACTTTATTTTTTTTTAATATTTATTTATTATGTATACAATATTCTGTCTGTGTGTATATCTGCAGGCCAGAAGAGGGCACCAGACCTCATTGCAGATGGTTGTGAGCCACCATGTGGTTGCTGGGAATTGAACTCAGGACCTTTGGAAGAGCAGGCAGCGCTCTTAACCACTGAGCCATCTCTCCAGCCCCACACACAAACTTTAAAAAAAAAAATCTTCAAATAAAAGCACACTCTGACATCAATACCCCATACACAAGGAGTAAAAGAGAGAAGCTTTTGTATGCAGTTAAAATTATCAGTTTAATAACTTAGAAAATATTCTAGGTAAGCCCCATCGTACCACAATGAAAACTCCTATAGAAGAGACTCAAAAGAAAATGAGATTGCTGAGGCTACAAAGATAGTTTAGCAGTTAAGAGCATTTACTGCTCTTATGTAGGACTGGGGTTTGGTTCCCAACATCCACAGCAGGTGTCTCATACCCACCTGTAACTCCAATTTCAGAAAATCCAACACCCTCCTCTGGCCTTCATGGGCACCTGGACACTTAGTAGACATAAACTTATGAAAACACATACATATATTTTTAATCTAAAAGAGAAAGAGAGAGAATGGAAGGAAAGAAGGAAAGAAAGGAAGGAAGGAAGGAAGGAAGGAAGGAAGGAAGGAAGGAAGGAAGGAAGGAAGGAAAGAAAAAGAGATTCCCTACATGCCGAGACCCTGGGTTTGGGGCTTAGCACAAAAAACAAAACTGTCACACGAGATGAAGAACACTATATAGTATTAAGGGTTAGCAAGGCCGGGCAGTGGTGGTGCAGCCTTTTAATCCCAGCACTCGGGAGGCAGAGGCAGGCGGATCTCTGTGAGTTCGAGGTCAACCTGGTCTACAAGGGCTAGTTCCAGGACAGGCTCCAAAGCTACAGAGAAACCCTGTCTTGAAAAACAAAAAACAAAACAAAACAAAAAAAAAAACCCAAAAGTTAGCAAGAAGGTCTAACAATTATAACTATATGTAGACCTGACACTAGAGAACTCAGATCTATAAAACAGGGACAGATCTAAAGGGAGAAAAAAAAGCAACAGACAGATTTTAATACCATACTTTCAATAAGGGATGGGACATCCAGACATAAGCTAAGTTTATCTACTGAGATATACAGACATTCTACAAAACGGACCATGCATTTCTCTCAAATGCATGGATGGATGAACATTCCCAAGAGCTCCCAAGTTATGTCACAAGTCTTGACAAATTTAAGACAAATCCTAACTACCTTTCACCAACACTGAAATAAAACCGGAAAACTCACAAACATATATTTAAAACCACACATTTGAACAACCAAAATGTTACAATAATGAAAAACACTTTTCTTTTTACTCTCGAGGCAGATTAAAGCCTACCATACAAGAAAATGGAGACCAAAATAGTACCTAGATGTAAATTTATAGCGGCAAAAGGTTAAGCTTTGAAAAAAAGTGTGTGTGTGTGTGTTGATTCAAGCCTATAATCCTAGTACTTGGGAGGATGAGGCAGGAGAATTACAAATTTGAGGCCAGCCTGAGCAACACATTAAGACTGGCTAAAAAGGGAAAGAAAACACTAAAGAGTTTAAGAATAGGGGCTAGAAATGGGCTTTTGGAGGCGGTTCGGTAACTGTGCCTGGGAACTTAGGTAAGATCTGAGTTTTCTCGATGACTGACAACTTAACCACATATTACCAAGTGTTATGCTCGAGCACACCGTGCGCTCAGCAAAGACTGGAAAATGACCAGCATGTCCAGCGCCTGTTTGCGCCTCGCCCTGGGGGGGAATCTTTCCCTTGAGGGGTTGTGGGGTAGTTGAACTCTTCCTACAGTCTCCACGACACAGAGGAGGACAAAACAGTCCTAGCTGTTGCCCGCCCCGAACCCTAAATCTTCGGCTATCTCACCCGCGCCAGCGTCGGGATCAAGGTGACCACCGCCATGTCTCCCTACAGCACCGGAAACTCCCTACAGCTTCCGGGAACTCCCGGCGGGCAGTCTGCGGATTTCACCAGTGGAGGTGGCCCTCGAGCCGGAAGACGCGTCCCAGCGTATGGCGGAAGTAGCGGTGCGTGTGACGCCGCCGGCGGGGGGGGCGGGACCTGGGGCGGAGAGCGGTTCGCGCGCTTCGGGCCTAGTCGGGACTCTCCGCGGCCGCCGCCATATTCCCGGTAACGGGGGCGCGCGGCCGGGGGCCGGAAGGAGGGCCGGGGCTGGCGCCGCGGCGGGGAGGGGGTCGGTTGAGGTGGCGGCGGAAGGCGGCGGGTGGAGGGAAGCGCGGGTCTCTGAGGGAGGGGCTGAGATCCTGGAGCTGTGGGAGGGAGCCGGGTAGGCCCAGCCGAGGGCGAGGACCGGGCCCGGTTGGAGTGGAGGCGGCGGTAGTTTCCGGGCCCGCTGGGGGACTCCGGCTTCGGCCGCCCCCAAGGCCTAGCAGGTGCGGCGGGTTGAGCTTGCGGCCTTCGCCGCCATGGTTCGTCACAGCACGGCCCGGGGCCCCTCTCGAGAGTCGAGGCCTCTATTTGGCGGTGGCGCCACAGGCAGCTACGGGCGCCGAGTCGGCGCAACTCGGGTCGGGCCCGCGGGTGATGGGCAGCGAGCCCCGCGAGCCCGGGCGGCCTGGGAGGGCTGGGGGCGGCGCGAGGCTGGAGGCGGAGCGGAGCGGGTGGGGCCGGGCTCTGGCTGCAGGGATGCTGCCTCTCCAGGGACGAGAGGTTGGCGACCACTGCCCTCCTCCCAGCCTGGGACCCTCGTGCCTTAAAATTTTTTACCCTTTTCTGAATACCGTAGTGGCATCTTTCTTACTTTGTCCGTTCTCCGGGCTCGAGAGCGTATTTCCGGAGCCATGTCAGAAGGAGTGGACTTGATTGATATATACGCTGATGAAGAGTTCAACCAGGTAAGAGGAATCAGCAGCTGCTTTGGGGTTTCCTTCATCAGTCTACTGGCAGTGATTTCTGTATCAGCTCAAAATGATTCTCTTTACTATTGAAGCGTTTCCCCCTAGCGGAGGCTTTGAAGACGACTGACCATTTCTTTATGTTAATTTGAACCTCCAAGCTTCAATTTTAAAGGGTTGCTTTAAGAGCAAATAAAAAGCCAAGTGTAATAGAATGATGAATCAGCCTGTGGAATTTGTTTCCCCAAGTCATTCCAAAGCTGAATGACTAACCATAATTAAAACTCAAAATTACATTTGTTGCAGTATTGTGTGGATAATTTTGATACTTGTTACTTTGCTGTTCTCTCAGCTTGGGGCTCCAGAATGTTAGCCCCTCCCCCTGCTAGTCCCCTCCTAATGGTGCAGACAGTACAAGAGATAACTTCGAGAGACATGGTATAAAATGTACTTTAAAGATGGGGTTCCCTCTTCACTTCTTTTTAAATAGCTGGACTGTGTCTTGAGAAGTCTGTGGGCAGTTGTGTCTTTGCGATTATTACAATACCAGGGAATTTATACAAATGTTTCTTGAAATAGTAATGTATGTGGTTGAGTTCTGTGATCTTGAAGGCAAAGCTCAACTGATACTTTCTATTTAAAACTTTAATTATCTTACCTGGGTTCTTCAGAACTGTTATCCTTAAGCAAACTGGTTCTGACCCATTGGTGTATTCCAGTGGGTACACGAAAGGACCTGGGAAGATTGGGCTAGAGAAGTAGCTTGCCTGGCTTGGACCTTGACTTTGATAGGAGCAACAAAGAGGCTCTTGTGCTCCGTTATTTTATTTTCAGTAGTGGGGGGTGGTATGTGCAAGTGAATTCAGGTGCCCAAGGAGCCCAGCAATGTGGGGTCCCCTTGGAACTGGTGTTAAGGTGGTTGTGAGCCACCTGGTGTGGGTTTTAGTGACCGAACTCGGCTTCTCTGGACAAGCAGAAAGTGCTTTTAACTACTGAGCCCTCTCCAGTCTTGCCTTCCTGAGTTCTATGCATTTGTTTGAATTAGATTTTCACCATTTGAAATTTACGCCTTTGTCATTAATTAACAACTCTCTTAAAAGATGGTGCCCCGGGGGCTGGAGAGATGGCTCAGTGGTTTGCCTGCTCTTCCAAAGGTCCTGAGTTCAATTCCCAGCAACCACATGGTGGCTCACAACCATCTGTAATGAGGTCTGGTGCCCTCTTCTGGCCTGCAGACAGACAGAATAGTGTATACATAATAAATAAATATTAAAAAAAAAAAAAAAAAAAGATGGTGCCCCCAAATTCTGAATCTGTATTGTTGACTGATACTGCAACTCATTCTCTCTGGAGAATAGAATCCTTGACCACGAGCCATGCTTGATTTAAAAAAAAAAAATTAATAATTGGTTAAACAGTATAGTATGACTTGGGGGTGTCATAAATAAGACATAGTTCTTGTCCGGTGGTCATTACTTTGTCAGGGTAGACATTATTAACCTCAGTAATTTGTTCCTTAATTAGCTTTTTTTTTTTAAAGGACTTATTGACCTAAAACCAAAATTAGTATATGGACTAATTAGTATGTGGAGTCTTAGTTGTACCAAACAGGCAGTATCTGATACTGGGAAAATTGAGACAAGTATAGATTTTGAATGTTTTATGTTCTAGAAGTAGAGAAGGGTTACCTCATCCCCATAAGTTAATTTTTGGCAAAGCTGGTTTTAGTGTAAGCTGGAAGCTGCTAAATAGTTAAAAAGTCTGGGTGGAGTTGTTACAAGTTGGCTTGGATAGAAGGCAGTCAGTATAAACTGAGTTGTTGAATGTCTTAGGACAGTTATTGATTTGCCCCAAGCTAGCCCTGCATACAGCTCCCTCAAGAGCACTTTGCTCCTAAAAGGAAATTAGCACATTTATTACATGGAACCCTGTATTTGCTTCTGATCTCTGGCAGCATGTACTGCACAAACCTTTTGCAGAGATACTTTATTGATGTTGCATTGGGAGCCCTGGGATTCACACAACTCTCCTGGACAGGGGAAAACTAAAAAGGTGACTGCCACTCTAAGTTGTCTGTTCCTTCTCATGCTGAGATGGATGGGCTTTATAGTATGCTTGGTTCTACATCAGGAAGGATTTGAACTACTACTTCTGTTTCCTTAGCACTGCCAGAGGTATTGAGTTGTTGGGGGAGTGGGAATCCCTGTGCTGGAAAATTGGTGTCATTCCTAGTGGCTAAAAGTAAAAGTGATATTAGCTGGATGTGGTGATACACATTCATAAGCTGAGTGCTCCAAAGACTAGGGCAGTATTGCTACACATTGAGGCCAGCTTGGCTACAATGTGAAACTGTTAGAATTCTCCCCTTCTCCCAACAACAACAAAAGTTGTAAAATAACAGTGATAGTAACAATGCAGAATAAGGGGGCAACAGTGATGGGGGAGAGGTATAAGATGAGAACTGTGGAGATGTAAGCGTGAGGCCCAAAATTGATGTGGTCTTCTAATGGAAAAAAAAGTAACCAAGAGTCAAAATGGTTGCACTGAGAAAAATGTATTTAAGTTAGTTACTTCATTGGGTCAGATACCAAGAAAGAGATAGAAAGTAGGAACATTGAGTGTATTAGAGGGCAAACTCAAACTCCTAATAGGACATTTCATGAGATAACTGTGGCTTTGTGTGTGTGTGTGTCCTTGAACACAAAATTGTTGCTGAGATATTTATTCAGTGTTGATTGCATATTTCCAGTTTAAACTTAGAATAAATATTTTTAGCATTACCACCTATAAAATGTGGATGTATTTCTTTTATAGGATAGGTGGGTTTTTGTTTTGTTTTTTCAAGACAGGGTTTTCGTTAGCCCAGGCTGTCCTGGAACTCACTGTAGACCAGGCTGGCCTCCAACTCAAGAGATCAACCTGGCTCTGCCTTCTGAATGCTAGGATTGAAGGCATGTGCCACCATGTCCAGCTACCACTAGCTTTTTTTAACTGTGGTTTCATGGCCCAGGTAGACCATTGAAACTTGGAACATTCAGATTCATTTGATTTTCTTTCTGAAGTGGTAATCTACAGAAACAAGGTCCTATAGGATTGAGCCTGTTTTGTTCTTTTAGAGATTTTGAAAGAGTCCATTGATTGCCTTTAAGCTAACAGTATGAAAAGATTCCCTCTGATGTGTTTGCTCTATAAGTTGAAATGTTATTGACTCACTGACTTTTTTTTTTTAATCTAGCCAGTTTTCAGTGATGGCATTTGTCTTACAACTTTTAGGTACATCTCTGAATCCCAGATCTGCATAAAAGGAATCCTAGTTTTCTGGCATTGAATATATAAAATATTGTTATTTCTTTATTGTCTTTACATTTCATTTGAAAATCTCTTTCACTTTTAAAAAGCCTTGGTGGGAGGTATAAAGTCTAGTTCTTAATATCTTTCAGGGATTGGTCGCAGAATCTTTCTCTTTAACAAAATATTCAGGTGCTTAAATCTTAAATATAAAAAACTAAAACGATTATGGGTATGATGGTATAGCTTGTAAACCTGGCTACTGAGGAGGTTGAGGCAAAAAGGGATCACAAGTTCAAGACCAGTCTTAATAACTTAGCCAGACCTTATCTCAAACTTTAAAGAAAAAAGATACAGTTCAGTGGTAGAGATCTTGCCTAGCATGCTCAGAACCACTTGGAGGAGGTATTTTTGCATAGAAAATCTTTATACATTCCTTCCCTATGCTTTAAACAAAAAATCTTCAGAGCAGGGCGGCGGTGGCGCACACCTTTAATCCCAGCACTCGGGAGGCAGAGGCAGGCGGATCTCTGTGAGTTCGAGGCCAGCCTGGTCTACAAGAGCTAGTTCCAGGACCGGCACCAAAGCTACAGAGAAACCCTGTCTCGAAAAACCAAAAAAATAAAATAAAATAAAAAAAATAAAAAAAATCTTCAGATTATGAGAATGATTATTTCACCTTGGCTAAGACAAGTCTTGTCTTTTGCTCAGCAAGAGTTCTACGTTGTGGTTTTGAATTTTTTCTTATACTTTTATGCATATACAAAAAAATACATATTTTGGGGGGCTGGAGGGATGGCTCAGCGGTTAAGAGCATTGCCTGCTCTTCCAAAGGTCCTGAGTTCAATTCCCAGCAACCACATGGTGGCTCACAACCATCTGTAATGAGATCTGGTGCCCTCTTCTGGCCTGTAGGCATATACACAGACAGAACATTGTACACTAGATAGATAGATAGATAGATAGATAGATAGATAGATAGATAGATAGATAGATTGATTTTTTTTTTAAAAAAAGTAAAAAAAATACATATTTTAATGTGTGTGCCTGTGTGTGTGTTTATACACCATGTACATGCATTGCCTTCAGAGGCCAGGGAAAGGCACCTCATCCCCTGCATCTGGAGTTGTGAGCTGCCAGTAGATGCTGGGAATCAAACCCTGATCCTTTGGAAGAGTGGCCAGTGTTCTTAACCACTGAGCTATCTCTTCTGCCTGTCTTAAAAAAGGTTTTAAAGGATGTTTTCAGCTGATATTTAGCTGGCTTTGTCTGGATGGAAAACTAACAGATATGGAGAGTTAAGTGTAGTGGTTTCTGAGGATTAGAGCATTGAACAAGATAGAGTCATCGAGTCCTTTTAGGAGGAGGAGATTTTGGTGATTTACTTATATTTTTACATTTGTATATGACAAGTATGTTGAGGTCAGAGGACAAAACTTTTCTTCCACCATGTGGGTCCTGATAATTGAACTCATCCACTGAGTCATCTCACTGGCCTGTCCTCCCCCTTTTTAAGTTGATCTGGTGCAGCCTGTGCTGGTTTCAAACTCTGTATGAAGCCTGCTGTGAACTGCTGATCTGCCCCTGCCTCCCAAATGCTAAGATTACAGGCACATGTCCTTTTTGTTCCTCAAGCTATAAGGGAAAATTACTGTACCTGATATATGATGAATAAATACTGTGGACCTTCTGTGTACAAGGCAAGCACTCTATTACAACTGAGCTATATCCCCAATCCTCTACTCCCTGTTTCTTAGAAGGTTATTAGGAAGCTGAGATTGTATTCTAGGAGCTTGAAAGTTTCCCTAGATCAGTTGTATAAACCAAAGGGTAACTCAGTGTTTTGTCTTGCATTTTGTTGCCTACTCACTTTAACATTCTTTCCCCTTACTTTATATTTCTAAATAAATGTACTCTTATACATGCAATAATAGTATAGAATCTGTTACTGAAATACATTTTTATTAATATATCCTAGATGTGGTCTTTGAGTGTGACATCAATTGATGATAGTAGCACATGTTGTAATTGTTCATTAGTGGTTTGTTTGCTTATTCACCATTTGCCTTGTGATCCTCACAGGAGGTTAAGGTCAGAAACTTGCACACTACAAATAGTCTTAGAAACTCATAAGCAATGAAGAGTTTCACATCAGGAATTCTTTGTTACCGTTTTCTAGAATGGGACAGGGAGATCTTGTGCGTTGCTTTACAAAGCATTTACAGCTTCTAAGTCAACTAGAATGAAGCAGAAGGAAACTGAAAAGTTCGAAGACTCCATTGTCAGCCCCTCCTCTTTTAGGACTCGGAGTTCAACAATACAGATCAGATTGACCTGTATGATGATGTGTTGACGGCTACCTCACAGCCTTCAGATGACAGAAGCAGTAGCACTGAACCACCCCCTCCTGTTCGCCAGGAGCCAACTCCCAAACCAAACAACAAGACCCCTGCAATCCTGTATACATATAGTGGCCTGCGGAGTAGACGAGCAGCTGTCTATGTAGGCAGCTTCTCCTGGGTAAGCAAGGATAACCAGAAGTCTTATGGGTGGGCTGGAGGGAGAGCACTGGGAGGTGATGGCATTTTCAGAAACCACTGTTGCACTGTTTTGTGCTCTGATGGGGTTGGATTTCTTTTTCCTGGGATCAGGTTGGATTGATCTCTGAAAGAGAACTATCCTGAGGACGTACTGGTGCCGAAGAAAGCATTGATTAAGTGGGTAGTTGCCTTTTCTGCCATCTTATTACTGCCCCTGACCCTGGGGCTTTATGTCTAGCAGGGTCATCTATGGGACGAGATTTCAGAGTGAACACCTTGAACTCTTGGTGGTCATTAGATGGTCCTGTGATAATGGTGGGTGATGGGGATTAAAGACCTTGGTAGCTCTAGTGTACTTGGGATATGTGTTAACGATTCTGTAAAAGTTAACTGTGTGACATGTTTTTGGGCTGGTGGTGGGGATGCCAAATCAGGAAATGTATATATACTAATGAGAAAGTTCCTGGCTGGTCAATTCTAGACTGTTACATCTATAATTAAAGTTGCTAACAATCTGTTTGATCTGATCTGATGATCAACCAGCCCATATGTCAGTCAAAATTAAAATGAATGTCAATCTTAATTCCCAAACATAGGGGTTGTGGGATTAGATGGGCTTAGAGTTCAGGACAAAAGCCTGCACTGATTGAAATATTGCTGGACTTTAGGGTTTCCTGTGGGTGGTCATGGTTATGGCTAGAGTCATAGATTTGGGAACAGGACTTGGGAAATCTGGGTGGGTGGGTATCAGGCTTGTAGCTATTGACGTTTCTCCCTTTTCCATCTTGCCGGCCCCAGTGGACTACAGACCAACAGCTGATCCAGGTTATTCGCTCTATAGGAGTCTATGATGTGGTGGAATTGAAATTTGCAGAGAACCGTGCAAATGGCCAGTCTAAAGGGTGAGGTCTGGGTTTGGGGAACCTCCTTTAGTTTGTGACTATTAGAGTAACAGCTTTGTGATATATTTGAACTTGGATTCCAACCCCTTTCCACCCCAGCCTAGTTTACTGCCTTGGTTTTTGACAAATTGCCATAGATTGAGAACCTAGGTAGGCTGAAGTTGAATATCCATCTGCTGAAGGGAAGAATGTTGATTTTAAATTCCAAAAAATAAGAAAAAACAGGAAGCATATAGGGTGGCCCCTTCTTATTGTTGATTTTGTGTGTGTGTGTGTGTGTGTGTATATATATATATATATATTTAATTTAGCAAGGTGCCTTTTTCTTTGTCAAATAGAATTTTTTTTTCCTTTTCCAGTGTCTCAGTATTTTTCTTTTTACTTGGTTCCCCCAGGTATGCTGAGGTGGTGGTAGCCTCTGAAAATTCTGTCCATAAATTGCTGGAACTCTTGCCAGGAAAAGTTCTTAATGGAGAAAAAGTGGATGTGAGGCCGGCCACCCGGCAGAACTTATCACAGTTTGAGGCGCAGGCTCGGAAACGTGAGTGCGTCCGAGTCCCAAGAGGGGGTACGTGGAGACCATCTGTATGATGGGGGGAGGTGTGTTGCGTGGGCTCAGACTGATGTGGAGTATTTGGGGGAAGGGTCCTGGTGGGTATGGCTTGTTGGCATAATAAGTGGGTAGACCTAAGAGTGAGATTTGTGTAAACAGCACAATCCTGGGAATCAGGTTCAGGTTGTCAGTGGGTACTGCCTTTGACTCTTGTGACCTTTTGAACAAGTCAGTTCTCTGCTCGGGGCCTCTTTTCCATCGGAACTGAAAAATGATTAAAGTTCCTGTCAACTGTCAGTTCTATTTCTGCCATAAGTGAATAAACCATGAATGGGCTTGCTTTTTTAGATAAGATGTGGTTCTTTTGAGTTTTCAAAAAGCAGACACACTGAGTGTAGTTAAGGTTTACAAAGGTGGCTGTGGTATTATCATGAGTGTATATGTGGAGTGCTCTGTAAAATTCAACCAAAACAAGTGTTAGGCAGTAAAAATTAAGCATTGTTTCTCCATTGTTGTCCTAGAGAAAGGAAACAGTTATTGACTACTTAGTTGGTTGGCAAGAATATATCACATTAGTTTTTTAAAAAATGCAGCCGGGCAGTGGTGGTACTCACCTTTAATCCTAGCAGTTGGTAGGTAGAGACACTTGAATCTCTGAGTTTGAGGCCATCCTGCTCTACAGAGTGAGTTCCAGGATAGCCAGGGCTACACAGAAAGCACTGTCTCTGGTTGGGGGTGGGGGAGAATTATTTGGAGCTGGAGCGATAACTCAGCAGTTAAGAGAATAGCTGCTCTCTGAGAAGACCCAGTTTCAATTCCCAGCACCCACATTGAAGCCCACAACTGTCTCTAACTCTAGTTCCAAGGGATCCAGTGCCCTCTTCTGACCTTAGTGGACCCTGCATATGTGTGGTACACAGACATAAATGCAGGCAAATTACCATACACATAATAAAATTTTAAAAATAATTTTTTAGAAATGCAGCATTCTGTGTTAGTTTGCTCCCTTAGGTTCATCTTACTCCCTTTAATCTGACTCTGTTCCCCAAACCACCTTCTGATATTACCTTGGTTTACTAGTGAGGCTTTCCTTCTGGAAAGAGACTGCACTGACCAGCCTACAAGTATTCCAGTTGGCTTGGCAGTAAATGTTTGTCATTATCAACTAATAAATTACTACTTTGGTTTGCGTTTCAGTTTCTTATGAGTTTGGTTGGCATTATTCAATCTCCTGGGGTGTGATTACTCCCTGGTGAATTATTAAAATCAGACTTCTAAACCTGAAAACCAATCTTGACTTATGCTAATCTTACAGGGTGCAGCTTACCCTGTAAGACCCTGCCTGAAATAGTCAACCTCCTTTTCTTCCACTACTAGGGAAAGGTGGTGGCAGCAACATTTCGTCACATACCTGCTGTCACTGCTTATACCTAGCTCTAAAACAGTAGTTCTTGTATTAATTGGGTGTGTCCTTCATGTGGAAATAGAGCCTCTATATAATAGAAACAATCGCCCTTATCCTTTGTATTGACAGCTGGGTGGATGAGCTTGTTGCCCTGGATTAAAAGCATACACTTAGCTTCCTTGACAACTTACATTTTCAAGTCCCTTCTGTTTCAGAGTTTTTGTATAATTTGACCTTCACGTGGTTTCCCCAAAATGCATCTCTTTACAGCTGTATTAAGATTAGTATTTCTACCTCTTCTGGTTTTTCCTTGTGCTGTTTTTTCTTTGCTGGAAAGACTAAAGCTGGTGGACTTCCTCTGCTTAAAAATGACTGCTTCTCTGAGGACTTGTAACCAAATATACAAGCCAGTATGGAACAGTACCTAAGAGGTTAATGTTACAGAGTACTGCACTTGCTTTTAAACCTCTTCAGTTCATAACAACTTGAGAAAGGAACAAACTGTCATATGTTTGAAACATGAAAAACAGACAGGGCCTGTGTCAGATTGGCAGTATCTCATAGTGAAGAAGTCAAGGTGGTTGTCATTGTAATTGATTCCACCATAGGCTTGTCTCAGGCTTGGCCTTGACTGTAAGGTCTAGTTTAAAAAGCATTCTCCCCCTCCATATTTGCTAAGCTTCTTTCTACCTGCATGACTCTTAAGGCTATACTATCATTCTGTTGGGGTCTACTTTTAGAAGGCTGAGCTAGCTTCAATGAAAATTATGTAGATAGAGAATGGCTCTGTCTCCTGCTTTTCCCATGCTTTTTCAGTTCTCTGACCAGAGTTCTTTGGCAAAGAGAATGTTTCTAGAGTATAGCATAATAAAGAAGGTCAACTTATAATAGCCTTAAGAATCTCCGAACTCTGGGGGATGTAGGATTTCAAGGCAGATAGAATCCAGCAGAACATCACTGAGAATGCTTCAACATCATTTTCTCATGGGTTGTTTGGAATGTGTGTATTTGAAAATAGGAAACAAGTTTAAAGGTTGAATGTGTTCTAAAAACTATGAGGATCCTAGATGAGAACATCCTTTGACATGCAGGACTTACGAATCATGTTGCTTTTTAGAGTTGTCTTAAAGAAGATTCTTCTAATCTTTCCACTGGGGGGCCAATGGAAAGGCACCAAATGATTTGTTTCTTCTCTCAGCTGCTTTATCTTCTTCAGTGTGGTGCCTGATGACTTGTTGAGGGATGAGCTGGTCCTGTTGTTATGTCCAAAGCCTGCCTGGGCAGTAACATCAGCTCTGCTTTGCTTTGCAGGAATACCTCCACGGGCCCACTCCAGAGATTCTAGTGATTCCGCTGATGGACGGGCAACTCCCTCTGAGAACCTTGTACCCTCATCTGCTCGTGTGGATAAGCCCCCCAGCGTGTTGCCCTACTTTAACCGTCCTCCTTCAGCCCTTCCCCTGATGGGTCTGCCCCCACCCCCAATTCCACCCCCACCACCTCTCTCCTCAAGCTTTGGTGTCCCTCCTCCTCCTCCTGGTATCCACTACCAGCATCTCATGCCTCCCCCTCCTCGATTACCTCCTCATCTGGCTGTACCTCCCCCTGGGGCCATTCCACCAGCCCTTCACCTCAATCCAGCCTTCTTCCCCCCACCAAATGCTACAGTGGGGCCTCCACCAGATACTTACATGAAGGCCTCTACACCCTATAACCACCATGGCAGGTAAAAACTGTACTTCCCTGCAGATTTGAGCCAGGATAGTAGACAGTGTTTTTTATTTGTTTGGTTTTGACAGGGTCTCACTATGTAAACCAGATTGGCCTCTAACTCAAATTAGTAAACAGTATTTTGCTGCGTAGTGGTGGCACACACACTCCAGAGACAGAGGCAGGCCAACCTGGTCTACAGAGTGACTTCCAGGACAGCCAGGGTTACTGTCTTTCGAAACCCTATCTTAAAAAAACAACCGAAAAGAATAGGAAAAAAGATAGTTTTTTAGACATTATTTTAAATGAAGGAGTATTGAGTGCTGATTATTTTCCTCTTTAATCTTGTTGTGATGTTGAGTCATGGAACATAGATTAGTATCTGTCAAAGGTTTGTTTTGCATGCCTGTATATGCAAGTGCATGTGTGTGCAGCTGCATGTGTCCTGTGTATACTTGAATGTGGAAGCCAAAGGACAACCTTTGGTGTCATCCTCAATTTTGTTGTCCACCTTGCTTGAGAAAGGCTTCACTGGCCTAAGCTCACCAAGTAGATTGAATTGGCTAGCCAGTGAGCCCCAGGGATCTACCTGTCTTCACTTTCCCAGCACCGGGAATTATAAGCATGCTTCACCATTCCTGGTATTTTTACATGGGTTCTGGGCATTTGAACTCAGGTTCTCATTGCTTGCCTAGCAGGCACTTTATTGGTTAATTTAGTTCCCCTGCTCCATCAGTGTTTTTTATTTAGTGTTTTCTGTTTTCATCTTAACTACCCAGCCAAATCATATTTTTCATAACTTCCTTTAACCAGCTTGATTAAACTTGGTGCCATAAAGGGCTGCTGCAGATGCTACAGTGATTAGTACTGTTGAGTCAAGCCAAAATTATCAATTCATATGATATAAATCCTGTCTTTGAAGAAAAATGAACATATAAAACATCTGAGAAATAGCTTAGAGAAGAATTGAATAACAGTACTATAGAATATGGTGAAAGTAGTAAAGGATGTGGGCAATCTCTCATGGTATTATCTCTCTGCAGCCGAGATTCAGGCCCTCCACCCTCTACAGTGAGTGAAGCTGAATTTGAAGAAATAATGAAGCGAAACAGAGCAATTTCCAGCAGTGCCATTTCCAAAGCAGTGTCTGGAGCCAGTGCAGGTAATTAACTTTTACTTTGCTACTTTTAGCTCAGATTTTCCCCTTTGTCATTTCCTTTTGGAAAACTTCGAAAAGTTGAAACTGAAACGCTGTTAGATATCAGAAGATACACACTTCAAAAGAAGTGTATGACTTGGTTTCTTGGCTTTGAGGAAGCTCCAGTCATATGTCTAGACCTGCTCTGTAGAAAACTACTCAGTGCCTACACTATAAATAATAGACACTATTTCCTTTTTTTATTTGATGTGGAATGTAATTGCCAACTGTGAGAGATCTCACAAGTAAGCTTTAGACCTGTGTCTGCCTATGTAGTAACTCCAATACGAAGTAGAATTAAAGGCCGTTGGGTTTTAGAAGTAATTCCTCAACTACATGGTGCTGTGATAATGGATCTGTTACACTAAGAAGTCTGGACAGAGCGAGTGGCCTGTGGGTAGCCTGTTTCTAGAAAGGCAAGTTTGTTATCATCCTAAGGCATATCATACACCCTTTCAGCTTACTTGCCTTGCTCTCAGTATTACCTGAAGAATCAGTAACTATGATTCTGAAAGCTCTGGACATAAAAGGATATAGAATGGAAAGTTTATAGTTTATACCTCAGTGGGCAGAGCAATGGCCTGGCATACTAGAATAGAGAGGTCCAAGTCATGCTCACTTTCTTCCTGGCGGTTTCCCATGTGGATCTAAATGTATGCAGACTTCCAATACCCAGCAGTAATTTCTGATCTTTGTTTTCAATTTGATTCTACAGAGTAGTTTAAAAATAGTAAGTGATTGATTAAAAAAAAAAAAAAACACAGTATGTGTTCTTGTCAGTTCTTCCCTCACCAAAAAAACATACCTTGACTTTTAAGTTAAAACATAATACATGATCTTTATTATACAATAATACAGAGGAGTTTAGAGGAAGTAATCTCTGTTCCTTTTTCAGTACCAGTTCCTTCACACTGAGATGACTGATGAATAAATCCTTATCTCCCTCCTTTTTTCTTATTACAGTCATAGGGACTATAATGTGTATTCACTGTGCCTCTAAAACAGACAGAACTTCCCCACCTATTTGGAGCTGATGTGCCAGTGTTCCTGGTCCTTCACGTTGCTTCACTTCCTTCATAGTTTCTGTCCATTCTGTTCTTGCTACTTTTCATAAAGCCACGCACTTCTCATTTTCAGCAGACCAGTATGTAGATCTGTTCTTCCTTTTTATATTCTTTACTTAGAGCTCTTTACCTTCCTTGAAAAAGCGATATGCAAATACTCCTGTAGCCATATCCTTGAGTCAGGTGGTGTTCACATTTGGGAAATGAAAGGTCTAGTTATTGAGGGAAGTGTGGTGTTTTAAATGTATGGATGTGAATACGTAAGAGAGAGAAAATGTCATTTTAGGAAGTTCATACATCACTGTTGTGTGATAGAAAAGTGTGTGTGTATAAAAAATATGTGTGTTTATATATATTGTGATATATATAAAACCAAGTCTGTTTAAATGCACTCTGGTGTTTAAAAATGATGAAACTGCCCAACAGCAAGTTTTTCAGCATGTTACCGTGTCATTGAAAACTGTATATTGTATATACATGTAATAGGGTTTGTATATATATTTTTTTAATATAATTTTTTATTGAAAAAAA
>NW_026067909.1:19318188-19352186 GCF_014885135.2 Alexandromys fortis
TCTTATTTAGCTTCTTTAGGAGATCAAATTATAGACTCACTGACCTTTATTTATCTCTAGAAACCAATTATGAGTGAGTACATCCCATGTTCATCTTTTTGGGTCTGGGTTACCTCACTCAGGATAGTGTGTTCTATTTCCATCCATTTGCATGCAAAATTCGAGAAGTCATTGTTTTTTACCGCTGAGTAGTATTCTAATGTGTATATATTCCACACTTTCTTCATCCATTCTTCCATATATACATGTAACAGAGGTGTGTGAGTTAGAAAAAATACACACATGATTATAAATTTAGAATAATGTGTACATTCAGCGAGGTCTCTGTGACTTCAAGGCTTACCTGGTCTATATAGTGAGTTACAGAACAGCTAGAGTTATATAGTGAGACCCTCTTTTGGAAATAACAAAAAAAGCAAGAAATAAGTAACATGTAGGCATAATATAATATTTTAAAAAAAACTGAATAAATGAAAATCCTCTGTGAGGACCACCACGACCACCTTCTGTGAATGGTGGGTATTCCTCCAGTTTTTTGGGGGGAGTACACATATTACAACATATGTATGATTTTGATTTCCTAAAAATGAACTACAAGGCTGGTGATGTAGCTTGGTGACAGATCAGTCTCCTAGCATGCTTGAAGCTCTGGGTTCAACCCCCCAGTAGCCCACACCGCAACAAAAAGATTCTTTGGGTTTTATCTTTTCACTTCCTATATTTTAGACACCTTTGTTATTAGTATATCTTAACATCTAATATTTGTTGATCTCTGCTGTGTATTTGGCACTATGCTAAAGATTTCACATAGATTACTTTATTTGCCTACAAACTAACCTCATGAGTTTAACAACTAGTAATCTGCAGAGCCATTGTTCCTTAATTTATGTAGCCTAGCCAGGTCCTAGCAAAGATAAAGCAAACAATATTATTAAAACATGGCTAAGCTTACACAGCTCTGTGAACAGAAACTTTTTAGAATTGTTGGCTCAAATGTAGGTACAGTTTATTTTTACGTTTTAGACTTATGTGGGGGGCTGGGGAGATGGCTCAGTGGTTAAGATCATTGCCTGCTCTTCCAAAGGTCCTGAGTTCAATTCCCAGCAACCACATGGTAGCTCACAACCATTTGTAATGAGGTCTGGTGCCCTCTTCTGGCCTGCAGGCATACACACAGATAGAATACTGTATACATAATAGACTTATGTGTATATTTTGCATGTGTATATGTACCACATGCATCCTTGGGACCCGGGGGCCTATTGGATTCCCTAAAATTGGGTGGTTGTGAGCTGTCGTGTATGTGCTAGAAATCAAACCTGTATTCTCTACAAGACCAGCAAGTGATTTATTTGAACAGCTAAACCATTTCTCTAGCCCTGGGACAGTTTATTTTAATCAGTGTTGTCAAGTAGCCCTTAGACAAGGATGCATTGATTATAAGGCCATTAGCCTTTGTCAGATTTCAAGCTGTACTATAACTGTCATTCATTTTTATACCTGCTATGTCTGCCTTGTTCATTTTACTGTGACTCTTTAAAGCAGCCAGTCACTCACAATTTATGTCTTCCTGCATCCTCCTTTTGGTCCAGTTTGGTTACTGCCTTTTCTCATCTTTGGCCTTTCCCTTCATCTTATCAGGGGATTACAGTGATGCCATTGAGACACTACTCACAGCCATTGCAGTTATCAAACAGTCCCGAGTCGCCAATGATGAGCGTTGCCGTGTCCTCATATCCTCTCTTAAAGACTGTCTTCATGGCATAGAGGCCAAGTCGTACAGTGTGGGTGCCAGTGGAAGCTCTTCCAGGTGAGTTGGTTGCTTTGGGGGCTGATTGGCCTTGAGCAATACTCTCCTGCAGGTTGGTTGGGAAATGAAAGAAACCAAGATCTGTGTTCAGTAGAAGCAGTAGCCTTATTTAGAAAAAAAAAAAAAAGACTAATAAAGAACACAGGCTTCCGTGCTAAGGAAGTAGCTCAATGATAAGACTTGCCTAGCATTCATGAAGCCCTAGGTTTAATTCTTCAGCACCATCTTGAATATGGAAGTTAGTAATGTTCTAAGAACTTAAGGGGAAAAGTCCTAGTACTTAACCTATAGATCTGTTATAAAGATGAAATCATAATACTTGCAAAATTCTAAATACCCTGTCTAATATATTAGTAAGATCTTGACAAGTCTATCATCCATTTTCCCTGTAAAGATTAGACATCAAAGAACTAAGATCCTCAGACAGTACTTCTATGATAGATAACTAAGAATATTTTAAGCAAACACCGGAAGATACAAAATCCCATGTGGAAAGAATGTGTGGTAGGCCCTCTGAGTTGAGGCTGAAGGATCTTTCTGATAGGAAAAGGCATCGGTCCAGGGAGAGGTCACCCAGCCGGTCCCGGGAGAGCAGCAGGCGGCACCGAGACTTGCTTCATAATGAAGACCGGCATGATGATTATTTCCAAGAGAGGAACCGGGAGCATGAGAGACACCGGGATAGAGAACGGGACCGGCACCACTGAGAAAGGTGGGAAGAAGCCCTGTTCCTTACCAGTGGTTTAAGTATAAACTGGGCATGGTGGCTCATGCTTGTAATCTCAGCACTTGTGAGGTCAAGGCAGGAGGATTGCCTTGAGTTGAAGGACACCCTGGACTACAAAGTGAGACCCTTTCTCAAAACAAAAGGAAGATTTGTAATAGAGATGTTTCTTCCTCCCCTGAGTTCTTAATAAATGAAAACCACTGTTATTACCATTATTACACTTTAATCCCAAATTTCAAGTAAAAGGGAAAACTGGCCAAGGCAGAAGAGATTGTTACTTTAGTTTTCATAAAACAATATTAATGACTTCAAGAATTGATATCCATTAAAAAGATTTTGAAAATTGGAATTTTAGAGTAGAAAAACCATTCTGAAAAATCTTGAAAAGCTTTAGAGACCTTATGAATAATTATAATAGAAGGATATTTTTGTTTTTAATAAGTTTTGTAAAAGCAGGAGTGTGGGTAATTAAAGTTAGGTTGATTGTCTGGCTTGGGGACTGTGTCACCAGGACTTAGGCTCCCTCTCAGCTCTACTTTTCTATATTTTCATTCATAGAAAGATTTCTTGGAGAATGAGCCTATGGCTCTTGAGTTTTATCCCACCATTTTGTAATCCAAACTGAAAGAAAGCTACTAACAAGGATTGTTTGTGGTGTAAGAAAGAATGGCTGTTGGTTCTGTGTCTGGAGATGTATAAAACAGAGCAGAATTTGGCTAGATGGATCTGTCTGGGCTGTTGTCTGCCTGATTGTTTGGAAGTAATGTAGTTGATCAGGTTGTGTAGCTCTATGGATGACTGGATAAAAGAGACTGGGAACCCTTTTCCCTTGTGCATTCTTATAGGTCACGGTAAACTCAAACCTTTTGAAAGTTCTGCAGCATTCTGCCTAGGTACAACCTACTAGCAAACAATAAAACATTCCCTTATGTTTGCCCTCTGCTTTCTTGGTGTTATCTGCCTTTTTTTTTGGTTTTGTGAAATGGTCTCTTTTATGTGGTCTTGACTGTCCTGGACTCATTAGATCAGACTGGCTTCGAACTCCCAAAGATCTTCCTGCCTCTTGACTCTTTGAGAGCTGGGATCAAAAACCACCTGGCACTTTACTTAAACAGTTTTATAAACAGTTTTATAGCTGAGAGTGTTTTTGTCATCTTTGATAGAAAGTAAATGGAATGATAACAATTACTAATATTTTCAGTCTACACCTTTCTCAGTCCTTTTTTTTTTTAGCTTTATGTTTCCCTTTATCTTGTCTTTTTAATATTTTTTTTCTACATAGCATAATCTGGTCATGGTTTCCCCTTCTTCATCTCCTCCCAGATCCTCCAAAGCCATCACACTCCATGCCTTCTTTCTCTCTTTCTTTAGAAAACAAACAGGCTAATACTTTCTGTGTTCTTTACTTACCTCATGGAATTCTAAAATGTTGGATAACCAGCATAAAAAGCCAACAGTTTAGCTCTGAATATATTCTGTTTGTCTTTCTACATTTTTGCAACAAATTGAGTTTTGAAAGGTGTTCACATAACATACATAGCCTGTGGAAATGCAGGTTAATGAAGATGTAGCCCATGAGTGGCTTTGGCCTTCTTTCTTGTTGGGGATGGACAAGGTAGGCATGGATGTCTTGGTCTATTACCCCTTCCCTTCAGTAAGTAGCAGCATCACCTCTTTTGAGCTAGTACAACCGAAGAATTACTTGAAATCCAAAACAGCCAGCACTGGGTGTTGTGATCAAACTTGTAATGCCTAGTACTCAGGAGACCTAGACAAAAGAACCACAAGTTGAAGGGTAGCCAGGGTTAGCAGGACCTTGTTTAAAAAAGACAGACAGACAGACAGACAGACAGACAGACAGACAGACAGACAGACAGAAAGAAAGAAAGAAAGAAAGAAAGAAAGAAAGAAAGAAAGAAAGGAGAAAAGACATCACCTCCTCCTATTATGTAGTGTGTATTCTTTGGAATTGGAGGGAATAAGAGTGACCTAGGAGTGATGTACACCTTTAATCCCAGCCCTCAGGAGGTGGAGGCAGGCAGATCTGTTGACTTGAAAGCCAGCCTGGTCTACAGAGCTAGATTCAGAACAGCAAGGACTACACAGGGAAACCCTGTCTTTTAAAAATAAAGAGAAAAATGACCAGGAAGGGAGCTGTACAAAGCAGCAGTTGTAGTCTCAAGCCATATTCAGTGTATTTATAGAATATCTGACTGTGTATCACCATTCCTGCTGGCTTTGCTCCTTTGACAACCTTTTGACAGTGAAATTGCCAGCAAGAAAGGCCTCTTTTGGTAGTTAAGAAAAACATTTATTTTACTGGTACAGGCCTGTGATGAAATGAGGAAAGCTCACTCTTGGGTAAGTTTTTCACATCACTTCTTTTCCTTTCCTCTAACATATATGTACAAGTCAGACACTTTAAAGAGGTTAAAAAAAATCATCTTTAATTTTCATGGTAGTCTGAATTCTATCTTCATTTACTAAATTGTAGTTTAGGTTTCATGTTGGGGAAATGCTGTACAGGTCTGTCTGTGAAGTCCTTACTCCTCCAAGCCATTTGAACAGCATTTACAACATCTTTTCTTTAAAAGATATTCTGTGCTGTGAACATGTGTTCCCTGATCAGGAAAGGTATGTTTTGTGCAGAGGCATCAATGGAAGAGCAATACCCTCTTCTGTTCCTCAGGAGAGGGCCCCAGCTCAGTTGGCTAAAGTGATGGATCTCTGACTTCTGTCTGCATTCAGGCACTACTGCCAGTATCAGTTATCCTCTGCATCTCATTCTGTAAGGACCCTTCACAAATGCCTTTCTTCAGAGCATGTATGTATGTATGCTTTGGAGTTTGAGGGTATTCTAGGTGGTCTTTGTCTTCAACTCTCTCTAATAGTCCCATAATTTCGGGGTGTTTCTTACTTGGAATAGAATCATTCTCATTTCATACCCTGCTGATCCATTGAATACTGGGCTTTCTGTTCAGGTGTGAACAGAAATTGGCTTAAAGATTCAGCCAATTGTGATAGTACATGTCTGTAGTCAGCACTTGGAAGACTAAGGGAGGAGGATCATGATTTCAAAGCAAGTCTAAGCTACACAGCAGGGCCCTGTCTTGAGAAAACAACATTCAGAAGCCTGAATGTTAGGAAACAAAGAAAGCACTAAGAGCTTTAGTTTTTCTTTATAGAAAAAGGGACAAATACTTGCACATATGTTTAAAGATGCCAGCAAGATGAAGATCATACAGATTTCTGAGTAGCAGACTCAGGTAGTACCAACCCAGGGTTAGGAGGATGAGGCAGCATGCAGACGTCTTTGGTGTGTTTATGTCTTCTTGGGTGACTCTTACAAGATTTGTGAGACTTATATCAAGGGTAAGAATTTGCATATTGTTGCAGTTCCGGGTTCAGTTTAGTAAACATACTAGACCTGAATTTAATTCTTCCCTTTCTTTCTGATTGTTGGTCCTGATTATATTATCAAGTGACCAACTACCATCTGCATATTTCAGGTTTGCTAGGGACCTTAACATTTAAAAATGTGATAGGTAGTCTAGCAGACCCTTCTTGTTGGGTGTAAAGGTTCTTTTTTTTTTTTTTTAAGATTCATTTATTTATTAGATATACAATATTCTGTCTGCATGTATCCCTGTGGGCCAGAAGAGGGCACCAGACCTCATTACAGATGATTGTGAGCCACCATGTGGTTGCTGGGAATTGAACTCAGGACCTCTGGAAGAGCAGCCAGTGCTCCTATCCTCTGAGCCACCTCTCCAGCCCCAGGTGTAAAGGTTCTTAACAAGCTGTCAGATGTTTTTGATGATGGCTACTATTTTCTTCTTCCGTGCTCTGCTTTGGTTCTGGCTTGGCCAAGTCATTCCTGGTTGGTGTTCCTGTACCTTTGGGTCCTCATCCACAACTGCTATCTGGGAAGAGTCTTAAAATTATCTGTATTTTGTTCAGTACAGCCTGGAAAGGCTCTGGTGCTGTGTGTCTGTGTGCATGTGCATAGCATACTGTTTGGAATCTGTATTTTGGTTTGGTTTGTGGGGTTTTGGTTGGGTTTGGGGGTGTGTGTTTTTTGTTTTGTTTTTTTGTTTTTTTGAGACAGGGTTTCTCTGTAGCTTTGGTGCCTGTCCCGGAACTAGCTCTTGTAGACCAGGCTGGCCTCGAACTCCCAGAGATCCAGATCCACCTGCCTCTGCCTCCCGAGTGCTGGGATTAAAGGCGTGCACCACCACCACCCAGCTTGCTTTTTGAAGTCTGTTCTGACCAGGACTGCTTTAAAAGAAAACAGATACTGAGGCGTTTGCTTTGGGAGTGTCCTGCTGGAACCTCTGAGGTGTTTGGGGATTGGTGGACTTGGTTGTATACACACTTGTTTTCTTACTATTATTTCTCCTGTTCTTTTTCTTTTTCTTTCTCTTTGTTCTTTTTTTTTTCCTCCCTTAAGGTAAGCTATGACTTGCTCAGAGCAGATTTTCTGAAACAGTCTTTCCTTACAGCAACTTCTCTTGAAATGTTAGTTCCTATCTTCCTGCTAATATATTCTCAGACTGCTTTCAGAGACCTCATTCCATTGTCTGTGTTTTCCTCTTGACCTTAAAGATGTCACCATTTTGGTTATTCTTAATCTCTCATTGTGTTCTCTCCACCCATCTCCTCACATTACTCGATGCCAGACAGTCCACTGTTTTCTACTTTGCTAAGCTTGCATTCTTTGCCTACATTCTGACTTAGGTTGTGATTTTAGGAAAAGCCAGTGTATCTCATATAACCCCTTACTAATGAGAGTGGCCTCTAACTGGTGTTTTCTTCTGGTACTTTCATTGCAGGAGTCTGGGTGGAAGCAAATTGTTTTTAATGGACTTGCATCTCCTCACCTTGATCAGGACTAAAGGACGGAGGCCGCTCCACCCCTTTCCCCTCTTCCAAACCCCTAACTTCCTCCAGGCAATACCCTCTGCCCTACAGGATTGAAGATGGCTTGGCAGCCCTCCCAATCCCACACCTCCTGTTTGCCAGAAGGGGAAGAACCTAAAGACTTTATGGGGTAGGAAATGGGGGCAGACAGGAAGACAGCAATGTGTCCAGCCCCTAGTCTCCATAGAGAATGGTGCTTTGTCCAAGGAAACCTGAGTTTCTGATTCCCCAGGAGCAGTCAATGGTGAGATTACTGAGAAAACTTCCTTCCCAGAGAAAACGGATCCTCTTTGTGGGATCTTAGAAGAATGACTGGGTGTGCCAAAAATACCTAAGGGTTCTGCCCTCGGTACTAGATTTGGTGGGGGCAAGAGGGTCCAAACCCTGCTAACATACCACTTCTTTGTTCAACTCTTTACCTTTGTAGCCCTTTGAGGAGGGACCATGAGAACAGAAACTACCTTGTGACAAGCTGCTGTTCTAGGTTTTCTCTCTCACGTATTGATGGTTTATTTCCCTGGCCTTCTAGAGGGCTAAATCCTTTTGACTCCTTGCTATCTGATTCCTCAGTGGACTTGCCCCTCGAAAGCAAAACCCAGGAGGTTGCTTTCTCCTGGAAGCCTAGCCAAGCCAATTACCACCATTTACTGCTTCAGGCTCAGTTGTCTGTTGCAATAACCAGCTCTTAGGTGTTCCCTTTCCCTGGGGCTTTCCATTTAACATGGATTCCTTCCCCCAAGAAGGCTTCTTCCTTGTTTTAGAGGAAGGTACTGCCTTTGGGACATAGGGATGTCATGGGACCTCAGTAATGAGGACCCCTAGTTACGTACCAGGAGTGTGGGGAAGAAAGCAATTTGAGCAGGATGTGGCCTACTTGCATGGGCTCTTCTTTTTCAGGTTTGATGTAAGCATGGGCTTGCATCCCCACGGTACATTCTTTGACTTATTGTGGGATTACTCAGCACTAATAGGCAGGTAAAGTCACAGATGTGGTGTTTTGTGTTTTTTCCCCCCCTTTGGCTATAATACTCCCCCCCACTTGGCCTGGAGGTGCTTCCTGCCTTTGACAAAGAACAGAGAAGAAGTGAAGCCTGATTTAAGTGAACTCAGCTCAGAGTTCTAAGGACCAGCACACGGGTGACTATTTTCTGCACAGGCAGATGGAATTGCTTTTCTCAGCATCCAAATTGTGATAGGTTGCTCCTGCAGGAGGTAGCCACAGTCCTGGAGTACCATAGGGTGATGTTCCTTCTGCATGCATCTGCAGGGTCTATGACATCTAATGTGAAAAGAGATGTGGCATGTGAGATCAGACTAGGTGTATGAGGCAGGGGGTCATTGGAGACCCAGTAGACTCAGAGGAGAGAAACTGAATTGGATCCTTCCTCTCTTTGCAGCACACTTCAGTCACTGAGGGAGTATCCCCTAGGGTTTGAGAGGCTCATTCACTTGGGACAGAGGCTACAAGTTGTAGCTTATCTTCCTGCCTCCCAAGCCGATCCTTATTCCACTTCAGAACATGGCTGGCACCCTGCCCAATTGGCTAAGTGTTAAGTGATGTGCTTATTCTTGAAAGCAGTGTGGGGTGTCTTTTTAAAATGTAGAGAAAACCAAGTAAACTGACAGTTAAGGAAAAACAATATATAAAATATCAGAAAAGCTGTTTACCTGGAGAATTATTTTCTCCCCGTTTTTTTTGTTTTTACTCAATGACAGAATTTTTAGTTTTATTCCTCATAGCAAAGGGAGAAAAAAAAAATCCCAGCCCTCAAAAGGTCAAGGCCCCGTCCCCCTGTTGTCAGTGATTTGTTTGTCTTTCTGATAGGTTGAAAATTGTGTAATAAACTTGATGACGATGTCAATCTTTTATACTGCATTGTATTTTTTTCCTTTTGTAACAAAATATTTTTAAATAATAAATGGGGTGTGAGCTGTTTACGGATTCTGCATTGAATAGATTTGTTGAGGTGTCTGGGCATGGGTGTGGACTGATAACAATACTATGTGATGTAGGGAAATTCAGGTTCTTAACTGTAACTTGGTGATATGCAGTCGTTTCTCCACAGCTTTAGCTGACATGGTGAGTCTCCGAGGAGTACAATTTGAACCTTTGCTTGTGCCCCTCACAGTTTGTCCTTTCCCTGAGTTAAAAAGACTTCCAAGTCATCCTGAGCACTCATGGTTCTTGAGCCCTACTTGCAGATTGTGTTTTCTACCCTGTGGAATTCTAGTGGTATCCAGTTGGGCATGAACACCTGAATGCTAATACTTAGGTCTTCCATCTGCTAACCATAGACAAGCAATGTGACCCCAGTCTCTCATGAAAAATGAGAATAATTGCTGTTCTGCCTTCGTATTAAGGATGCTTTAGGAATCACATAATCATGTGTTTTGTGAACAGAATTGACATATAAATATATGAAGAAGAAACTAGAAAGCTTAGAAATACTGAGGGATTTCCAGAAGAGCTCTCCTTTTAAAGCAACACAGATAAAGGCCCACTGGCAAAGTAGTCATATCTTAACAATTTGCTTGTTTGGACAAATATGACAAGAGGAGTTAAGTACTGAAATGTCACTGCTGCCCAAGGATGATGAGCTGGTCCCTAAAATTTGGTATCTTAAGTTTGGGTACCTGAATGTAGGAATCAGATTCAGAATCCATAAAGGTTACTTGGGTTTTGTTTGTTTTTCAATGCATACATTAGTGCATGTGTGTCTGGCTGGCTGGCTTCATGCATGCACATAGGCATATGTCTGGAGGTCAAGACAACTTGGAATCTTTGTTCTCTTTCTACCGTGTGGTTCCTAGGGAATCAACTCTGGTCAGGCTTTTCACCTTAACCCCCCACTGAACCATCAATCAATCAATCACACCAGCCCTTTGTTTTTTAAGACAGTCTCTTATATCCTAGGCTGACAATGAACTGGTCCTTCTTCACCTCCCAAAGTGCTGGGATATATGGATATACCACCACATCCAGTTATTTTTTTTTTAAGTGAAGTAAGAGTAGACTTACATGACAAAAAGAAAAACTGCAGACCAGATGATACTGTATACTGCTATCAGGGAAAAAATTCTTGGAGGGGCTTAATTTTCTAGTGTCACTATTGAAATGTGTTTTCACAAAGGGGTGAATGATCACTTGCATGTCAGATACCTACTATGCTTGCTAAGTACCAGGTTTGCTCCATTTAACATCCAGTCATTGGCTTTTTATGTCCCCAAAGACTTTGTATTGTCTTAGAATGTTGGTGCCTCCAGGTCTATAAAGTAGCTTGTCTTACTCTTTATCAGTATATCTCTAGGCCAGATAATTTCAGCACTGAAAAGAGTGAAGCAGGAGGATAGTTTGAGATCAGAGTGGACTAAGTAGAGAATCCCTGTCTCAAGAAGAATAAAATACAACCAGGCCAGATAGTGGTATACTGGTAGCACTGGGAATTTGAAACAGGAGGATCATTTGAAACTACCTGTAAACATGAGGACCCCCCCATCTTAAAAAACTTGTAGAAACATATTTATTATAGTGTTTGCTTCATGATCACAGTACAGTGTTGTGGTCTACGGTCTTGAGATGGGGCCCCAGGTTAGTTTCATCCTTACTTCCGAAGTGGTTGGGACACATGCCGTGACTGTCTTGGTTTCTCTTGTGCATAACTATTCAAGTGGTTCCAGCAACATCAAGAACAAGGAGTCATCCATGGGAACCAGTGAACTAAGCTTCCACATAAGCATAAGTGAAATAGCTTCCTAATCAGTACATTCAGCCATTAAACCTCATCCTCAGTGGCACTGTGGGTGTACACCACTCTGCCCTGCTGGGTTTCTATTTACTTTGTGCATATTGACTTGTAAAACAGACTTAAGAGTTCTACCTGTGCTTTTGCTTCTCACTTCTAAGCCTGCAAACTGGAGTAGAGTCTCAAGGCCCTTCTGGGATGCTTGAAAGATGGCTCCAAAGTTAAGAACACTGGCTATTCTTCCAGAGGCCTGGGGTTCATTCCCAGCACCCACATGGCAGCTTAAAACTCAACAGTCAGTAACTTCAGTTCCAGGGGACCTGATAACTTCACACCAATGCACATAAAGTTAAATAAATTATTTAAAATATATTTTAAAAAGTATTTTTTTAAAAAAAAAAAAAAAAAAAAAGGCCCTTCTGAACTTTAACAATTAGATGTAAAAGCCACTTGCACTTTAGTTGAGCTTTCTGTTCCTTGTGCTCCTGGATAGGGGGTTGAAACTAATGAAGTCAAAGTCACAGAGGATGGGTTCCTCTCTACTCTATGCCATTAACCAAAGCAAAACTAGAGAAAGCAAATATGAGAAGCAGAAAATTGGTGTTCAATGAAATAGGAGATGGGAACACCACAGAAGACATTTTTGTACTTTTTTGCGGTTGATCTTTCACTATAGACTCAAGGACAACTAGGAGGCAAGGGAGAAGAGAAAACAAAGGCAGCAGTGCTTAGACCGTGGAGCCCATAGAATGACAATCTTAAGAAAGTTAGGAAAAGGGGCTGAAGAAGTGGCTAGCAGTTAAGAGCACTCACTGGCTGCTCTTCCAGAGGACCCAGCGCCCACATGGCAGCTCACAACTGTAACACCAGTTCAAGGGGATCTGACACTTTCACAACAATGCAGACAATAAATTTAAATAAATCATTAATTAAAAAAAGGGGGGGGTTGGGGGCTGGAGAGATGGCTCAGTGGTTAAGAGCATTGCCTGCTCTTCCAAAGGTCCTGAGTTCAATTCCCAGCAACCACATGGTGGCTCACAGTCATCTGTAATGAGTTCTGGTGCCCTCTTCTGGCCTGCAGGCATATATGCAGAAAGAATTGTATACATAATAAATAAATAAATATTTAAAAAAAAAAAAAGGGGGGGGGGTTAAAAAGAAGCATAGGAAAACAAAAATATCCCAGGATTGGCCTGACACAGAAGACTGACCTCAAGGCTCCTGGTAATTTATGGAATAAATACATGGCAATATGCAGCAAAATGCTGACCAATAAATGTTCCTTTTAAACTAAGGAGAAATTTTGGTCAGTTTTAGAATAAACTTCCAATTTCTGATTATACGTGGCCAATGCTGAAAAGAACTTAGACACAAGCAAACTTGGGACAGAGGTGGAACATTTCAGAGTCTTTTGCCAATGACAGATCAAAGAAGACAAGATGGCAGTATCTATTGGGATTCAGGCTACAAATTGGGCATGGGGGTGGGTAGGATCAGAGGGACAGTTTCACAACTTTGTGTTACATTTTACTACTAAATACAGCTTCAGAACACACTGTTGGGATAGTCTCTGCCCTCACTTAGAAGAGATGAACTTAAAGACAGGTGTCATACAGAAAAGACAACCAGGGCTGGAGAGATGGCTCAGCGGTTAAGAGCACTGACTGCTCTTCCAAAGGTCCTGAGTTCAATTCCTGGCAACCACATGGTGGCTCACAACCATCTGTAATGAGGTCTGGTGCCCTCTTCTGGCCTGCAGGCATACACACAAAACAGAATATTGTATTATACATAATAAATAAGTAAATAAATAAATATTTTTTAAAAAGACAACCAGCCCCACATCAGAAAATATTTTTTATTGTAAAATCGTGTTTGCTTCATGATCAGAATAGAAAAATACTATGAACTACTAAAAGGGTTCTGGGTCTCCATCTCTGAGCATTGGGGTTGGGGGATTTGATTCAGTCCAGGAGCCCACCATCATTACTTTTCATGCTCATGCAGACAGATGTGGTACATGTACAGGTGCTGTGGCTCAGGTCCTGCTGGAAGCCCAACAAGCTCAGATGGTCCACACAAGGAACTCTGGCCATGATGACCAAGGAAGAGAACTTGAGGTCAGTAGGAGCTGTTAGAAAGATCAAGATGGGGACAGCATTGCCCCTCCCTACCACAAAAGGTCAGTATCTCCTGCTGATGATCCTGGTTTAAAGATGATGCCAGTGACCTCAAGTAGGTGCTCAATGCCCAAATGTCTGTTCAGAGGAAAAACCACACAACCTTTCCCAGGCCAACATGACCTACCACTTTTCACAAGTGTGGCTGAAGTACCAGAAGAATGTGTTGTCACCCTGATGGGCTACCAGCTGGAATTCTTGTACTTCAGATCCTCTCCATACTAAAGGCAGAAAGAAAGAAACTGTTAAAAGACCAGTGAGTGTAGCTGGAGAGATGGCTCAGCAGTTAAGAGCACTGGCTGTTCTTCCAGAGGACCCAGGTTCAATTCAAAGCATCCACATGACAGCTCAGCGCACAACTGTCTGTAACTTAAGTTGCGGGGGATCTGAATCCCTCACACAGACATACATGCAGGCAAATCGCCAATGCACATAAAATAAAAATTCTTTTTTTTTTTAGAAAAAAAAACATTTGAGCAACAAAGTTAGCTTGAAATCTGCATATTTGAAGCCCCCCCTTTTTTTTTTGGTATGGATTTTTTGATATAGGGTTTCTCTGTGTAGCCCTGGCTGTCCTGGAACTCGTTCTGTAGACCAGGCTGGCCTCAAACTCACAGAGATTCACCTGCCTCTGCCTCCCGAATGCTGGGATTAAAGGCATGCGTTATCACCATCCAACCTATTTGAAGCTTCTTAATTCCAAAAAAAGCAGAAGACTATCTTCCTTAAAAAGAAGCTTTTGGAAGTGGAAAGATGGCTCAGTAGTAAAATACTTGCCACCCAAACATGAAGACCAGTACTCATGGAAGGAGAGATGGGATTCCTTGGGTAAGCTAGCTAGTTTGACAAGCTGGACTAGCCAAATCAGAGAGCTTTGGGTTCAAGTGAAAGACTCCAATATAAGGTGGAAAGTGATTGATGAAGATATCTGGTATAAACCTCTGATATGCACGTGCGCACATACACACACACACATACCTGAATATTTGTATCTGCACACAGGTGAACATACATATGCAGATACACATGCAACCTTCCTACCTACTGGAAGTAAAAAAAGGCATCCCCATTGACACCTCTTCAAATCCAGTTTCCTACACCTTTCATGCCTTCAAAGAGCAATGCATCCATCCCTGGGTGGAGAACCCAGCCCTCAACAGTAATACCTGGAAAAGGTGGCCAACGTGAGCATCTCAAGCAGTAGCTCTGAGCCACAAAAGAAGAGCAAGATGCTGTTCATGATAGCTTCTAGGCGGAGCACGTAGGTCTGCAGCAGCAGGTAATATGAAGCCATCATGGCAGATGGGAAGGTCAAGGCCACACTAATGCCAAGGGGCATCTTTCGCTGGCAGAGGTTTCCCTTTGTACCTATAAAACACAGCCCCCTGAATCATCTCCAAGTGGTAACTGCTTTTCCTGGCATCAGCTTGTATTTCCTCAACTCAGAAAGTATCTGGATGTGACAGATGGGCAGAGTAGAGAAAAATTACCCTGAATGGGAGGTGTCATATTTAAAAGTGAAGCCCACTGAACTAAAACTTTGAAGCTTCAGTGTGCTACATGATTGAAGTCATTTATTCCAGAGGCCCTGCTTCCATTCTAACTATGCAGGGAACAATGGGATTCTGCATCAAGAAAAAATTTGGGAGGCAAAGACAGGTGGGTCTCGAGTTTGAGGCCAGCCTGGTCTATACCGAGAGTCTATGACAGCAAGGGCTAAGGTGTCACAATCGATAGTTTAAGATCATCCAAAAAAATCAAGACCAAAGTGTGTGTGTATAACATATATGCATCTGAATCCACATGTATATATAAAGCAACATAAAAATTGTATATGTAAAAATGAGTCTACAATGTACATATGTGTATGTGTATATAAACACAATAAAAACTTTCCAACTAAAATGGAAAACAATTTTAGAAATGCCTTAAAAATATCTGTTACTGGGGCTGGAGAGATGGCTCAGTGGTTAAGAGCATTGCCTGCTCTTCCAAAGGTCCTGAGTTCAATTCCCAGCAACCACATGGTGGCTCACAACCACCTGTAAAGAGGTCTGGTGCCCTCTTCTGGCCTTCAGGCATACAGATAGAATATTGTATACATAATAAATAAATATTTAAAAAAATATCTGTTACTTAGGGCTAGAGAAATGGATGGCTCAGTGTTAAGGGCCATTGCTGATCTTCCTGAGGACTTAGCTTCAGTTCCCAGCACCCACATGGCAGCTCAATAATCTGTAACTCTAGTTCCAAAGGATCTGATGCCCTCTTCTATTTTTTCCTTTTCATTCCTACTTGTGTGTTTATATGTGTTCACAAAGGTCAGAAGACAACATTGGAGTTGGAGTTACAGACAGCTGTGAGTTGCCTGATCCTGGGAACCAAACTGGGATCCTCCTCCAAAAGCAGTAAGGCCTCCTAACCACTGAGCCATCTCTCTAGCCTGACACCTTCTTCTGACCTCTGTCGGCACCAGACACACATGTGGTCTTTACCATTTCCTCCTCTTGGGTTGTATTTTATCACTGTTTTCAAAAGAGACGATACATTCGAAGTAATAAGGGTTTTTCTCTGTGTTTCTGGGGTTTAAAAACTTCTAGAGAAATCCTTGTTTAGAGAAGTGGAGGGAATCTTAGAACTCTTTAGGCCTGTAATGCCTTACTCTCCCAAACCAAGCAAAGAAGTAGGAACTCTTGTAGCAGTCAGGCAACTGGAAAGGAATATCTAAGATCAAATGCTACTGCCGGCCTCTAGTCCCGCTCAGAAACACACAGGTGAATCTTGACCTAAAATATGACATGAAGCAGCAGCTTGAAGCTTCAGGGAAGTAATGGGATATCCTACCAGATCCAGCCTCTGATAGGGAAGTAATGGGATATACCACCAGATCCAGCCTCTGATAGCCTAGGTTATGTTCTTTGTCTTATTAACCAGGTTACAGTCTCCAGCATGTCTCATAAGGAATAGAACTATTTTCTGAACAACACTTACCAAAAAACAGTCGTATTACTTCAATGCCAAGATAAAGGAGCAGCATCACCACATCCAAGACTAGGTTGGCTGTTGGGTACGGCAGCAAGAGACCTGCCAGTGGAAAAGCCAGAGTCTGCAACACCACCTAACCGTCCCCACAAGGACTGCCGCACACCCAGGAACAAGGACACTAGTCTTAGCTTCCCACGAACCAGAGAAGTGTGGACCATTATAGCTGCAGGCTTTTTTACTAAGTCTGTGGGGGTTCCTCTCTGTCGAATGAATGAATTATAATGGTACAGAGATCTGAATATTTCAGCAGAAACAGATGGGGAAGAGTCAGGATGGAGAAGCCCACATTTCCCAAACTCAAGATACTCTTGCTGCGAGAGATTTCCTACTGAATCGTTCTAAAGCCATCAGCTGAAGAGACTTCTGCCTTGCAGTGAAGAGACATGCTGTAGGGGCCAGAAAAGAATGAACAGTTCTTGGTGGGAGTTGGCGTTGGGCTAAAGAGGGAAAGAGCTGTTGGGGCAGAGGCAGTCAAGCCCAGCCTTACCTTTATACAGGAAAATGAGGAGCTCCAGCAGGAAATAGGTGGCATAGTACCACCCATTTAGAAAGAACAGGACTTCCAGAGGGGTTGAGGACAACCTTTTATCTGAAAAAGAGCAACACAAAGATGGGCTGGAGCTCTACTCCCTGTATGGCTCTGTAATCCGAAGAAAACACAAGATCGTGGTGAAGGAGGGAGAAACTTCTGATTGCTTATGAAGTGTGAGTGTGGATGTGAAGGGGCTGGTCTTCGACCTCCTTTTCCAGGAATTATTTGCAGGCGACTTTTCTGGCAATTCAGCTATCATCACAACTGAGAGGCACCTCAAAGATCCAACCCTGTCACAGCTGAAGGGGAAACCGGGGCGCAGAGGCCAGCAGCGGGTCTGTGCAAGGCTAGAGGATTCGTAACTGAGTCATCCCAGAAAAGGGCCAGCCCGGGATTGTTAAGGGTACAGTATCCGAGTTCTACACATGCGGGCACTCGGGGTGGTCAGAGCAACGCAAGCCTGACTGGGACAAATGAAGAGTGAGACCCTCAACTTTTAAGAATGGGGGACTAAGTCGAGCTCTGGAGAGCAGAGAGGTGGAGGGACTGGCAGGTACCAATGGACAGTGGGCAGAGACACACACCTCCGGAGTCTCACCTCGCGGCGCCATGTTCAGTCCCCATGGAAACTGCGTACGCGGCAGCTCCCGGAGCAATGTGGCGCTACCGGAAGCGGGCAGGTCCTGGCCGCTCTGCCTGTCCGTGTCACTCTATGATCACTCCACGGGGTGCGCGAGCGCGCGCCAAGAAGCGCTCGCGGTCAACCGCCTGCTCTGGTCTGTGGGAGGCCAATGGGTTTGTACGAAGCTTGAGAGTCCAGGAGACCCGAGCTGCTCTCGCACCCTCTATCTCCAGCGCCTGGCGTTGGGCTGAGTGGCCCTGTGTAGCAGTGTGGTTGGAGGATCGGCCTTGGGCCCACCATTCTTCCTTCCCACTGCCTTGTGGAAAACAAACGCCGCAAGCCACTGACAATGCGCTAGGCTTGCCTGGGTGTAACAAGATACTGCTGGAGACACCAAAACCGTCCGAAGTAGGGAGTTCTCCTCTAGAAGTACAAATAAAAACAGTAGTGATTCTCCTGCGACCTAAAAAGTGCAAGGATGTTGCGGGGAGACAGCAGACTCCCAGATGGGAAGCGTTTCCAACAAGCTGTGAGCTTTGGTTGCATCTTGAAGCAGCAAGAGCCTGTTGCTGCCGCCAGGGGAGTGGAGGAGTAAGGTTTCTGAAAGAACTCAGGTTGACTTAGCCTGCCGGCCAAAAGATATGGCAACAAATGACTGGGGGAGTAACTTGTCATGAAAGTGTTACACCCCTGGCTAGTAGGAGTGTGGGTAAAGACAGTAATTGTTACTTCCCAATGAGACCTCAAGGGAAATGAATTCCTAACTTGGGGAGAGAAAGCCTCCCTCCACTGCTCCTCACCTCCTTCTCTGCTCTCCTGACTTCACCTCTGTTTTTGCCTTCCACTGGTACATTGTTTTGTTCTGGTTTGATTTGGTTTAGTTTGGTTAGACGGGTCTCCCTCTGTAAGCCAGACAGGCCTGTCCTGCCTCTGCTTCCCGCCCAGTACTGGGGTTATAGGTGGGTGCCAAATGCTCTGGCTGATCTTAGCTGGAACTTTTAGGGACCCTCTAGCAAGGGCCAGAGCAAGCTGAGGCAATGGAACGGAACTCTGGTTCTGTACCCCATCTGCACTGCCTTTCTGCACTCCTGCTCTGGGCCTTCGATGAAGGAAGGTGGGCCAGTTGCTTTTCAGTTTGTAAGTAAAGGGTCCTAAATTACCCCGTGCACACATTTAGATGTACACATACAGCTCTTTCATGCTACGGTGAAACGGTGACCCACTGTCAAAAGAGCTTATATAATCCTAGCCTTCATATCACCTGGTGTCCTGCCCTTAAGTCAGTGAGGATGATACAGCAGGCCCAGATAATGGCACGACAGATTTGCCAGGGCTGACGCAACCAGGGCCAAAGGCTCAGCATTCTTGGTAAATATTATTGATTCATCCATTCAAGTCATTGAATTTTTGCCGCTCTAATCCAAGGTCTGGGCATGCTGGGCAAACGCTCCTCACTTTCAGTGCTTTCAGTACTTTTCTTTAGTAAGCCACAAATAAAGCTGACCTCTGACCTCTACATAGAAACAAAATTTTACTATAGTTACTATAGTTAAGTTGGCCGAATTAATTGTCTGTGTACTCAATATCAAGACCTTTCAAGGCCATGCTCTGTTGGCTGGAAGTGCAGAGACTCTTCGGGCCCATGGCAGACTTATTCCCCTATTCACTGATCAGTGACCTTGCTAAATAACACATTGTGGAGACTATTCTTTTGAGGCAGGGTTTCTCCTTGTAGCCCTGGCTGCCCCTGGAACTCATTCTTTAGATCAGGCTGGCCTCAAACTCAGAGATCCACTTGCCTCTGCCTCTAGAGTGCTGGGGTAAAGGTGTGCACCACCACTGCCCACCATGATGGCTATTCTCGGTTGTCAACCTGACTACATCTGGAATTAACTAAAAACCAAAAGGCTGTGAGGGATTAAATCATTTGAAGTGGAAAGATTCTCTTTATTACTTCAATTTTTTAAAGATTTATTTATTTATTATGTATACAGGATTCTGCATGCATGCCAGAAGAGGGCACCAGATCTCATTATAGATGGTTGTGAGCCTCAGTGTGGTTGCCCAGAATTGAACTCAGGATTTCTGGAAAAGCAGTCAGTGCTCTTAATCTCTGAGCCACCTTTCCAGTTTACTTTATTTTTGAGATTAATATAATTACATCCTTTCTCCCTTTCCACCTCCAAGTCAACCCATATACCCCTCCTTGCTCCATCTCAAATTTATGGCTTCTTTTTTCACTAAGTGTTGTTATATGCATATATGTACACACATATACATATATATTCCTAATTAAAACCTGCTCAATCTGTATAATTTTATCTGTCCTTTCCAGGGCTTATCATCTTGTACTTAATTGGTGTGATCGCCCATGAGAAAGACTATTTCTTCCACTTTTTTTCTTTAATTTAAAACAGCTTTTAAATTTAAATATATTTGGATCATATTCTTCCCCTCCCCAAAGTCCTTCCAGATCCTCTCCCTACACACCCACCCAACAATCAAAAAACAAATACACATCAACCCTCCCAACCAAGAAAACAAAATAACACCCAAACAGATAAAAATAACAAACTGTAACCAGATAAAAGCACACACAAAACACTATGGAGTTCATTATATGTTGGTTAACTACTGCTGGACATGTGGCCTGCCCTGGAGTGGTTGATACACCCAGTGTCACTCCACTGAAGAAATGACTTTACCTTTTCCAGCAGACATAAATGAAAATTCAGTTATTACCCTTTACCCTGTGGCTAGGTTTTTCATTCATTCCTTCATTCATTTTTAAAATAAAATAACAAAAACTATCATCAAAGTTGGACAATACAAACCAACAAAAGAAAAGAGCCAAGAGAAAACACAAGAATCAGAGACTTGATTGTTTGCACGCTCAGGAATCCATCCCATAAAAACCATAAATGTAAGGCATAATATCTACTCGTAATACATAATATACATAATATATACTATGCAGGCTCTGAGCTTGCAGCTTCAGTCTGAGTTTACATGAGTTTTGCTCAGTTGATTTAGAGGCCCTTGTTTGCTTGGTGTCCTCCATCCCTCTGGCTCTTACATTCTCTCCACCTCCTCTTCCGTGGGATTCTCTGAACTCTGAAGGGAGGGATTTGATGGAGACCCCCCCATTTGGGGTTGAGTGTTCGGCCTCTCACTTCCTGTGTAATGTCTGGCTGTGGGTCTCTATTTCCCATCTGCTGCATCATATCTGAAGCTGGCTGAATAAGGCACTAATCTATGAGTCTAGCAGAATATCATTAGGAGCCATCTTATCACTACACTTTTTTTCTTTTGTAGACCAGTACTCTTTAGTTTTACCCTAGGGTCCTGGGCTGTCTCCGGTTCTCGGTCACCCAGTGTCAGGTGTAAGTTTCATCTTGTGGAGTGGGTCTTAAGTCAAGCCAGTTTTTGGTTGGTTACTCCCATGAGCTTTATGCCACTATTGCCCTAGCCTATCTTGCAGATAGTACACCATTGTAGATAATGGTTTTGTGGCTGGCTGGCTTGGTGGGTTTTTATTTGTTTTGTTTTGTTTTGTTTTACGCTTTTAGTTTATTTGTCCTCTGGGAAATTGTCTGCATATCACAGCAGATCAAGTCACCCCAGAGCCAAAGTTCCTCTGCAGCGTTAGAGCATCCATCTTTGGCCTACAGGCCTAACATGTCCAGCAGGCTTTTCTGTGAAGCAGGATATTTTGTGTTCTGCTTGTCTCATTAGGACAGCATACTGTCAGAAGTTGAGGCAGGGGCATTTTCTTACCCAGTGACTTACTTTTGCCACAAAGAAAGTATACTCCCCGTGGAGCTTCTTTGATGATCATGATCTTCTCTGAAGTAGATTGGTGCTGACAGGAGCAGATATGTCTCAATGTCATAAAAAAGAAGTACCAGCCAGGCAGTGGTGGCACACACCTTTAATCCCAGCACTTGGGAGGCAGAGGCAGGCAGATCTTTGTGAGTTCGAGGCCAGCCTGGTCTACAAGAGCTAGTTCCAGGACAGGCTCCAAAGCTACAGAGAAACCCTGTCTCAAAAAAAAAGAACAACAACAACCTAGGTTATTAAAACATCTTAAATGCCATATTCTGTAGATCTCTGAAGTGTTTGAAGGTGACCTGTATATCTAAAAGGTATCTTTGTTTGCCATGAAACATACCTAATGTGACTACAAATTTGATTATACTAGGTGATTAACTAGTAACCTATATTTCCTTATTATCTTAAAGAGTTGGTAATAATTTTTAAGAACTAGAAATTTGCATTACATTGTTTTTGTTTGTTTATTTGGTTTTGGTTTTTGAGACCTGGTTTCTCTGTAGCTTTGGAGCCTGTCCTGTAACTAGCTCTTGTAGACCAGGATAGCCCTGAACTCACAGAGATCTTCCTACCTCTGCCTCCTGAGTGCTGGGATTAAAGGTGTGCATACCGCCAAGCTCTGCACTACATTGTTAACTGAGCTGTATGGGTATGATACCTTGAACAAGATTAGAAATGTATGTACAGTATGTTTTAACAAAATTAATCTCAAATTTGTGTCAATATACAAAATTTGTATACAATATATAAAAGTACAACTAATGTAAAACATTTAAAACTAATAGTTACTTTTTTTTTTTTTTTTTTTTTGGTTTTTCGAGACAGGGTTTCTCTGTGGCTTTGGAGCCTGTCTGGAACTAGCTCTTCTAGACCAGGCTGGCCTCGAACTCACAGAGATCCGCCTGTCTCTGTCTCCTGAGTGCTGGGATTAAAGGCGTGCGCCACCACTGCCTGGCTAATAGTTACTTCTTAATAGATCCAATAATCTACCTTTTATCATATCATATCATATCTATATTCTCCCTTTGTCTTTTGAGAGTAGATTCAGTAATCTACCTTTTTATCTTATCATACCTATACACCCTTTTTTCTTTTCCTTTCTTTTTTATTCTTTTTTGTTTGTTTGTTTTTATTTCATTTCTTTTTTCCCCGTTTTTTGAGACAGGGTTTCTCAATAGCTAATGGAGCCAGTATTGGAACTTGCTTTGTAGACCAGGCTGATCTCAAACTCTCAGAGATCCTGAGTGCTGGGATTAAAGGCTTGCACCACCACCACTTGGCCTTTTTCTTTTCTTTTCAAAATAAGAACCTTGAATATAATTTCCTTTATTTAGCTTTTTCCTGGCCATTATCCACAGCAACCTGTAACCAACACACTATACAAAGACAAACATCCATAATCCATTTTTTGACAATGTGGGTATAGTTTTCTAGGCTACTTCCTGCTGATTGGGGGTGCTGGTAATCTTATGGGGACAAATTTAGGATATGGTCAAGTCCTTACTGAAGTATTCTGTGAGAATGGATTATTTCAGCCAGCAGTCTTGAGGCTGTTCTGGATGTAGAACTCAGAGGAAACTGCAACAGAGGTGCTCTGAAACATTGGAGCATCTGGGCCATCTGTTCCCACTGGAGATTTTTCAGGGGGTCTTCTTTGATCACACTTTATTTTTTCTTAACCCAGAATGAATCCACAGCCTCTCATTTCCTGTGGAAACAAAAGCAAAATCTCTTCTCCAAAGTAACATATCTTTTGACTTAAATTTTGAAGACAAGGCATTTTCAAAATATATAGGTTGGATTAATCCAATGCCTTTTTAGCAGCTGTTGCTCCTTCCTCAGCCATCAAACAATTCAAAGACAACATAATAACATACAGTATCCAGATTCTCTGTGTGTTTTCCATCTTTACATGGAAGCTAAACCAGGGCAGATGGGAGCTGGGAGCTCTAGTTTTTCTCCAAACCCAGGTGGCAAGCTTTGGGTCCAGCTCCTATAGCTGGAATTCCAATCTCAGCTCTGGCCTGGGCTGGTGGCTAAAAAGCCTCAGGTGAACTGATTTTTCATAAATTTGTGCCCCATGTTGGGCACCAAATGAAGCACAATTAATAAAAACTCAAAGAAATTGAGGTTCAACCTGAAGATCTGAAAAGCAAAGAAGCCAGCCACTGGCTCTTACCCCAAATTCAGTCTGAATTGGGGTCTCCAGGAATCCCAAAATGAGACTGTGTCTAAGAGCTGTCTCCTGCTGTTTTATAATCTTCTCTAGGGCTTGGATTAAAGGCATGTACCACGGAGATTAAAAGCATGCACTGCCCAGTTTCTATGGCAACTAGTGTGGCTACTGGGATTAAAGGTGTGTGTTACTACTGCCTGGTCTGTAAGACTGACCAATGGGACTGTTTTACTCTCAGATCTTCAGGCAGGCTTTATTTATTAAAATACAATTGAAATGCCACTACATGCAACAACATGTAGATTAATAGAAATGGGTTCAATTATAAGAGCTAGTTAGAAACAAGCCTAAGATAAAGCTAAGTTTTCGTAATTACTAATAAGTCTCTGTCACTTTTTGTGAGCTTGGTGGCCCCAAGAAAAATCTATTTACATTTGGGATATAGATATTAAGCATTGAAATGTCCTCTTGGTGGACTTTTCTTTCGATGAGCATGGAGTGTCCTTCCCTATCTCTTCTGATTAGTTTTGATTTGAAGTCTACTTTGTCAGATATTAAAGTGACTATACCAGCACTTTTCTTAGGTCCATTTGCTTGAAATGTATTTTTTCCAACCCTTTACCTTACAGTGATGCCTATCCTTGATATTATGGTGTTTGACAGTTTAGATTTTCTACTTTACGAGTTAAGGTTGGGATACTCTTGCTTTTCTAAGAGCTTCCCATTCTTTAAAATAAAATGACAAATACCATGGCTGTGAGGTTTTCACACACCCATCATGCTCTTTATGATTTGTAATAGCCACAGGGACTTGTTTCCCTTTCCCCTTCCTGATGCCACTAGTATTTTGGAATTATTTTGCTTTGCGGTGCTAGAAGGTGAACCCAGGATTCATGAGGCTCCTCTGAATCTTGGCAGAGCAGCTTCGTCTTGCAGCAAGCTGCCATTTAACTTTCCCAGGTTCCAGAGGCAGTGAAGCAGCCATCCTTCCCACTGTAGGACAGTGCTCATTGAGCGCAGCAGAATCCCTGACAGCAGGTTGGATGGAGACACACAGAGCTCTCCCCGCCTCTGGTTTGACGGAGCCTTTCTTTATCTGAGCCTGCAGTCACCGGCATTTTAACACTAGGTAGCGCTCTGAGCCTAGATTTGCAGCTATTTGCTGCACTTTTTCTTTTCTTTTTTTTAAAACATTTTTGTGTGTGTGTTTGTGCATGCATTGTGTATGTGAGAGAGAAAAAGATAGAAAGGGAGAGAGAGAGAGAGAGAGAGAGAGAGAGAGAGAGAGAGAGAGAGAGAGAGAGAGAGCACATATGATGGATTTGTACCCATGCCACCACTAGAAATGTCGAGACTAGAGGACAACTTTTAGGACTCATTTCTCTCCATCATGTGGTCCTGAAGATCAAATTCAGTTGCCCAGCCGTCTCACCAGTCTTACACATTTAGAGCCATAAAAATCGAACTTTCTGAGCCAGCAAGATGGGTAAAGGCATTTGTCACCAATCTCAATACCTGGGTTAAATCCTCAAGACCTAATGTTCATGTGAAAGCAGAGACTCAGCTCCCGAAATTATCCTCTGACCCCACATGCTTGAGATGGCATGGTATGTTCACACACACATACCCATCATGTACTTACACACAGGAGGCATGTACACACACACAATAAGTAAATATGATTCAAAACAAACTGGAGCTTCCTAAGGGGAAAGGGGCTGGTGACTTTGGGGAAAATACAGCTGCCTGTAGGTCCCCATAAGTGACCCTTAATAAACCATTTTATTCAATATGAACTTGAGGGCCAAAAGTGGTGGCACATGCCTTATTCTCAGCCCTCAAGAGGCAGGGGCAGGCAGATCTCGGTGAGCCCAATGCTAGCCTGGTCTACATATTGGGTTCTACAGAGCTACAGTAGAGAGACCGTGTTGAAAACAAAAAACACGGACCTGAATGAATTGTTCTTGGAGTTGCTGGGGCAGATGTTATTCTACAGATCCACAGAAAAGTCTCACAGTACAGAACCTCAACACTGACATGGGGTACTGGGGTACTGTTTTCCTTTCTGAGGACCCGACTTTCCTCAGTTCTCATCTCCTGTCTGGCAAAATAAAGACCTCAGCACTTACGGTGCAGAGCCTCAAAAGCAAGATGCCTCTTTCACCTTCTCTCTCACCCATCACAGTGACCCCAAGGCAGGCCACTGGAACTAGACTTTTCCTAGATCACAGAAAGTGGGTTTCTTTTCCCCCCAAAGCCACCCATAAGGCAGAAAAATACTCTTGTCAACACCCCTCAGCCTTTCCTTGTAACAGCTGGTCATGGAATGAAGACGTCACTCAAGAACCCTTGCTCCATAGCCGGGAGGAAGGAATGCTGCCTGGAGAGGCTCAGCTGGAGCAGACAGGCCTTGCAGTGTTTATGCCCCAGGCTGTTCGGTCCCTCACACGTCCAGTCACACTTCTACGGGCCATCCTGGCTCCATTGCAAAAGAGCAAAAATGGGTCTCCAACCCAAAGGCTTTCATGTCCTATAAAACCATGGCCAGAGCCGGGCGATGGTAGCGCATGCCTTTAATCCCAGCACTCGGGAGGCAGAGACAGGCGGATCTCTGTGAGTTCGAGACCAACCTGGTCTACAGAGCTAGTTCCAGGACAGGCTCCAAAGCCACAGAGAAACCCTGTCTCGGAAGAAAAAAAAAAAAAAAAAAGGCCAGGTGAATTTGCTGTGTTTGTTCTGTCTTTCGTAACCAAAGTGCAAGCCAAGACCCTTTAGGATGAAACAGAAAGGGGTCCTCCTGTTGTCTCTCCCACTGCAGCTAATTATTTCCTTGTATATGAAAATGTATTTCAGCTTCATTCTCGAGGCCCATTCCAGGTGAACATGGAATTCTGGGCATGTTAGAGCTGCTGTGGGCTCACTCTGGCCAGTGAGCTCCTGGGAACCAGCTAGCTGCAAGTCCTCTGTGTGTGCTGCCCTACTTTTGCTCTCTGGGTTGGACTGTGGTGAGCAACAGTAGAGCCTTAGCGTACGCGAGGTCCTAGTTTAGATCCTTGAACCAAAAACCAAGCAAATAAGTAGCACTTTTGTTCTCATCTTTAGTTGCAGTATGGTGAGACACCTAGATACGGGCCATTTTCTTTTATCTCTAACTAGTATCCCTAACTAATCTAGAAATACGTATACCTGGCTGGTCTTGAACTCACAGAGATCCACTTACGTCTGCTCTCCGAGTGCTGGGATTAAAGATGTGTACTAATATGCCTGACTAGATATGGACTTTAAAAAATTGTCAGGTGGGGCAGTGGTGGTGCACGCCTTTAATACTAGCACTCAGGAGGCAGAGACAGGCGGCTCTCTATGAGTTCAAGGCTCAGCCAGGACAGGCTCCAAAGTTACAGTAAAACCGTATCTCAAAAAAAAAAAAAAAGAAAAAAAGAAAGAGAAAAAAACAGTAAAATTTTGGTACCCCAAATATGTACATATCTTTTACCGAATCTGGGGACTGATTGACTGTCATTTACTTAAGTATTCCTGTCTTTCTTTCTCTTTGCCTCCTAAACTCTAATTATATTTATATCTGACAGTCTGATACTACTTCCCCAAACTGGACTATTCTGTTTCTCTTCTAGCTGCTCTTTGGTTTGGATAATTTCTGTTGTCTGTCTTCCAGGTCATTGATCATTATTCTGTGTCCTCTACTGTTAAGTCAGAGGTAGGACAGAAAGAAAAAGCCGAGGGAATATGAGCAGGGAAAGAATCCCCTTCCACATCCACACACATACCCTCACCTGGTGAAGAACATTGACATGCTGGGCTTGTCTGAAAACTCAGTATTCAGAAGGCAGAGCAGTAGGATTGACAGTTCAGGCCCAGTCTAGGGGCAGCAAGATGACTCTGTGGGTAAAGACTGAGGACCTGAATTTGATCCCTGGAACCCGCATGATTATAAAAGAAAACCAGCTCCTCTAGCTGTTCTCTGCCCTTCATGTGACAAGTATGTAACACACACACTACATAAACAAAATATAAAAAAAGAATTAAAAAAGAAACTCAATGAACTGGAGGTGTGGGGATTACCATAAAGAGTGGCCACAAACACAATACCCCTTTAACCAAGGGTAGCTCCTAGTTGCAGTCCCACCCCTCAGGATGCTAAGGCAAGAGTATTTGAAGTTAGAGGCTAGCACAGACTGTACTAGACTCTCAAAACTACCAAATGGTTGGTGAGATTGCTCAACAGGAAAAGGTGTGCTGTCAAACCTGATGAATTCAATCCCTGGGACCTATGTCAAGGAAGCAGAGAACTGACGACCCCTGGTTGTCCTCTGACTTTCATATGTACTCCATGGTATGTACGTAGCTCCCCGCAAACATACAAGTAAATAAGTGTGAGCTAGGGAGCTGGCTTGGTGATTAAGAGCACTTGTTGCTTTCTTAAAGGACGTGGGTTCAATTCCTAACGCCCACATGGTGTAACTCCAGTCTCTGGGGATCCTAATGCTCTCTTCTGATCTCCTTTGGCATCAGGCACAAATATGGTGCACATTCATACTTGCAGGCAAAACACTCATATGCATAAATCTTGAAAAAAAAAAAGAGTTCAGCTGGGCAGTGGTGACACATGCCTTTAATCCCAGCACTCAGGAGGCAGAAACAGATGGATCTCTGTGAGTTTGAGGCTAGCCTGTTCTACAGAGTGAGTTCTAGGGCAGGCTCCAAAGCTACAGAGAAACACTGTCTCCAAAAACAAAACAAAAGAGAGAGAGAGAAAGAGAGAGAGAGTTCAATGTCATTCTCACCTACATAGTGAGTTTGAGCCTGAACTGGGCTACCTGAGACCTTATCTCAGTTAGAAATAGAAATTAAATATGATTGTGAAAGCCCCAGGAGACAGAGACAAAAGGAGTCAGCATGCTGAGCCATCTCCCCAGTCTTCCAAAATTTTACTAGATGCATAAAAACTTAGTGTCTCCAGATTTTTTTTTCACTCCCACTCCTTCCTCTACTAGACAAGATGAGAACTAGTCACCTTAACCCAACCAAGATGGAAACAATACTACAACATCATCTCCTAAACTATGGTTCTGAAGATTGACCCAAGGGCCTCATGCATCTTGGGCTGGGCAAGCTCTCTCCCACTGAGTTATCCCCTGATGCCTCACTGCAATCTTGCCTCACCTCACTCCATGTTCCCTCCTGTTCCCAGTAAGACCTGATCCTTCACCCTCCCCCTGATGGGGGTTGGAGTCCACTTATCAGCACCATCGGCCTGCAACCTTGCTCTGCTTTTCAGAGTCATCTCAGGGCAAAAATTGTTATGTTCCAGAGCTCCTCAAGTCCCCAGTTTTGTCCCTCCGTGTTCTGAGGCCACTCAGTTCAACTGCCTTATTTGGTGACCAGGTGCATTCCCGAATTCCTAGCCTCTTGCTCAAACTCAGAACAGCAAATATACGCCCAGGAAAAAGCTCCTGCAATTGTTGACTTGTTTTTCTGTGAGCAGCCCTACCCTGCAGTGGTAGGCTCTGCTCCCTCTGATTCAGCAGTAGTTGGGAACATGCATACACACAGTATATATGTGTGTGTTACTGTAGGTGTTAGGGTCACACTCTGAGCTCTGGCAATCCCAACAAGCTACACTGGGGCATCCATCCTCGGTACACCAATTGAAGAGATCATAGTGAAAACAAAGAAGATTTATTCAATGTGGCTACATAGGCAAAAGGAGCGAATAAGCAGGTCGGGTGATTCCCCTGCCCAGGGGCCATCTTCTAGATCCTACATGAAGTTTAGGTTTGAAGAGAGCGCAAGAGTGCGTATAACGAAGCAGTTCTGGTCAAGATGTGGTGCTGTCCATCCCTGACTCATCATTGCTTCTGCTGCAGTCTGTCTTTCAAAGTGGGGTGTGCAAAGTCTTTTGGGGGGAAGGATTTTTTTCTCTGACTTCCCCTTCCCCAGCATAGGAATCCTAGGAAAATTTCATATTTTGGGGCCTATTGTTTGAATAATCTGATAGCCAAAAGAAAGGGTATAGAGTCTGTTCAGACTATCTTATCCTTCTTTCCAGGATGTGTGTCTGTGTCTGTCTGTATGTCTGTGTGCTGTTGGGGGTGGAGTGCTCTGCCACTGAGACACTAAGATGCTGTCGTCTCTCTCTGAGACTGTTGAGAAAATGATACGTGTTTGTGTGTTTTATCTAGTGAAAGCAACTCCATAACTCCATTCTATTTAAAGTAGGACTAGATAAAAACTTTTTTTTTTTTTTTCGAGAAAGGATTTCTTTTCTTGTATTCCAGACTGGCTTCCAACTATACAGCAGGAACCTTCTGTTCCTTCTGCTATACCACCAAAGTATATCCAGTTTATGCAGTGCTGGGGATCAGACCCAGGGCTTTGCGGATGTTAGACAAGGACTATCTTCAGGAACACGCCCAGATCGGGATACCAGAGTCTCTTTTCAGATGACAGTAACAGCTGTTTGTTTCTTTTTCTTTTCCTTCCTTCCGATCACAGGCAGGCCTCAAGCTCACGGAAGTCAGCCTGTCTCTGCCTCCCAGCACCTTGTTTCTTTAATATATTAAACATACACTTGTTTGTGTGTGTGTGTGGAGATGGGGGTGGGGTGAGGGAGGGGAGGGCAGTTTGAAGGAGTTAGTTCTCTCCTTCCACAGCTAAGTCCAGGAGATGTGATCTGACTTGGATCCACAGGTTTGGCTGGCTGCAGGTACCTTTACCTGGTGAGCCCTCTTGCTGGCCTGGTATTTGTTACTTCAAGGCTTCACTGGCTCCGTTTATCTCTTATCTGTCCCAGGGCTTGTCTTATCTTTTTGAGTTGTCCAGCTGGTGCTTGCTTGGAGAGTTGATGTAACTTTTTTTTTATTGTTGCTCTCCCTGTCTTTGGTGGCATCCTGCACCCAGCACTGGGAACTGAACACGGGCCGTTTTTGCACGTAAGTCACATGCTGGGCAACTGAGCTAGACCCCAGGCCCTATTGTTGTAGTTCCTTCAGAAATGCTTAACGTCAGAGAAGTCAGGCAAATAGTTGACTCCTATGTTTAGTAAGAAGGGAACAACTCAGAAGCTGCGTGTGTCGACTCACATGTAAGAGCCCAGCACCCAGGAGGCTGAGACCGGGAAATGACCATGAGTTGGAAGTCAGCCTGAGCAATACAGTTTCTGAACATTATTATATTGTCTGTTAGAAGGCTATAAATAAAGCCTACTGTATGGTAGCACACGCCTGTCATCACAATATAGCAGGCTTTTCTGTACTGCTGGCTCCCAAATAATGATATGGAGGCTTATTATTAATTATGAAAGCTCAGCCTACAGCTTAGATTTGTTCCACTAGCCCTTATAACTTAAATTAACCCACTTATATTTATCTACATTTTGCTTCGTGACTTTTTACCTCTCTTCCGAAATCTTACTCATCATGTTCCTCCTCCATGTCCTCTGGCATGTTTCTTGTGCTTAGGGAAGTCCTGCCTAACCGCTTCCTGCCTAGCTATTGGTCATTCCGCTCTTTATTAAACCAATCACAACTGTCCAAAATTCATTTCCAGTAGATCTGACACCCTTTTCTGCCTTCTGGGAGCATTGTACATCCATTGTGGACAGACATATGTACAGGCAAAATATTCATGCACATAAAATAAAATCTCCAAAAACAACCAAACCAAAACCAATAATGAAAAACAGAGATATATTTGTCTTAGCATTCTATTGCTATGAAGTGACACCATGAACAAGGCAACTCTTACAAAACAAATATTTTATACTTTCTTACGGGGGCTTACTCATAGTTTCAGAGGTTTAGTCCATTGTCATGAGGGCGAGCATGGCAGCACACTGGCAGACGTGATGCTGGAGAAGTAGCGGAGGATTCTACATCTGGATCCACAGGCAACAGGAGAAAAGAAACCTCAAAGCCCATCCCCAGTGACACACTTCTTCCAGCAAGGCCACACCTCCTAATCCTTTCAAATAGTGCCACTCCCTAGCACTCAAAAACAGGAGCCTATGGGGCCACTCTTATTCAAGCCACCACAATATTTAATTGGGCCACACTAAGAAGAGGAATAAAGAGAGGAGCCCAGTGACCCCCAAGTCTGAGTCAAGGTTTTAGTTTAAACAGAGAGCAAGAGGTATACCTAAGTAAAGTAACCTGGTTGAAGTGTGGTCTGTCCCTCAAGGTGGTCTGACCAGTTATTAAAATGTGTGCGATGTCTTCCTGGAAGGCAAGTGCCTTCTCCTGATTCAGCCCTTCTCTTCCCTTTGCATGAGATTCCTGAGGAAATTTTCATTCTTCAGGATTCATTGTTCCAATAGCTCACGGGAGAGGAACTGTCTCTGTTTAGAGCATCTGCCAAGAGAGCTACAAGCTTTTATGAAAAGATTCTAAATCAGGCTATTTGCTCCATCTCTTTTTCGTGCACAGGCAAAGGTATGATGAATGCAGATGTAGCTTCGTTAGCATTTAAGACCATTCCTTTCAATTGCAGGATTCAAGGCCAGCACCTTATGGCTGCGTCTGGATGTTCCAGGTCAGGCTGAGAAACAGTAATTACCAGACCAGGATCCTATTGCATGGTTCAGTATAGCCTACAACTCACTATATATACTCAGCTGGCCTTGAACTCAACAGTAATCTGTTGTAGAATATTATTTTAAGGTGTGTTACTTTTGTTTATGCTGCATTTGTTTAACTCTGTGAAGCTGTGATTCTTTGCCTGTCTAAAACACCTGATGGTCTAATAAAGAGCTGAATGGCCAATAGCAAGGCAGGAGAAAGGATAGGTTGGGCTCGCAGGCAGAGAGAATAAACAGAAGGAGAGATCTGGGAGGAGAGGAAGGGGCAAGTAAAGAAGGGGCCAGTCACCCTGTTACACAATCAGCAATGGAGAAAGAAAGAAAGAAAGAAAGAAAGAAAGAAAGAAAGAAAGAAAGAAAGGGTATATAGAACTAAAGAAAGGTAAAAGTCCAGAGGCAGAAAAATAGATGGGATAATTTAAGAAAAGCTGCCTAGAAACAAGCCAAGCAAAGGCTGAGCATTTATAAGAAATAATAAGTCACCGTGTGTGTATTTATTTGGTAGCTGGGTGGCCGGCCCCTCAAAAGAGTAAGGAGTAGGGAGTGAAAAAACCAACACCCAACAACAGTAATCCTCCTGTCTCAGTTTTTCCCAACCTCCCCAGTGCACAAGTGGTTTGGGACCACAAGTGTGCTTACACTATCATGTTCAGCTGACGTGGGAAAGAGTAGAGGAAGAGAAGTGGGTGAATTCTCAGACTTCCCCACCAGAGGGAGCAAGAGTGCGGGTTTTTTTTTATACACTTAAGGGGAGTTGCTTGGTCTTATCTCCTGTGCCATTTGTGTGGGATCCTTGTCTACAAAGGTAAGTAGACATCTCATGATCTTGTTAAGTAGTAAGTTTTACGTCCAGGTATCTTTATTGAGACTGGACATTTGGGACAAGGCCGTGGGTCATTGGGCATTAAGCTCTCGATGTTTCTATGAAGGCATTACAGGACACGAGTCAGACTCCAAGTAGCCAGGTAGGGTTTATTGTTGTGGCAATTTCGTTTTTATTTCTGGCATTTGTCCGTACATTCTGCCTATTTATTTATTTATTTATTTATTTATTTATTTATTTATTTATTTATTATATTTGTGTGTGTGTGTGTGTGTATGTGAAAGGGTGGGGAAAGTATCCCTATGCCTAGGAACTGTGAAGGTTACAGGACAGCTTTTAGGGAATCAGTTTTCTCTTGCCTTTTTCCTTTTAATTTATGTGTGTGCCTGTGTGAATTTGTGTGCTAAGTGTACGCAGTGCCTGCAGGGGCCAGAAAGCATTGGCTCTCCCTGGAGCAGGAGTTACAGATGTATGAGCCCCCTGAGATGAGTGTGGAAAACCACTCCCAGGTCCTCTGGAAGAGTACTTTTTTCTTAAGCACTAGGCCATCTTTCCACCTTGTTTTTAAGGCAGGGTCCCTCCTGTTGTTTCTGCCATTGAACTTTTGATAAAAGGTATGGTGTGACCCTCCTGTCTCTGCTTCCCATCCCCCAAACCAGTTCTGGAATTACAGAACTCCTTTAGCTTAAACAGAAATGTCCTAGGGCTGCCTTGATGGCTCAGCAGTCAAGAGCACTGACTGTTCCTCCAGAGGGGTTAAATTCCCTGCACACACGTGGCAGTTTAGAACTGTCTGTCACTCCAGTTCCAGGGAATCTGACACCCTCTCCTGGTTCCTGTGAGCTGCAAGCATTCACATGGTGCACAGACAGGCAAAATACACATAAGGTGAAATATTTATTTATTGATTGATTGATTTTTCTTCTTTTTAATTAATTAATTAATTTATTTATTTATTTATTAAAGATTTCTGTCTCTTCCCCGCCACCACCTCCC